>NW_004955499.1:1267359-1278247 GCF_000276665.1 Chinchilla lanigera | reverse complement strand
GTGGCCCAGTCCTGGAGGCTGAGGTCCACTGCACTAGTCTCTCCCTGTCTTAGTCCATGGGGGCCGCCATATGCAATCCCACATCCTCACAAGCACTTGTTATTATTTGATTTCTTGAGGCTACTGTGCCAGAAAAGGATAAACTGGGGTCCTGTGTAGGACAACAGCTGCCCTCGAGACCAGGATGTTAAGGGAAATAAATGAGACCCACGAGCATCGGTGTGGCATGGCGGCTCTTCTGTGAGAAATTAGAGTATGAATAAAGGACAAAAGAGAACAGAGACAGGAGCAAGAGAGACAGACAGAGGAAGACAGATAGCACTTTCTCAGAGGAAAGGGGACTGAGAAACGGAGGGAGGGATGGAAAACAGGAAAAAATAAATAAATCCCCTTAATACCTTAAAGAAAGAAAAACAAATTAAGATGCACGCAGTGTGTTCACCAGCCTGCACAAATAATGTGATCGTTGTGTGCTGTGCACATGGAGTCCTAAAAAAATTAAAATTAAAATGGCAGAGAGAGAAAGCCCTGGCCAGGTGGCCCCCATAGCTGGCTTGACCAAGGTGGACCAGCCCACATCTCCGAGGTGCAAGTCGCCCTCTAAGTGGCCTTGACAGTCTGACATGCAGCCAGGGCCCCTGCACCTGGGATCCCCACCGCCACGGCCCGCAGCCTCCCGGGACCCCGAGCGACGCCTCCTCTGTCTCCAGCAGGGCTTGACTGACCTGGCTGTGTGTTTCCAGGACACCAGTTCTGGAGGGAGCAGCCGACTTCTCCCTGAGCCTGTCTTGCCTGAGATCCGACCTCTGCTTCGCTGCCTGGATGACAGCCGAGGACCCCGGCGAGGAACTTGAGGACGTACAAGCAGCAGACAGAGGCGCCTGGTGACATAGCTGTCCACAGATCCACAGCAGAAGGTGCCCAGCTCCCACCCCTCCTCCTCGGTTCCCCTGGCGACTGCCTCCCTGCCAGCTTTCCTTCTGCATGGGCAACACACGCCGTGCACTGCAGCTTCCGGGGCTGGGGCCACACCACCAGGGAACCACCACCTAATGTGTGGAAGGTTCACGACTTTCAGGATAATTGTGCACAGCACTTGGCCGGTTCCGAGGCACAGGGCTTTGCTCAGGAATGCTGCTCCTGTCTTGGCAGTCGGAAAGCAGACAAACACACAGACAGAAGACAGCAGATCCTCCCTCCCTGCACGGCACCTTGAGACACGGACGAGACCCCGGACGCAGCCATGCCTGAGGTCTGAACCTTCATCCTCTGGTCGCTGCTCCAGCTCAGAACATTGCCTTGCTAGGGGCCAAGCTCTGCACAGATCGGACTGCGGAGGATACGTCATATTCAGACCACAACACACACACACACAGCCATATCACAACCGTTACAGCGCAAGTGGGTGCTGACCCGGCTCCTCCCCTTCCAGGTATCTTCCGAAGAGTCAAAGACATCACCTTTACAGGGATCCAGGCACACCCGTGTTTATAGCAGCACAACTCAGAACAGCTAAATCAGAGGTGGACTTTCTGTCCATCAGCAGATGAATGGAGAGAGAAAATATGCTGTTTACACACAGTGGAGTACTAGCCTGCCATGAAGAAGGACAAACTTGAGTCATTTGTAGGAAAACAGACGCACCCTGAGACTGTAATATTAGGTGAAATAATTCAGACAGACAAGATTAAATGTCACGTGGTTTCTCCTATGTCAGAAACCAAATTATAAATAAATAGCAGAATGAAAGCTACATGACAGGATGGAGCAAAATAGATCCTTCTCAAATGAGAAGGGGACCAAGAAGTGGAGGGAAGACAGAAGGGGGACAGGGAAAAGATAAAAAAGGAACAAGGTCATTGCATACTGCCTACTCATGTACTCATAAATAAAAGCAAATTTAAAAACACGTATTATATCACACACACTAAGACACACACACATATTCTACACACGTACATGGACACGCTTGTACACAGATGGTGTGCCTCTTGCAATGGTTTGATAGAGCAAATTTTGGATTTCTTCCTGCACTGCAAAGCAGTAGGCATTCAAGACATCAGTCCTTCAAATTTTGAATTTTTGGGACTGGGGTTGTAGCTCAGCACCACAGCCCCTGCCTGGCAAGCGCGAGGTCCTAGCTCAATTCTCGGTCCCCCCGCCCCCAATTTTGAATTTCAATCTCTTCCTAGGCTATTGATATGTGATCAGATACTGCCCCTCAGAGCTGGGCCGTGTCACTAACCCTCCAGCTCCCATCCAGCACAAAACCACAGGGGAAACAACTTCTACTGTAAGGTGGCTTGCTTTGCTAAGACATGATGCTGCCCAGGTGTAGTAAATTCGGGGCATTTTCCACAGTGATATTTCCAAATCATCACGGGTTTTGCAAGAGGTAGTTCCAGTGTAGGTCAAAGTAAACCTCATATTCACACATATATTCGCATTTTGATAGACTTTGCATCTAGTAAAAGGACAGATTGCTTCCAGGTTTTGTAACCCTGGTGACACAGAAGTTTCCTTGTCCGTAGTATCCTGATCCACCTTACTCACCAGATTCGGCACTGTGGGTGAGTGCTGGCTCCCCAGAGTGAAAGTGACAATAACCAACAAATGTTTAATTCAGGATATTGACGCTGTGAAGTTGGGGGGAGGGTTACTGTGACTGAACTTACTACCAATGGGTCTCTTATTGTAATATATATATTCTTACTTTTTGTTTTTGAGACAGGGTCTCGCTATGCAGTGCAGGCTGGTCTTGAACTCACTTTGTAGCCCAGGCTGGCCTCAAACTCAAGGTGATCCTCCTGCCTCAGCCTTGTAATATATTTTTAACTTTCAACATTCACAGTATTGTATTTTTCATCACACTTCATGGCTCAACCTTTCCTTAGACATTCTGACAGTCCTAAATTCTCCATAAGACCCCCTTCCTTCAAGAATTCTCATGACTAGAGAATTTCTAGGGGTGATAGGAATCCACCCATCCATGCATCCAACCATCCATCCATCCATCCATCCACCCACAAATGCATCCACCCACCCATCCACGCATCCAACCACCTCTTCCTTTGTTCCATTCTCCTTTCCTTCCATCCTTCCATCCTTCCTTCCATCCTTCCTTCCTTCTACCCTTCATTCCTTCTCTCTTTCCTTCCTTCCTTCCTTCCTTCCTTCCTTCCTTCCTTCCTTCCTTCCTCCATTTGTACTTTCTTTCCTTTCAGGTTCTGAAAGAAAACCAACGCAGAGCCCACTCTACCACTGAGCACATCCCAAACCCTCTGACTTTTTATTTTGAGACAGGTTCTCACAGTTGAGATCCTGAACTTGCCATCCTCCTGTCTCAGCCTCCCCAACACCTGGAATAACAGACATGCACCACCATGCCTATCTAATTTATGCATTGCTAACATGCTCTCAGGTGTGACCAATAATACTCCTGGATCCTGAGCCACACTCCAACCACTCAGGATCAGAGAGAAGATAAGACCCTCTGAATCCAGAGATTACACTGAACAAAAACATGAACTGGTTTTCTGATTTATGGCTCCTCTTGGGTCTGTTTTCTCAAGCTTTTCAGAGTCCATGAATATCACCCAAGCAAAGTCCTCCAAGCACCGGCAGACCAGGTGTGTTTAAAAGGAATGGCACAGCCACATCTGCTCTGCTGCTATTACTTGTAATCACATGAAAACTAAGCTCATGGCGAGAGAAGGTAATGCCATGATCAGTGTGACCAGATCCCCAAGGCTTCAGCGGCACTGTTCATCCCTACAAAACGCTCCTGCATTGCTGAGTGAAGAAACAACCAGGAAGCCAGGTAGGACGTCGAGGACTCACATGAGCTTGGTCTTCCAGCTCTTGATTCAGCACACAGAACTCATCAGGGGGTCTGTCTTCGCTACTTTCTCCTATCTGAGATGAAGTATCTGATGTCTACCACTTAAAGGAAGAGGTTTATCAAGCTCACAGTTGCACGGGGTCAGTCCATGGCTAGCTATCTCCAAGGCGGGAACATCATGGCAGACCAGCGTGGAGGAGGAAAGATGCTCACGGTGTGGTTCCAGGAAGCAGAGAGAGAAGGGAGGTACAGGGAGGGAGATTCTTCACTGACTCCAATTGCAGAGACCCTATTGTCAAATAAGACCCACTTTCCAGGTTTGGGGGTCCGGATGTGGATACACCTTTGGGACCAGTGTTCGATCTACTGTCATTATCCCCAGCTCCCTCCACAGGCTGAAGGGGAAACTCTCCTGCCTCTGCCTCCACTTGGGACTCCAGGTGACCCTGGACTGAGGCTCCATCACTCAGCTCTCTGCCTATCTTCACACCCCCTCTGTGTCTGTGTCCCCTCTTCTGCCTCTCAGGAGGATGCTGCCATTGGATCCAGGGCCACCATGACTGAGGCTGACCTCATCCCAAGATCCTTTGCTTAACCACGCCTGCAAAGACCTTGTCCCCAAATAAGGTCACATTTTGAGGTCCCAGAGTCTCATTAAGGAACTGGATAGAATCATAAGGTATTGAACAATGTCACCCAACATATATTCGTGTTTATCCCCCAAAACCTGTGAATGCCTCATTATTTCAAAATACAGAGGGAAACAGTACTTAATAATTCAGACCCTGCTTAATAATTCTTATTCACTACAACTTTTAGCTGCTCTATTGGAGAAGAGGGTGTCTTGTTCATTTCTCTGTGAATTTGTGGTGACAATCACGTGCAGTCTCAGGTTCTACATGTGACAGTGGGCTGGGATGCAATGTTCTGCTGGATGGCGGGTCCTCTTGCCAGTATGTCGCTCTGTGTCCATCTGTCCAGCACGGCATTGTAAGAGCAAGCTGGAAATTCTTCTGCTTCCTGCCTTTTCCCTGTTGTCTACTAAAGGAGTCAGAAGCAATCTGATTAGAACATGGTACCTGAGCAGACACTTGCTTAGGAAGATGGTGTTCTTTGTCCCACTCCTGAGGAAAGAGAGCAAATCATGGAGTTGAACTCAGGGTGCCCACAGGAACACGACGGTGACAGCCTTCTCGTAGGTGTTTGTGTCCCTTCCCACCGGGGCTGTGACAGGGACCGCACACACCAGAGCCTTAGGATAGCATCACAGCACACTGGCTGCCTCTTAATTAGTGTACACCCTCGGCTCGTGCAGGGGGTGCATTCCCTGGTTGCTATGGTTACCAAATTTGCAAGTTTGAAAAGAAGAGGAGGACGTGGTGGTGTAAGCCAATAATCTCAGCGCTCTGGGAGGCTGAGGCAGGAAGATGTAAGTTCGAGCTCAGCCCGGACAACTTAGCACGTCAACATGACTCTGTCTCAAGATAGTAAATCTTTTAAGAAACTGGGATGTGGCTCACTGCAAAGACCCTGGGTCCAATCCTCAGTACTGCAAAAACAAATAAGCAAATAAATAACATGAGCCTACCCATGACTATACACCCATAACGAAACAGTTCTGGGGATGAGAAGGATATTTTGTTCAACGAGAAATGAATGGAAAAGGGAAATTCATGCTGGGAAGGCACCTTGTCCCTGAGCACGGCTGGGTTGTCTTCTCTGCTGAGACGAGCATGCTCCAATCTGCCGATGCACCTGTGGGTGTTCCCACATCATCATGAGCTCAGGGTTGTGTGGAAGATGAAAATGGCATGCAAAGACCCTGTGGTTCTCAGCATCCAGGACTGAAGCTTTGCAAAGGAGTTTCACACTCATTAGAACAGCAGGCTGTCCGTCGTTTCAGGGTCCAGCCGAGGGACATGACAACTGGTGTATTTCATGCTTAATCACATGTCAGCTTCAAAAGCAGAAAGCACAGGAAACTGCTCTCCCAGACATTCCACACTCATGACTGAGAAGGTCAAGGAGGGACAGCAATATGGTAAGCTATGGACAAAAAACCCAGCACACATTGAGCACTTACTGTGTGCCAGGTAAAATACTAGGCTTTCACTAGGCTCTGTAGAGGGAGGAAGGATGTACCTCCCTGATATGATTTACATCCAGAATATAGCCCAGTGTCTCTTGTGTGCGCAAGGTGGCTGGATCACAGAGTGCTGTGCTCCTCAGTGGATCCATCATGGATGAGTTTCTGGCTGAATGTCCTGTAGGAGCTGGCACCTGGTTGGAGGTGGCCACTGGGGTGTGACCTGAAGGGTGAGTTCTTCTCCCCAGCTCCTCCCTTCTCCCTGTGCTTCAGCTACCATGATGTGAGCATCTTTCCTCCCCCATGCCCATCCGCCATGATGCTCCTGCCTTGGAGCAGCCAGCCATGGACTGCACCTTCTGAAACTGTGATCCCAATAAACTTGTCTTCCTTTAAATTGCAGGTGACAGTATTTTGTCCTGGTGATGGAAAGGCAACTCACACCTTCGCATTTCCCAAATTAAGAAATGGGAGATTAGGACTCGGTGTTAAGTTCAGTGGTGCAGCATTTTCCCAGCATGCTTCAGGCTTTTGGTCCTCAAAAGAAAAGTTAGAGATATTAAATAAATAACTATGCCAACGTCCCTCCAGTAACTGGGGGTGGATGTTCTCCTACCTACCACCAGAAAGAGGTAAAAGTAGCCTTATGGCCTCCCCTAGTGACAATAACCCCAAACATGAAGGAAGTAAACCCACCTGTACGCAATCCAAACTCTAAGGCAGAATGATATGGTTTATATCTAGATGTCCCCCAAGAGCCTTGCACACTTATAGGAGAGATCTTTGGAAGGCAATCAGATTATGGGCCTTACAGCTGACTTGCTGTTAGGAAAAGGGGTCTGGTCGGAAGCAGTGGGTACTGTGCATGTGAAAAAGAAGGTTGCATCTCCCTCCCCATCTCTTTCCCTGTTTCCTCTCTCTGTTTCCTGGATGCCAGGAAGTGAGCAGCTCTCCTGCACCACGCTGTTCTGGCTTGGAGCCAGCTGACCGTGGACTGAACCGTCCACAGATAGTGATCCCAGATAAACATTTCTGAGTTGTGGCTGTCAGGCATTGTGTCCCAGCAGCAAAGAAAGACAAATTCAACCCAGAAACATTCTCTCTTCCTCCATCCTATAATCTCTCATTCTTTGCTCATGAACTGCTTCTACATGTCCTTTGCCATATTTTGATTCCAATGGACAAGGTAAGCACCCAACGCATTCCATTCCGACTGGTAAATCAGAAGAGAATCCAAGACACAAAAAAATGAGACTCCCTCCTTTATGCAGCAGTTACTGCTCTTAGAAGACAGAGTAAGGAAGGGACTGGGGGAAAAGTACATAGTACTTTGGTAGAAATTTCTACCCAGATTCAGTGAGCAGTGACCTTTGCTTTGAGGCCTGGATGGAAGAAGAGGAGAGAGGACACTTCAGTTCAAGTCAGGAATTAATTCTGTGGATAGAAACAGAGCCATGGGTCAGCACCACTGGGTCCAGATCACAGAATGTGTGCCTGATGCGGTCAGGGATCATGGGCTCGGGGATGGTCCTGTCAGACTTCTTAAGACTGTAGGATTTACCCCGATTGGAACTTGGATTCAGTAGGGGGTGTTTCTCTGGCTCTGGCAGAGCATATGCTGTTAGTGGACTGACCACGTCCTGTGGGAGTCCACTGCCTTTCTGTGAATAAATATCTGCCTGCAAATGCAAGCCCTGCCTCTTGGGCAGGAGCTGGGAGGGCTGGCCAGCATTCCACTGCGGAGACAGAATCCCTGGCACTCACAGCTTCAAAGAGAGGCTTCCTGGGCTCATGGCTTTGAAGGCTTCAGTCCATGGCCAGATGGCTCCAAGGTGGACACGGTAAGGCAGGGGAAAGCCGCTCAGCTGATGGCAACCAGAACAATGGCAACCACGCATGCAGCATCTGCCTGAGACTGAAGGTCTGAAGAGTTGCTGTTGGACTCCTGTCAGAAGCAAAGGCACTGGAGTCTGATGTCCACACACCACAGCAGTAGCAGAAACCACGTCTGTGCAAGAAAAATGGAGCTCTGCAAAAACGGCAGGCTAACGTCTGCCTTCTTACTCCTTTCGTGCTTTGCGGGCAACAAGCCCATTGGTCAGTGCCACCCACCATGAGGTGACCCACACACCTCCATTTGCTGACCTATGTGTCAATCATTTCTGGAACCACCCACAGACACACTCAGAAGTGTACTTTACTGATCTGCCAGGTGACTCTTGATCCACTAAGTCGGCAACCAGTCACCCATCCTCCATGCCAGGACTCATCTTGCATAAGTGAGTGGCAGTCACAAACACACACTGGCTACCACTAGGCACTAGGCATAGATAATTTTTTTGTCTTTTTGAGACAGGATGTCAGTATGCAGTTCAGGCTGGTCTTGAGCTCACTTTGTGACCCAGGCTGGCCTTGAACTTGCAACAATCCTCCTGCCTCAGCCTCCCAAGGGCTGGAATTACAGGCGTGCACCACCATGCCTGGCTTGGGCACAGACTATTAATTCCCCATTTCCTTCACTCATTGCTCAGGATAATATTCTACACTGTTTCCCAGAGCACCACCTTAGGATTAAGCTGCCCTCAAGCCTCAGTTTAGCAGGTTGTGTTGACTAATCCCCTTCCCTCTATAACCATCCCGTGTTCCCCACCCTGGTCAGAACCTCTGTTCTCAATCGTCCACCCAGAACCTGTTTCGGGGCACACCTGACCTAGATTCCCATGGGACAGGGAGAACAGATGCACACGTGGGTAGCCAGGGAAGACACGGCTATTTCCATCATCCAGGGAGAAATATTTGCAGCTTGGACAACAATGGAGTCAGAGGCAGACAGAGGAGAGGTGGAAGAACTGGGCAGAAGAAGGTGTAGGAGGGAGGCCGTGCGGGCGTTTGTGTTTTTCTTTCCCATTCTGAGGCCATTGCCCTGGCCCTTTCTCCCCTGTTGTATCCATTTCTTGATTGATTTGCTCCACTTTGTTTGCTTCTCTTTGTCTTCTCCACCTTGCCATGCCCAGCTCTCCCCACACCCCTCACCTTGATCTGGCTCCTTGAGGTAGCTGCAGGATTTAATTCAGCTCAACACTTTTGTGAAGCACCTTGTGGGTGTGAGACCCAAAGCCAAATATGAGGGAGAAGGAAATGATGACTTCCTGCCAAGTGTGTGATGGACGTAAGACCTCATCACCAGGACACCAGATAATGCTGTGGCCACCCCTACTCAGGATGAAGAGAAGCTGAGAAAAAGGAAACCTCTTTGTCTTAAAATGTATTTTTAAATGGCTGTCCTATTATGCGATTAAATGTGTATGAATTCCAATATATGTCATGAATAATGAATAATGGGTAATCCCCCTTTAATTCACTGAAATTGGTTATTTTGCAATCTGAGTCTTCAGTAGATGTATTGGTTGGATTTCCAGTTGCTGGGCCTCAGCACCCGACACCCACAACTTAAAGGTGGAGAGGCTGACGTTACTTCATGGTTTCAGAGGGTTCAGTGTATGGTAGGCTGCTTCAAGGCAGAAGTGTCATGGTGGGTGGGTGTGGTAGTTCATGACAGCTAGGAAGTAGAGAAAGAAAACAGCGTGGCACAAGGGGGCAAGGACCTGATACACTTCCCAATGTCACATCCCCATGACACAGCCACATACACCCAGAGTCCTCTTTGCACATCCCAAGCCATGCAAGTTGATATAGTCACGCTTGTCACAAGACAATAAAGGGGAGGGACATCAATTCATCAAGTATGCTTTGTAGAACACATCATAATTTCCAAAGGTCTATACGAGTCAGCTCCTTTGTCTCCCACTGTGGTTCTATGAGGCAGATGACATTATAGTCCTCCTCATCATGTTAACATGACCACCACCTTGTGATCATCTCTTGTATCATGACTATCGTCATTACACTTATCACCACCAGAACCACCATCACTGCAATCTTCACAACCATCACCTCCATCACCATCACTATCACCATCATCGTGATGACCTTCCTGATGAAACCATCACCAGAACCAGCACCACCATCATCACCATCTTCATGATCTTCATCACCGCCGTCACGGCCATCACCATCATCACTAGCATCATTATCATCATCGTCATCATGGACATCTCATCTTCATCATCATCATCATTATCACCATAGCCATTATCATGACCATGACATTGATCATCATCATCACCATCACCACTATCATCATAACCTTCATCAATATCAATGCCATCATCACCACCACCTTCATCATCACCATCACCATCACCATTGCTACTATCACCATGACCATCATCAATATCAACGTCATCACCACCAACTTGTCATCATGAAGGTCATCATCAACACCATCACCATCACGACTACCATCATCAAGACCTTCACCAATATCAACACCATCATCACCACCCCTCATCATCAACACCAGCACCATCATCACTACCATCATGATGACCTGATTCATCAGTATCAACACCATCATCACCACCTTCATCATCATCACCACCATCTTCACCATCATCACCACCATCATCACCACAATCATCATCAGCCTCATCACCATCACCACTACCATCACGACCTTCATCAATATCAACACCATCATCACCACCTTCATCATCACCATCACCATTGCTACTATCACCATGACCATCATTGATATCAACACCATTACCACCAACTTGTCATCATCAACATCATCAACACCATCACCATCACCACTACCATCATCAAAACCTTCACCAATATCAACACCATCATAACCCCCCATCATCAACATTATTAACACCATCATCACCATCTCTGTCATCATCAACACCATCACCATCGCCACTACCATCATGAAGACCTGATTCATCAGTATCAATACCATCATCACCACCCCTCATCATCAACATTATCAATACCATCACCATCTTTGTCATCATCATCCACACCATCACCATCATCACTATCATCATGATGAC
>NW_004955499.1:1259779-1267096 GCF_000276665.1 Chinchilla lanigera | reverse complement strand
CAAGACCTTCACCAATACCAATACCATCATCACCACCCCTCATCATCAACATCATCAACACCATCACCACCACCTTGTCATCATCAACATCATCACCAACACTATCACCATCACCACTCCCATCATCAAGACTTTCACCAATATCAACACCATCACCCCCCATCGTCAACAGCATCACCACCTTTGTCATCATCAACATCATCAACACCATCACCATCGTCACTATCATCATGATGACCTGATTCATCAGTATCAACATCATCACCACCTTCATCATCATTATCACTGCCTTCACCATCATCAACACCCTAATCAACACCATCATCACCATGATCATCAGCAGCCTCATCACCATTGCCACTATCATCATGACCTTCATCATTATGAACATCACCATCACCACCTTCATCATCATCAACATCATCATCAACACCATCACCATCACCACCACCAAAGCACCGCCACCATCATCTCCATCTTCTTCATGATCTTCATCCCCACCACCATCACTACCATGGTCACCAAAACCATCAATATCATCATTACAATCAGCTTCATCTCCACCGCAATGATCTTCACCATCACGGTCCCCGTGAGCTCCATCAACACCACCATCAGCATCATCCTTGCCGTCACTCACCACCATCGCTATTGTCTCGGTCACATCTGTACCATGTGCTGTCACCACCAGCAGCACCTTCCCCGTGCTGGAGGAGGGGAAAAAGGTCCATGGAAAGGGAGCCCTCCCCGAGATGGCAGAGTGACTTTACTCCTCCCAGTTCCTCCCAAGGCGAAGCTCTCCCTCTCTGCCTGCCCTAGCTCCCACACACTCCATGTCTTCTACTGAAAGTGAGCACACTTGGTCCTGTGCTCTCCTCTCCCTCTCTCTCTCCCTCTCCTTCTTCCTCTCCTCCCTGGATCTGCTAGCAGGGATGTGGGATCCACCCTTTCAGGCACCCAGGACAGGTGCCGTGACAGGGCATGGAGGAGCCAGGTTTTTGAGGGCTGACACCATCACCCTACAACCCTGGGACCATGCACTGCTGGGGTAGCTTCTGTGCAGAGCAGCAAACCTTCATCCTTTAGAAGCCCTCTTGCTTTAGGATTTCTGTGTCAGTTCAACCTAATCCCATACAGCATCCAAGGTCGCTGTCCCCTGCAAAAAGCTAGCACCCTCGTCCCTGACCTGTGCACCACTTTAAACCCTCCACCCTAGCTCCTCACAAGGGGGCTCAGCTATAATCTGATTTGCTTTTAATCCACACTGAACAGGTTGCCTTTCTTGACCTTCAGGACCAGACCTGCATGAAAGCCGTCCAATCGCACCAGGTGAACGCAGAGATTGAGAATAAGCATTTGTTTGCAAAGCCCTGGCTCACCCTGGGACCATCCCAGAGAGGTATTAAAAACTATTTTAAAATCGCAGTGACATTCTGCCGTGCACATTTTTACCCCCGCTCTGGGGTAGAGATTATGGAGGGAGCTGATCTTTGGCTTGGGGCACCAAAGTAATTGTCAGAGACAAATGAATTCCAAAACCCTTCAAATCATCGTGTTGCAAAAATACCCCGGGAAATAAATGTCGATGCGTCCCCGGAGAGAACACCTGGCTGGCTGCACGCTCGGGCTGAGCTCCGGCTGAGCCGTACCGGGTCGCAGCCCTGCCCACCTGCACTGCCACGGCCAGGGACACCACCTCACCCGCGTGTGAGGGGTGTGCGGCTCCTGACAACACCACGGACCGGAGTGGGCATCTGAAAAGTCTGCGGTCTGGGCTCAGCTGCTTTCTGACGGGCTCCGTGCAGAATGAGCTTTAAAAACCACCCAAAAGAGACATCTGTGCTTCTTCCGTGCCTACCTCGCAAATTAATTTTGTGGAGGGAAAGGAGTGAAGCGAGACCCAAAAAAAATGGGATTAAGGGGACATTCTGTCAGAAGAAAAACTACAAAAAATGTCCAGAAGGCATAAAACCATCCAGTGTAAATAGTTTAAGAGCAGCAAAGGATATGTGTGTGTGTGTGTGTGTGTGTGTGTGTGTGTGTGTGTGTGTGTGTCAGAGAGAAAGAGACACAGAAAGAGAGACAGAGGGAGAGACAGACAAAATGACAGACACAGAAAGAAAAAGAGAGTTTTATTGTTGGTTATAATGAAAAGAGAGAAGAGAAACCATGGTTAGGGCTCTGCTGAAATTTCCCTCAATTCATTTCAAATCCTAATTCAGGCACCTTGGTAAAACATCATTTGCAATATAATCTCAGTTTTAAAATGTTCATCGGACCATGGGTGCACACATCCATCGGGCTGTGTGTTTCCCAGCTGTGGGAGCTCCCCCAGTTTTACAGTGGCTTCTAATTAAAGTTCCAGGGCTTAGGACTCCGTGTAGCTAATGCATCACAATCTCACTGTGTGGAGTGCGTGTGGGAACGAAGCACACTTTTACCCCACTTCCCCTCCTCTCTCTCCATTTCTTGGACCCCTCCCTTTTGCAAAAGAGCTACCTCCCTATTTCCTGTGTTCTCTTGTTGTTCAGTTCATATGTACTTTGAGCTTTCAGTCTGGCAGGTAAGAAAGCCATGCACTATTAGAGCTTGTGTGCCTGAGTGACTTCCCTTAACACTATGATCTCAAGGTGCATCATTTTCCTACAGAGGACTCAAGTTTATCCTACTTCACGGCAGAGTAGTACTCCACAGTGTGTAAACACCACATTTTCTTTATCCATGCATCTACGGATGGACCTAGAAACCACTTCCAAGATTTACCTGTTATGAGCTGTGCTGCTATAAGCATGGATATCCATGGATCATTGTAATATGATGTCTTTACCTCTTTCAGGAAGACACCTAGAAGAGGGACAGCTGGTCAAATAGAATTTCTAGTGCTGGTTTTTTGAGGACACTCCATATTGATAGCTTTTCTGCTCTTAGAACAAGAAGCTGTGTCTCGGGATCCATGTATGAGAATTTAGAAATGGCCACAGGATGCCGTGTGCCTGCCCTGCAGAGGGAGGAACCGTCCATAAAGGATGGAGTGTGGCAGCCTTCACCACATGGACAGGACCAAAAACCCAATTCTCCCCCAGGCCCGATTCTCCTAACACCTGCAGCCTGCACACTCCTGACCATTAGCATCTTAACACCCTAACTGCGGGTCATCTTGTGCAACTCTCCTGTGGTCACCTGTGAGCTCAGCTGTAGGACACTCAGGGAGAAGCTGCTGGAGTTCAGCGGGGTGTCGGTGGTGCTCCTTGGGGAACGCTGGCTTATGAACGTTGGATGTAGGGCATGCAAGGAGTGAGAGTGAGTGCTCATCCTGTGAATTTATTTCCCCTGCAGATGTAACACTGTGCCTCTCTATGAGGATGTGAGCGACACAAAGACCAGCAGGAAGTCCGTTCAGATGCCTTTTTTCCTTAAAACACTAAACATGCTGCTTTCAATAATCTTCCTGAATGTGTTAAACCATGCAGTTAAAAAAAAAATTGCAGCTGGGCATGGCGGCACATGCCTGTCATCCCAGCACTGGGAGGCTGAGGCAGGGAGATCGTTGAGAGTTCAAGGACAACACCATGGGCTCCATAGTGAGTTGAATGCAGCATAAACTACTTGGCAAGACCTTGTCTCAAAAACAAACAAAAATAAATGCCATAGCTGGGGGATTCAGTGGCACATGAGTATCACCCCTACTACTCAGTAGGCTGAGGCAGGAGGAGCACAAGTTCAAGGCTGACCTGGGCAGCCTAACAAGTTCTTGTTTCAAAATGCAATTCCATAGGAAGAAGGACTCTGGGTTCAATTTCCAGGACTGCAACCAGCCCAGCCCAAAAGACTAGCAACAACAACAGCGCCAGAAGACTCCACACAGGCTGGATACCTGCAGCTTCCCAGAGAGCAACTCTATGCAAAGACCTGGGCAGGTAAACAAAGGTGAACTTGGGTCCTTTGTAGAAAGTTGGCTGCATTTCAAGACCATGACATTAAGGGAAATAAATCAGATGCACGGGCTTCAATATCACACGTTCTCTTATGTAAGAAACACACATTGTGAATAAAAAGCAAAATAAAAGATACAGGATAGATGTTTCTCAGATGCGTAGGGGACCATGACATGGAAGGGACACAAAAATAATGACAAGACGTGACATACACACACCAACTCCGAATGATGACCGTATTTATTTTGCCTCACCAACAAAGTTTAAAACTCCTTTAAAGACCTAAGGCAAGCCCAAATGGGGATTGAAAGCAGAGGACAGCAAGACAAATAAAAACAGAAATAGTATGTTCCTCCCAGCCACAGCTGAGAATGCCCATTTATTTTTTTGTGGTTGCTGTTGTTTTGTTTTTGAGACAGGGTCTCACTATGTAGTTCAGCCTGGCCTCGAGCTCAACACGTAACCCAAGCTGGCCTTAAACCCACGGTGATCATCCTGCCTCAGCCTCCCGAGTGCTGGGATGACAAACATTTGCCACCGTGCCCAGCGAGAATGCACATCTCACCTCTGTAGATTTTTGAGTGTTGGCAGACACCTAGAAACAAATTTATTAATGAAAGTCTTAGGGGAAAACCCATCCTGAGGTGATTTAGCTGGATGGCTCAACTATCCTGAGGAGATTTAGCAAATAATTGTGAAACTTCAAGAAGATGAGCAGGATTTGCCATGAATTGATGAAAAGCCAGTCTTTCCCAGGTAAGGTGAATCTCAGAGTCACTCTAACTTGCATTTCTCTGAAGGCCAGCGAGTGGAGCATTTCCTCACTGGTGACTGGTACACTTTCTTTGGTGAAGCATCAATTCATTTCACACGCCCATTTTCCTATGGGTTCTTTTCCACAGGGGTGCAGTCTGGGCATCCAAACTTGCAGCCCCCTGTGTTCTGGGGAGGGAAGGAGCTGGAGGAGGCTTGCTGGCCCTGCAGGAAGAGTTGGCCCTGGAGAAGCCCAGCTGTGCTTGAACACCCCCTGTGACTCAGCGGAGCCCTCGGGTCTACTTCTTTCCGCTGGAAGATGTACGTGCTCCAGGGAGAATTCAGTCTGCTCCAAAGGGAAAATAGTTCATGCAATGAAGCTGGGTTGTTGTCTGGGTCTCGAATGTCCCAAAACTCAGGTGTTTTAGCATTTCTTGCCAGCTTTGGAACATAAGGGGCAGGCGATGGAAACCTTCAAAGGACAGGCACAGCGGCAGGAAGTGAGGTCACGGGGGTGCGGCCTTAAGGGGATGCTGGACCTCGGGCTCCTCCTGTCCACCATGATGTGAGCGTCTTTCCTCCCCCATGCCCGTCCGCTGTGATGCTCCTGCCTTGGACCAGCCGACCATGGACTGCGCCCTCTGAACTGTGCTCCAAAATAAACCTGTTCTCTTCCTAGGCCAGCTGTTTGGGCTATTTTATTGTTGTGGTAGAAGGGTGACGCCCTTGCCTGGGCCTTGGGCTCAGCACCGTGACGGTGAAGGACTAGATTTGGTTGTTTATTCCACCCAGGCTGTGAGGCATTGTTATGGCGATCACAGGAAGCCAGTGCAATAAACAACTCCATCTTTCTTCTGCACATGTTTTCTGTCATCGTTGTATCTTGTATCTGCACCCACCATGAGAGCTAGGTCCCCACCATGCTAGGCAAGGGAGCTGCCTTGAAGTCACACCCAAGCCCTTATTTTTCTGACACAGGGCCTCACAAAGTGACCCAAGTGGGCCATGAATGGTTTTTAAATTAATTAATTATTTATTTAATTTTTAATTAGTACGTGTTTGCCATACGGATGACCAGGTTTCACAGGGCGGATTGACACCTGTCCGTAACATATCTTAATCCTATTTTTCCATTCCCCCCGATCCACAAAAGCTACCGCAGCCATCTATGTAATTGGTGAGATGGGTGTTCAGCACCATGGCCATTGTCGATGGCTTTTCTCATTTAGGCTGTGTGTGTGTGTGTGTGTGTGTGTGTGTGTGTGTGTGTGTGTGTGTGACCACAGGGTTCCTGACACACATGGAAAGAGTGAAGTGCGGTGCTGAAAACCCAACAGTGCCAATCCACATTTTCCTCTTTGTCAGAAATATTTCTAAGCCAGGCCTCGTGGCACACACCTGTAATCCCAGCACTCGGGAGGCTGAGGCAGGAGGATCTCCACAAGTTTGAGGCCAGCTTGGACCACATAGTGAGCTCAAAGCCAGCCTGGTCTACCTAGCCAGGTCATGTCTCAGAAAACAATAACAAAAAAGAATTATCGTTTCTATCTTCTCATTACCCGGGGCAACAGGGAACATTTTCTTCCCTTGGGAATGGAAAGCATTTAAACAAGCACTGCAATCATTTCATGTTAAGTAAGATTTCTATTGGGAAATCACTAACAAAATTTGT
This sequence comes from Chinchilla lanigera, assembly GCF_000276665.1. NCBI lineage: Eukaryota > Metazoa > Chordata > Mammalia > Rodentia > Chinchillidae > Chinchilla > Chinchilla lanigera. The sequence goes on along the minus strand of NW_004955499.1, from coordinate 1,260,736 downwards.
TGAAGCAATGATGCATTTAGAACACATCGTTCATCTTCCAGGAAGAATTCAAACATGACTGCATTTAAAAATCCAGCACAGCCCCACCGGTCACTTGTTAAGAGTGCACGAGTTTAGCCCTCAGAATGATTAAGTAATGTGATTTCTGCTCAACCCAAATACCACCTTGTATGTCAATGGTCATAATCAGAATCCCAGACCAGCTAGGCAGGACCATGAGCAGTGATATGGTTTCGTGTTGGTTGTTTAATATTTTCTCAAAGCAACCACCAAACTGGAAGTCACCAGGAAAAGTGCAACAGGGATTCCAGCGAGCACCACCCACCCCAGCCTTTAAATCATGAAGGATTGAACAGAGCTGATTATTAGCATCTTCTTTCGTCTGCCTGAGATTTCCTCAGCAGATGTCGAGAGTCCCCCAGTGGCTCCTGAGAAGTGTGTGGTTACGGCCAGAAATCAAGGTGATAAATCACACTTAAACAGGCTCAGTCAGCCCTTCCCAGTGACATCTCAAGTGACTGCACAAATGACAGGATGGTGGAGCGCTACTGACACAGGAAAAAGCAAACAGAGAGATGGATTCCTCAGAGATGTACATGATTATATTCTGTAAAAAGGCAGCTGTTACACAGGTCACAAGATGCTGCTTGTACACTGTCACTTGGGATATCTTGATGTTAGAAAATCAGACCTGTGAGCGGAGGCCGTTTAAACAGGGAACGTAGGAGTTAAAAAAAAGACAGGGATAAGTGATGCATATAGCTCCGCTGGTCCAGGCAAATGAGCTATTTCCAAAAAGCAGGAGAGACTCACATTCCTATTCCCAGTGTCAGAGAAGACAGAGCCTTGGAGTTGGTGCCGAGAACCCTCACCCTTCCAGGCTTGGTCACGTCCTCAAGTCTGACATCCTCGCCTGTGCTTGGACCCAGGCTGATCTCTGCTCCTTTGTCCATCTAG
>NW_004955499.1:1257013-1258407 GCF_000276665.1 Chinchilla lanigera | reverse complement strand
GCCATATGCAATCCCACAGCCCGGGCGCTGACACACAGCAGAGCTCGGTGGCCCAGTCCTGGAGGCTGAGGTCCACTGTGCTAGTCAGGTAGCTGTAATTCCTTACTTTCTCATATTGTGTTTCATAAATCATAAAGTCACTCTGCCTCCATCCATCAGAGAAGGTGGTCACGTTAACAGGAGACCCCAGAGACATGGAGAGGCAGGCTGCCCAACGCCCACAGCCCGCGTGCACCTCTGCCTCCTGGAGGATGACGGTGTGATGCTTACTGGGATCAGGGTAGGATTCAACCAGGAAACTTTGGGGTCATTTCTGTAGTTGCACGATATTGCACGCTAAACCGCTATGTGCAGCTGTAGCTTTCACTGTGGTTTTTTTCCTCCTATCGAGTTTCCCCCGAATGCAAACAGAAAAACAAACCCCACGTTCTCCTCTGTAGAGATAAGATTGTTTCACTTTTTCTTTGCACACAATGCTGTGGATGTCATATTTGTGGGGGAAAAAAAAAAAAAAACGTTTTTCCTGTCTAGACGCTTCACAAGTCTAAGGATCTGCTGCTGGGTCTGAAAGTGTCAGGGACGCTGGACATCGTGATGATGATTCTGGAGACTGGGAAAGGGATTACAGTTACCCCTGGGGCAGGAAGTTCAGGAACCAAAAGGAAGAAGTGCCAGGACTCAGTGGGATTGTGTCCTCAGTCTACTCACCCCACAAGCTCAGATAAGGGCTCTAGTGAATTCAAGGCACAAGGTCATTAAGTCAGTCCAATAGCTTGTGCGAAATATCCATCTCATGAGGGGCATTGCTGAGTTCCTATGGACGGTAACGGGTCTCCTCACCCTGGCATGACGATCATTTATCACTGCTCGGATTACACTGCCAGGATACGCCCACCCTTCCCGGCTGGCGTCAGAGTGAGCGCAGAGGAGGTAGCTGGCCTGGCCTAGCAGCCCCGCACGTGAAGGCCCAGGACCGGAAGCGTCTCGGGGTTCGGACGTTTGCAGGTTGTGGAATACGCGCCCTCAGCATACCTTGGGGATGGGACCCACATCTGAACTCCAAGTTTATTTATGCTTCTTCTTGGTGTCTTTTTGTTTTTTTAAATGTTTCATGAGTCCTTGTGTGTACTGAGCACTTCACACCTGCCTGACTGTGTGGAGCTGGTGCATCTAAATTCCTGATCTTCATCCACTTTGTCCCCTCCCACCTCCTGGTCTCCTTCCAGTGTGCAAAAGATCTGTCTCTCTACTTCCTGCTATTGTTCACTGTGCTGTTTATTTATATCTTGGGCGGGCGTCTTGTGGGGGTTTTTTGTTTGTTTTTTTGTCTTTTAGAGGCAGGTCTCACTCTGCAGTTCAGGCTGGCCTCGAGCTCACTTTGTAGCCCAGGCTGG
>NW_004955499.1:1250746-1256588 GCF_000276665.1 Chinchilla lanigera | reverse complement strand
GTTCAGATTTCCCCCTTAGCGCTGTGCATCTTGTTTGGCCTTTGGAGTCCAGCTGTGCCCGTGGCCGGCACCTAAAGAAGCCGAGGATCGGTCCTCTCTAGGGGACGGGCGTTGGGGGACACAACGTGGAGAAGGCGGCTGGTCCTCTGTCAGTGTCTAAGGGGACGGAGCCCGGAGCCGAGCTGAATGAACATTTTCTTGCTGTGACGTCCTGGGGCGCTGGCATTTCTGGCTCCGCAGGTGACTTGGGGACCCGCTGTTCCGCCACACTGCTTTGAAGGCAGTGACAGCACCCTGGGTCTCTTCCCCAAAACGACGACCTTTTCATAAAATCTGCCCCTTCGCTTTTCCCTGGATAAGATACAGATCCAGGCCGTGCAAGGAGAGAACGGAAGGCCGCTGCACCCACATCCCTGCCCTGCCCCGGCTCAAAACGGCTTTCTGGCAATGTGCTCTCGGTTTCCATGGAGATTTTCCAGCACTGCGACCGTGACTGCCGCATGGACCCTGCCCCGCCCGGCCTCCAGAGCCACAGCTTGGGGACCACGAGGGGGTCCGTGGTTCTCATCCACTGTCCACGCGTGTCTCTGCCTGCAGTGACCCGGGCTGAGCTCCTGCTTCCCTCTCAGAGGGGTCATCATCGATGTGGACGGAGGCTCCCGATTTCTGATTGTACCATGGAAAAAATCTTATAATTTACCCACTATATGCTGTATGTGTTTTCTTTATGACAAAGATATAGTGTACACCATATGTGTATTATTATATACATGAAATACACATATATCTCCTTTTGAAGCAAATGTATATGTATTATGATATGCACTAACTACATACAAGTATTTATGACAGAATTTTCATCATACTGTTTTCTTTGGTGTTTTTCAGACAAGGTCCTCCGGTGTAGCTCAGGCTGGCCTCAAACTCACTATGTAGCCCAGGCTGGCCTCAAACTTGAAGAGATCCTCCTGTCTCGGCTTCCCAGGTGCTGGGATGACAGGTGTGCATGCTCACATCCAGTTATCGATTAAATACAAAAAACATTTATTTTAGTACAGTGAAAACAAAACACATTGAGTGGCCCACCTAGAACCCACAAAATCCAATTCTTTTGGAATCTCCAAGAAAAACAACCAAGAGCAGCGAGCCCCTATTTCACCCTCTGCTAATTATTGGCCAATGCAGGGTGATTTTCCCACCAAGCCTAAGACTTCTACACATCATCAACACTCATTCTCCACTACCAATGTCCAACGTATTTGACGGAATCACAAAAAACAACCCTCAAGGGCCAAGGAGGCAAAAATCTCATGACTGTCATGCATATACCACCTGTGTTTACAGGCTTCCATCTGTAAGTCAATCAACTGTGAACCACAAATATTTGGGGGAAAATACAATATGCAACATTATCTTAGGTATGACAAGTCACCGGGAGGGGATTTCAAGTGTACGGGGACCTTTGTGGCTTCCTGACATGCTGACCCATTTTATCTAAGACCCTTGGGTGTGTGTGGATTTGGGCATCTACAGGTGTCCTGGAAATGCTTCCCCATGGTACCCAGGGGTGTTGGATCTCAGCTAAAAAGGAACAAAAAATAATATAAGCTCATTGCACAGTCTTTGAAAATGAAACAAGCCCATTCGTATGTTCACAAGAAGTAAAAGACAGAAAAACCTACACCGCGGCTCTCTCTGAATTTAGCTGCCGACATCCCGAAGGAGCAGAGATGAAAGTTTTGACAAGCTCCAGCTGCTGACAGCTCCTGTCCTGTGGGTGGTGTTGCTGACCAGCCATGCACTTGTGCACAGGGGCATGATTTCCTCTTGCAATTACTCACCGCAAGCTCACACCCCGCCACCCGGGAGGGAGGAGTGTCCCTCCTGCGCTGAGTGTGCTCCGGAGACGGTCTGGATTCCTGAACTGCCTCAGCCCCTGAGGAGTGAACACAGCAACGGGCTCAATAACAAAGGGAAAAAGAATGTGCATGGTGGAATACTAGTCACCCATGACGAAAGAGACTCCTGGGGTGCTGGGCCAAAAAAGACCAGGTCCACACAGAATATCAGTACCAGAACTTGGAATTGGAACAAAAATGTAAGAAACATTCTTGAGTTGCATCCATTTTCCTACACATCACTCAAGTTTATCCTTCTTCACAGCAGCATAATACTCCACTGTGGCTCCTGCAGTCTCCAGTTCAAGCAGCAGGTCCAGGAGAGGGTGCCAGCCCTCTCTGAGTCTGAGCAGCTGAGACAGCTGTGAGACAGAGAGAGCTGGGTTGGGTCTTGGCTTCCTTCTGGAGCTGCAACTCCAGAACCTCGAGGAAAACCCACCCAACCAGCCCCAGCTTCCTCAGCTCCCAGCTCTCCCTGTGCGTTTCTGTCTCTCGGTTCCAAACCCAGCCAGACATGAAGCCCGCATCACCCCGCATCCCGCCCTGGAGCTGGGGGTCCTCCTCACTGAGCTCCTGGGAACCCAGCTCTGCTCCTCACGTGAAGAAGCACACGTCCAGCTCCACTCCCACAGGGAGAACCAGACGGTGCCAGCAAGAACGTGGGAAATCCACATGCTGGGGGGAAGTGTAAAATGCTGCGCTTGCTGCTAAGAGCAGTGCAGGTTTTTGATCCATCTCACATTCTTACATCAGGTCACCTGGACAGCTTGGTTGAAGATAACAATATGTAACATAACAACCACTGTTAATGCCTATCATCTTGTTTTGAAATCCTGTATCGTTTTTATTGTTTTTGTGTTGGTTTGCTTTTGTCTTTGTTGTTGTTATTTAGTTATTTTTTATTCTCTTTAAAATGAAAAACTCTGCACTTCGAAAGACTCTGAGGAATCTTTTTAAAGCTTTCACACAGAAGGAAGCAACTCCAGTAGGCATATACTTACAGGTATTCCTATTGTCCTTTACCTACACGTCCCATGTTGATTGTGGCAGTATTCACAACAATGAAGACACAGAACTTGAATTCATCTAAGTATCCATCAGTGGATGGATGATAAAGACAATTGTGCCATGCATGGCCTGTGGAATACTATTCAGCCATGAAAAAGAATGCGCATGGTGAAATACTAGTCACCGATGAAAAAGAATGCTGCTGTCTCATTTGCAACCACATGGATGGAAGTGGATGCTGTGTGATAAGTGAAATGAGCCAAACACAGACAGGCAAAGACACCTGCTCTGACTCATTTATGGAAAACACGAAGTTGACCTCAGAGACTGGCATGGGAGGTCAGTCACAGCAGATTCCTCAGCTGCAAAGGGGCTGGAGACGGCTCATCGAAACACAGAGACAAGGGCTTAGCTCTGGTTTTCGGCAGCGGGTCCCTGTTGGTTAAAACCATCCAGTACGATATGTCTCAGAATGAGCAGAAGACTGCAACCTTCCCAACACACAAACGCAATGCACAGGGGAAGTGCTGCCTCCAGGGTGAGACGATCTCGGAATGCACAGAATGACATGTCCACCTCCAGGACATGCGCCCAACCTCTCCTCCTGGAAGACCCAGAGGGATCGTGGGACTGGGGCTGGAAGCACGTTACACTAGACATCTGCTGAGAGCTGATCCCGAGTGTTACACACACACACACACACACACACACACACACACACACACACGGGTAACTGGGGGAGCTCAGTTTGTATCTGCCAGTGCTACCCCAGCAACGCCGGGAAAATTGCTTTTAAAAAATGACAAATTCCCTACAATAGAAATTGTGAAAGAGAAAGAAACTGCTAGAAAGGAAAAAGAACTGGGATGGGGGAAAGGAGAAAAGAAAGAAGGTGAGAAAAGATGTGTGTATATATATATATACACACACACACAAGATAGCTAAGATAATAGCACTACTAATCTCTATTTGTTCACTGAAAGAAACATTTAGTGCTTATATTGTTTGATCAGTTTTGCATGCCTGTATCTCGTCACCTGAGCAACTACTTTGAAGATGACAGTATGCAATATAACAACCATTGTTAATTTCCTATTATCTTGTTTCAAATTCTGTATCATTTTTGTTGGCTTTTTTTGTCTCTTTAAAATAAAAAAGGGTGAAAAAATAAAAACAGACACATGCAAAAAGAAAAAAAATTCCTGCAACAGCAAAAAATGAGAAGGATTAGAGCCCCCAATCTGCTCAGCGTTGCTGTCTGTGGTGGGAATAGAAAACAGAAATTCCACTCTGGAAAACGGTGATTGCCACCCTGTAAAGCTGCACACACCCTCACCATGTGAGCAGGTTTTCTACTGCAGGGTGTTTACCTATGCAACATGAAGACATGTGCCCACACAGAAGGCTTAAACATGCATGTTCACAGCATGTTGGCTCTGAGTGCGGAAACACTTAGAAACAGCCCAAATACCCATTCCACAGGGAAACAGACAAAGAAATGCTGGTGTATTCATGCCATGGAATAGTACACAGCAAGAAAAAGTGATGGATCAGTGACAGATTCAGCCACATGGCAGAGTTGCTATGTTCACAGGTCCACATCTGTGGCACGTAATGATCGTGTTTCTCGTGTGGAGTTGGTGTGTGGACTGAACAGAGCTTCATTCTTTTTTCATCTCTTTCCCCTCTTCTCCCTCTATCTCTCCATCCCTTTCCCTTTTGCAAAGCATCTTCCTACTTCCTGTCATCTGTCTTCCTGCTTCCTGTCATCTCTCTTCCTACTTCCTGTTATCTGTCTTCCTGATTCCTGTCATGTCTTCCTACTTCCTGTCATCTATCTTCCTGCTTCCTGTCAACTGTCTTCCTACTTCCTGTCATCTGCCTTCCTCCTTCCTGTTTGTGTACACTCTGGATCCCTCGCAGGAGAAAAACCACGCGATACTGAAGCTCGTGTGTCAGATTTATTTCCTTTACTTCCTGCTCTCAAGAATTTTTTTTAAAACAAAGATGGGTGCTAAATAAGTTGGGCACAAAATCACACACTGTCCCTGGTCTGTTGCGATCTGCTGAGAACTCCCACACCATGAATCGCTAACCCTTCTCTTGTTTCTGCTTCTTATTCCAGGACAGGGCCTTGCTACACTGCTGTGTCCAACTGGCCTCCTCCTGCCTCAGCCTCCCAGAGTACTGGGATTTCATGGGGAAGATACTTTGGAGGCACTGATTGTGCTGGTGGTTTGGGGGTCCAACCAGGTCCCCCAAGTGAGCTCAGACCCCACCAAGGAATGACCCGTGTATTCCTGGCAGTGATGATCACTGTGTTCGTGATGGAAGTGGAACAGCTCATGCGTGGGGCAGGCGAGCTCAGGCAGTATCCATGAAATCAGTCAGTGAGACTTGTTTCTCCACTTTAGATATCAAAACAATACATTGAAGATTATTTCCTCCTGCTGCTGTCTGGAAAGACATCTCCCTCGCTGACTAAAACTGGGTTAAAAGTTTCCTAGCACGGTGGCGATCAGGCATGTTTTTGTTTTGCTTTGTTTTCTGCTTGTTTGATATTGGGGGGAATATATTTTGAATGCCTCCGTCAATCCCTTTATTAATTAAAACACGCATTAAAAACAGAATGACACGTTAATTAGCAGCAAGACCATAAAATGCCTAAAAATAAACCAACAAATTAAGAGCAGTGCTTCAGATAGGTGAGTATACAGCTGTACAGTTTGTCCTGGGGGGTTGCACCCTCTCACACTGTGGGAGCAGTCCTTCTAGCAAATTAATACAGACAGAAGAAAAGTAAATTCAAGTTTAATTTAGAATCCCCTTATTAATGGCTGACAAAATATGTACTGTAATCTAAATTCAACCTAATAAGCAGAAAGGAAGAACAATTACTGCAATCCATTTGATTTTTCCAGACCGATGAAATGAAC
>NW_004955499.1:1248196-1250461 GCF_000276665.1 Chinchilla lanigera | reverse complement strand
GGCAATCCTCCTGCCTCAGCCTCCTGAGTGCTGGGAACACAGGTGTGTGCCACAGGCAGATATTTTTTTCTGGTTTTGTCCCTTAAACAATGCGGCCGGACAGCTATTTGCACGGCATCTGCAGTGAGGTCGGTATTGTCGGTCTTCGAGGGATGATCTCAAGAGTGCAAGAGGAGAGTTGCCTGCCTAAGTGAGTTCCCCGCAGACCCTGAGGAATAGCAGCACCGTTAGGATCGTCTCTCAATATGGAAAATCAGACAAAGACCCAGACACACGCCGAGCACGTGCCCTGCTTTCTGCCATTTCCTCCTCACCTCTCAGGAAGCACGGTCCATCGCCTTCCCTTTCCTGAGCTGGCCCGAGTTTGCAGAAAGCCACCAACCTCTGGCTGCAGATTTTGTAGGACAATGGACAACAACTAAATAAAAAATAAAATAAAATAAATGCAATCCTTGTCTGGAGCCCCAGATGGCTGATTTTCCCCGAATCCTCTGGCAGGAAGCGGGTGCTGGCAGCCCCGCGGCTGTCTGGTCTGGCGGACCCGAGGCTGGGCTCGTTCCGGCCTGCGCAAGGCCTTCCGCTCCCCCAGCTCAGCCTGGAGGACGAGGCTCTCCGCGTCTCACCCGGCGGGGGCTAAGACTCCCGGTGCTTTCAGGAGGATTCGAAGAGCTGTTCTTTCTGCCCCTTCTCTCTCCTTTCTTCCTTGCTTCTTTTCCTCACTTCTCTTTCTCTTTGATTTATTTTTCAGCAGCTCTGGGGACTAAACCTGCGCCTTTGCAATGATGACCTTTCCCCCCGCCCCCTTTATTTTTTATTTTGAGATGTGATCTCCCTAAGTCTAAATCATCACCCAGACTGGACTGAACTAGAGATCCTCCTGCCTCAGCCTCCCAGACTGTGTGTACCACTACTCCCTGGCTTCCCCGCTTTTTAAATCCCACCAGCACCATTCCAACCCAGGTAATGATAAATCAAAAGCTGTACAAGCCCCTCTGGGCCAGAAGTCACCAGCCAGCAGTCAGACCAAATCCGCTGCACGCGTGCCCTGGACACACTGCCCGGCTGCATCCCTCACTGCAGGCACACACACCGAAGGACTGGGTTCCAGCCAGAGCACCCCAAAGAGAAATGATGCACCTGACTTCTAGATCACAGAGACACCCACAGGAAGACGGGGCCGCTCCTCTGGACGCCAACCTAGAACCCCAAAGTGGGCCATGAACAGCTGCAGTCAGGGAGCTGAGAGGCAGCCAGGCACACTGCAGGAACTGAGCGGTGGGCGGGTAGTTTCCTCTTCATTGACAGCTGCTCCCACCAATCACATCACTGCCTAAGCTCACTTCCTGCCAGATCAACAGAGGGATCCATTCTCACAGGAGCTCGAACTTGGTGAAGCTCACGTCTACCTAGATTGTGAATTCCTCATAAGAATCTCATGGTTGATGACCTGTGGTGCAGCTGAGGAGGAGATAATAGCTCTGGGGTGCAGCTAAAAATACAGGTGAACATCCGCAGAGTGTTCGGACTGCACAGACACTGCAATAAATGAGCTTCTTGCAGACTCAGATTAAATATGTTGCAGAGATCTGTGCCCACCGATGTGTATAGCAGCAGAACTCAAAATAGCTAAATCTTGGAAGCAGCTAGACGTCCATCAACAGATGAATGAATGAAGTGTGATACTTACACAAACCCAGCCGGGCTTGTACAGTTTTTGATTTAGAGTTGCCCGGTTTGGAATGGTGTTGGTGGGATTTTTAAAAGGGGGAAGCCAGGGGGTTGTGGTGCACACAGTCTGGGAGGCTGAGGCAGGAGGATCTCTAGTTTAGTCCAGCCTGGGAAATGATTTAGACTTAGGGGGATCATGTCTCATGGAATACTGCTCTGCCATGAAGAAGGACAAACAAGTCATGTGCAGGAAAATGGGTGCAGCTTGAGACCACGACATTAAATGAAATGTATCAGACACATGAGCTTCAATATTGCATGTTTCTCATAAAGGAGACACATCAAATGTGAAGAGCAAAATAAAGAAAAGATAATAGGAACTAGGGAGACCTTTGTCACATGGGAAACTGATCAAGAGCCGGAGGGAAGGGCAGTGAAGCAGTGGAAAGGGGATGGAAAAAAAAAGTGAATCAAAGAAAAAATGGAAATAGAGCTTTTGCAAACAGGAAGGGAGGCGGGAGTTGGAAGAAGCAAGGACCAAGGGCCGGGGAAGGGGGTGAAAAAGAGATAAGGTGTGTCATGAACAGGGACCCACTC
>NW_004955499.1:1244671-1247771 GCF_000276665.1 Chinchilla lanigera | reverse complement strand
AAAACTAACACAGCAGTCAAAAGTTTAATTTGCAAAACACTCACTCGGTATTATATAACCCATGTACAACACTCAAGGAAAGCACCTGGAATTTTTCTGAGATAAGGTCTCATTATGCAGCCCAGGCTCTCCTTGAACTCTGAGCAATCCTCCTGCCTCAGCCTCTCAAGTGCTTTTTATTATAGGCATGCACCCTTATGCCCAGCACAAAGCAGTCTAAATTGTTATAAGCCCCCCATCAATAATCCAATATACAGGCAATATTTGCCAGGGTTAAATATATGAGAGATAGATGATAGATAGATAGATAGATAGATAGATAAACAGATAGATTGATAGATAGATGACAGATAGATAGATAGATAGATAGATAGATGTGTGTATGACACAGGTACAGACAATATATATACACACAATCTTTTACACAGAACTTGCACTACAGACACGTGTGTGTAATGTATTTGTATCCACATAGGTGTGTACCTCATTTTATATCCAATATCTACCTACACACACATCTGGGCAGGCACACACGTGCACTTCTAACTCAAAGTACCATTTCTTGTTAGTTCATGCATTTGAGCTCGAGACAAAAAAACACTGTTTATGTCACCTTATATTTTTTCAAAGTGAACATATTCACACATCAGACTATAAGAATGTAGTACTGCAGAATGCTCCCAAGTTACACAATAATACTATTTCAGAGCAAACCATTCCCTGGGTATTAACGTTGAGTCCTGAAACACAGGGCTTTCATCAGAAAAACGAGCTTAATGAGGGTGCGCTCCTGCTCATACAACAGGCTGAGTTGTGTGTAACCCTCAGCCCTTGCTGGAACCGTGAGGCAAACACCATGCCATCCTTCTTTTCTTATTAAAGCATGCACAATTTATGAATTACAGGCACATAACCAAATCATGCAAAGATAGGGCCACACACTCGGGAAAAGCTATTCGGGTCAGGCGGTTGTGATTGCTTTTATACTAGAAATGCAAGATTAGTTGGAGCACATCATCCATCGGTTTTGTTTTATCGGTGTTTGGTGGATGACATTGACACGGGCTACAAAAATGAAAATTTAGAATAAATTCCAATGCGCGGCAGACTGCTCAGCAGAGTCAGTGCGCCCCCTGTTGAAAATGGGCCGTGGAATCAAAAAGACAGGGTGCGGCTCTCTCTAGGGTGTGTCAGAGGGTTAATTTGTGCGCTTGGAACTGAATTGTGCCCCCAAATGTTCACTGATTGACTCTCTGACCCCCAGGACCTCAAGTTGCAGTTGTGTGTGGGGACGGGGTCTGGGAGAGCTGCGGAAGTTAAACTGAATGCTCGGGGTGGACTTGACCCTGCAGGTCCGGGTGCTGCTGAGAAGAGGACAGGAAGACCCAGGTGACACAGAAGAATGTGTGTGGTGGACACAGGGAGGACCCAGCACTGCCCACACCCGGACCTCAGGCTCCAGCTCCAGAACTCAGGGACAATCATATCTCCTGTTTAAGCGAAGTCCCAGGTGGTGGGACTTCATCATGGCAGCCTGAGGGAATTAATTCAGGAAAAGAATTTTGCATGTCACAGCTGTCAGACATCATGGTTTACGTAACACCCCAGTACTTTTCAACTCAAGGTCAATCAATCATGAAATGATTTGTACGTTTGCAAAGCTGAATTGTATCACATTTAAACCATATCTAAGAACCAGTAAAGAATATCTGGACAGATATATTCGCTGACCTCAGAGCTGAGCACAGTGGTGCACGCCTGTCATCTCAGCACTGGGGAGGCTGAGGCAGGAAGATCACCAGGAGTTCAAAGCCAGCCTGGGCTACAGAGTCAGTTCAACATCACCCTGAACTACAAAGCAAAACCATATCTCAAAAAAACAAAAACAGAAACAGGGGGAAAGGATTGTTTTAACATCAGTACTGTGCTGAAGTGATATCCGCATGATTCCTATTTGACTTGTAACGCATTTGAATCCTTTTTGCTTCTGAAATGTCAAAACTTCACAAACGCTATCACGGTCGCCAAAACCGACAGCACAAACTAAATCAGCTCGGCTGATTTAAAGCTGCTGGTCAAAGAACGGTGGCACAGGAGTGAACGCTGAGATTGTCATGATACACAACACACGATACCCTACAAACAGAGCCCCACCCCCCAAATTCTGGATTTCCTGTCACCATCCAGTCAGCCATAATCAGGACACTTGAAAACTCCCCTTTTGCAGCTGGACGCTTTGGTGATGGTAATGAACAGAAATCTTTGAGCATTAGAACTTTGTAGGTCTTGTATTTCTCACACGTCAGTCTATATCTGCATCACCTGTATCTATATTTATATGTATATTGATATCTACTTTATCCATTCCATCGCTCCAGAGGATGGTCACCAACACAATTTTATGTACAATCAGTGGCTGGAGGGTCTCATCGATAACATAAATCTGGGAAGAAACTGAGAGGGTTCTAGCCCAGCACCTTCCGGGGTGGAAAATTACCCAGAACGCCTCACAGGGGAATCAAGGAAGAGTCCAAAGAATGATTTATCAGCCAGGTGTGGAGGGCACCCCCATCCATCCCACATTCTGGGAGGCTGAGGCAGGAGGATTGCCACAGCAAGCCCAGCCTGGACAACTTAGTGATTTAGCAAAACCCTGTGTGGAAATAAAATATTAAAAAGGGCTGGAAACGTAGCTCTATGTGAAGGCCCTGGGTTCACTATCTAGTACCAAGCAGACGGGACAGAAATCTAGGGAGACATTTGACACACTGGACAGCATCAGTTCACTGAGAAGTTTGCCTCCTGTGAGCCTGAGAGGTCTTAGACACCTGAGAGTTCACTGAACTCACACATTTCCCCACCTGTGCGGGGTGGGAAAGTGAAACCGGGTCCTTGTGCTGACCTTCACGAAGATGATTCTAACGCAAGCGTGGACAAAAGGAAGGCTCAGGCTGGGAATATCTCACAGCTGCAACCCTCACTTCTGCTTAGTAAGCGGGGAGAACAGAGACACAGGGTGGATTGTGCTTGGAGAAATGTGGGAAAGGTAAGGAGGTCTGATATCTCAAGGAGACGACCTGCTGCTCCTCATCCTCCTCCA
>NW_004955499.1:1229840-1243906 GCF_000276665.1 Chinchilla lanigera | reverse complement strand
GATTGCATATGGTGACTCCAAAGGACCAAGACCCAGTGGCCACCATAAACTGCTCCGAACCAGAGAAAGTTAAACAACAGCCATGAAAGCTAAAAGTCGAAAACCCGGAGATCCTCCAGGTTGTGTCCTTTGGGATCTGAAGCAGAACCCCTTCCATGTGACTCCTACCAGTTCCCAGGAGCGGCTTCTCCCTCTGACCAGCACCTCCTCTTTTTCCCGTCTTTCCATTATCCTCCCTTGGTGAGCACCTGTCTCTCTGTGTGTGAGTCTCCTGTCCTAAGAACTCTTCCACACTCCGGCCTCAGAAATCTGCTCGATAATGCTGAGCCATCCTCAGCACAACATTAGGATACGGAGATTATAAAACTATTATTCTCTTTGTGCAGCCTCTTGCAGCGTTCAATTTTCTTTCTAGTCCTTTTTAATATTGCAGTCAAGCTGCCAACTACACCGGACACTTGATGTCATATTCATAAAATTCATTGATTATATTCTTGGGCCGATAGTGTCATACACATCCCATGCCCGGGATCGATAATTTTCAGTTATAATATCTGAGGAATCTGAGTCTCTACCAGGAGAACAGTCTTCTGTCCCTGGCAAAGAAAACTGCCAAAACCGATTAAACGAGCTGGGAAAATCAAAAGGCATCATTTTCAAAGCTTTCGCTTGGGGCAAGGACGGACAGTGCCTGACAATTTGATTTCTGCGCTTGTCAGAAATTGGAGGCCGCAGGAATTTTTCTTTTGCGTTTTGCATCTGACCTTCACGGTCACATTGTCCTGTGCAGGAGGAGAGAAGACAGGGATTGTCAGGAGCTAGTCCGGGCGGTGTGCCGTAGGAACGGTTAGGGAAGCAAAGGTCCCGCCCGCTCAGCCCGAACCACGTCCGAGAAGCATCACCCCAACCGGGCTGGCGAAGACCTTTCTGTGTCTCCAGGGACCAGCTGAGAGAAACCAAGAAGAATGCAAAAACTGCTCCAAGCTTCCAGATGGTGGATTGTATCCAGGATTTGGGGGACACACCTGCACTGCAGTTCACACCGCCCCGTATGTGAACTGAGCTCTCTGCACTGAGCAGCCCCCCCAACTTCAGAAATATTATGGTTTCTGAATGCCAGACCTCGTGCCTTTTATCGACCAGACCAAACACCCCTAAGCCAAAGTGCTCGGGACCAGGAGGGTTTAGAATTTGGGGTTTATTTTCCAGTGTTTACAATATCTGAGCACACTTCCTGAGCTCTCCTGGGACTGATGTCCAGATCAAAGCAAAAATTCATTTCTCATTTCTTTCAATTGTTGCCGGGAATCGAACTCACGACCTCACACTTGCCAGGCAGGAGCTTGTACCACTGAGCTATCTCCCCAGCCCCACTTCTCATTTCTGATGTCTGGTTTATTGAGAGGAACGGTCAATACTTAAAATTCTTTTTTCTTGAGCAATTTTGCACACTTGTATCTGGTAATCAGAATGACTGATCTGAAAACAATATGCAGTATAAGAGCTATTGTTGAACTCCTACTGTCTTGTATGGTGAAGCTCTGCACCATTTCCAATGTTGTTTTCTTTTTTAATTATCTGTTACTGTCTTTGATTGTTTAATCAGTCTTACATTCTTATGTCTGGTGAACTGAGCAACTTCGTTGAAGATAACACTATGTAATGTAGCAACCATTGTTAATACCTATCATTTTGTTTTGAGGTCATGTATTGTTTTTGTTGTTTCTGTGTTTTTTTAAATTTTGTCTTCATTGTTGTTTTGTTAGTTTTTTTATCTTTAAAATTAAAAGTTAGGGGCTGGGGATTTAGCTCAGTGGCACAGCGCCTGCCTGGCAAGCGTGAGGTCGTGAGTTTCATTCCCGGTACTGGAAAAAAAACAAAATAAATAAAATACAAGTTAAAAAAATTCATTTCTGCTTCACATACACTTTATACACCTAGCCCATAGGTAATTATAGGCAGTGTTTTAAGTCATTTTGTGCACAAAACAAAGTTTAAGAGGGCAAAAGTTTCCATTTGTACCCATTGTTGAGAAAGTTTCAGGTCTGGAAACTTTTGACATTTTGGAGGTTTGGACAGGGGAGACTCAAATCCATACCAATCTGCCCCTGGCAAAGGGCAGTTTCTGATGGATACTGAGTAACGGAGTCAGCTTATCTTCTTTATGTCTGGAAGGTATTCTGTGCGCTTTCTTCTGAAGCTGCAAAGGTGACTGACGTTCAAACGTAAGAAAGAAAATTCAGGAAAGTTGCTGTTGTTGATTCTGCACTATGTGTTAATAAGCAGGAAAACATGGGTCTACTAAAGACACAAAGTAGGTAGAGTCACCCTGGTTGCACTCTTCGTTAAGTCAAAGATCAGCGTGTGAAGAGAACACAAGAAAAAGCAATCAGCAAACATCAAGCACAGTTACCCCTTGGTGCGAACGGTAACCGGTTCAGGGTGCCTTCCAGATGTTAATATCCATAGACACTCCTGTCCCTGATATGAAACAGCAGAACATCTGCATAGAACCTGCACACAGGCTCTGCACAGCGTCAGCCCTGGCTGCATTGCCCATGATACTAGCAGAACAAAAGTGCAATATAAATAGTCCTTGCAGTCTACTGTGGAAGGTACAATAGCAGGAATAAAGGTCTGTACCTCTTCAGTTCAGCTACCATTTTTGCTAGTATTTGATGTCTCACAGCGAATCCTCTGATGCATTCCTCACGAAGGACATAGAGGGCTGGGGACACACGATTCCATACTGTATCTGCTATGTTTGCACACAGTGGAGTACTACAGAGCCATGAAGAAGGATAATTTTGAGTTATGCGTAGAACAGATGCATCTTGAGATTTTGGACCAAGGGATCAGGTAACACTTGACAGACTCAGTCTCTGCCTCTGAGGAAATGCAAAAAAGACAGAGAAGAAAAGATAAGAAAATTCAAAAAAGATAGAGATGAAAAATAGGAAAAGTGCAAATGGAAAGTCTACCATCAGGAAATCAAGTAAGAACAAATACTGGGGAGATAAAATGGAACCTTTCAACATGGTGGGTTGGAAGTGTCAACTAGTACAACCACTATGGAAATCAGTGTGCAGAGTCCTCAAAAAAAACTAAAACTAGAAATTCCATTTGACCCAGCTCTCCCCCTTCTATGTATCTTCCTGAAGGGGTTAAAGGCATCATGTTACAGGGATCCACGCACAGCCGTGTGTATAGCAGCACAGCTCACAACAGGTAAATCTTGGAAGCAGCCTCTGTGTCCATCAGCAGGTGAATGGATAAAGAAAATCTGGTGTTTACACACAGTGGAGTACTATGCAGCCACAAAGAAGAATAATCTCGAGTCATCTGTAGGAAAATGGATGCATCTTGAGACCTCAGTGTTAAGTGAAACAAGTTAGACACACAAGCTTCAACATCAATCATGCAGTTTCTCTTATAGGAGGAAACCAATGTATAAGTAAGAAGCAAAATGAAAGATAGATGATAGAAGGTAGGGAGAGAGACCTTTCTTAAATGGGAGGGGAATCAAGAGCTGAGGGGAAGGAAAGGGCTGTAAAAAGAATTAAGATGTGTCCCGTGCAAGTACCAGCTTTCCATCAGGAATGTCACCGTGATGGACTGCAAACACAAACTAATACAGACGAGAACTGGAAAATCAATCAGTAGATTGCTCTGCCCCTCAGCACAGGATGGAGTTCCGTTCATGTGTGTGTCACTGTGGAAATCGTAAATCCACTGATTTTCTGTGCAGAGATGAGGTTCTGAGGTAGAGCTTCATGCACTGTTTGAAAGTCACAGAAAGGACAGTGAGACGCAAACCATCCATTGTGAGAAACACGCGTCTGAACCCTCAGAGAGAATAAAAGTAGTTACCCTGGGACGCTGAGTTGGTTCTCCTGAGAGAGCTGACACAGGAGCATGAGCTCCACTGCTGTGCATGACGTGGGCTTGCTGTCTCCCTGCGGCGCTTTCCACGAAGGTCTCACCAGAATTGAGAAGACTCCATCTCCATGGCCTGGAGCTCCCGGAGCCATGAGGTCCCTGGATGGTTGGAAATCTACGTATTTGAAGGGTTTACACAGGCAAGCCGGCCTCACCCGCTCCGCAGGGCCGGGGCTCTGCAGTTGCCTCCGCAGGCCACCATCTTGAAATCTCCTCCTCCTCCTCCCTTCTGCTCTTGGGCTCTGGAATCCTTAGAAAGAGTTCTTTCTTCTGAATCTACCCAAATTCCAGCAGACAAGAGCTCAGCCTGGAACCAGCTACCTCAAAGACTTTTTATTTAATACACAAGGACAGTTCCAAGAAAACATCCCCGTTCCTTTTCCAAGCACCCCCTCCCATCTCTGTGTGAGGCACATTTTCTGTGATTCTCTCATCCCGGGCACCCGAGACTTGAGGCGCTTCCAGCATTGATCCACAGAGTCTCCGCGAAGCTGCTTTGCTCTTGGCAGGAATGCAGAACAGCTCTGCAGATCTAGGCATGCGACCAGGAATTTGTGCTTTTCTGGAAAGAAAACCACTTACGGTTGGCAGGAAGGCGGTTGCTCTTTCAGATTCCGTCTGATCTGAAGGACCCTATCTCTTTGCCTCCCCCAGCAAGGGCTCCAACCTCAGGATTTCCTGCACTCTGGGGATTCTTCTTTATTTAAGATGAGAGTTACAGTAAAGGAGCTGATCACTCGGTGCCGTAGATTGCAGGACAAGTTCCCCTTCCTAACTGTTGAACCACCAGCTTTTTGCCAGCTGCCCTTTTGAAGCCAAATAGGATTTAGGGAGTGTTACGGCTGACACACCGTGTCAACTTGCGGAGTCTGGAGGCTTGGCTGAGTGGCTTAGCAGTCCTGCATCCTGGGCTGAAGAGGACATGCCCTTACCACTCCACGTGTGCTCGGAAAGCCTCCCAGTGGCTCTAGGTTGCGGACATGCACACAGAGTAATTGTGATCATTGCCTCCAATTTCAAAGTAAAGAGAGAAGGGACAATAAATAGAAATGGGCTTGTGGGGCAGGCGTGGTAGGGCACCTGTGTAATCCCAGCACTCGGGAGGCTGAGGCAGGAGGATCGCTGTGCGTTTGAGGCCAGCCTGGGCTGCAAAGTGAGCTCGAGGCCAGCCTGAAATGATACCGAGACCCTGTCTCAAAAAGACAAAAAGGAAAGAAAAAAAGAAAGAAATGGGTTTGTTTTGGATACCTCACAGCTGCCTATTTTATTCTTTGAAAGTATATTATCTACTGGTTAGTTTTACTGGTACATCGTACATGGATGGGGTGATCTCACTCGTTACAGGGAATTCTTCTTCTCCTCCCTTCCCCCGGCTCCCTTCAACCCCTCTTCTGTTCCTCACTAACAAAAGCCTTCTTTCCATTTTTCCTTCTACTCTCACTTTTCTTCCTTCCTTCCTTGTTTGCTCCCTGCTCTGTCCCTGTTCCCCTTCCCATTTTAACATTTCCTATTTTGCAATGTAAATATATACATACATTTATTTTTAAATCATGCAATTTGCCTTTCTGTGTGTGGCACTGAGATAAACTCTACCACTGAGCTACATCCCCAGCCTAATTTAGCTTTTTTTGTTTGTTTGTTTCTTCTTGCGGTGCTAGGAATCGAACCCGGGGCTCGCACACTGAGCTCCTCCCCTAGCCCTGCTTAAAGTTTTACTTTGAGGTGGAGACTCCTTGAAGTGCTGAGTTGCCCAGGCTGTGCTTGAACTGGTCATCCTCCCGCCTCAGCCTCCTGGAGTGCTGGGATGCCAGGCAGGCACCATCATTTACTTTTTAAGTTGATAAAGAAGAGGTAGGGGGAACCATGTGGTGCTGTGGTGTGTGCGTGTTGAGGAATGGGTACAACAAGCTCATTAAGGTCCCACCCATCTCTCAGCTCTGCCTTAGAAGCAGAGAACAGACTGTCATTCTCAGGGCACGGCAGAGATGAGGGATGCAGAAACGCTGCTCAAACGACCCAGGACAGACTCAGTGAGATGGGAGGAATTCGTTCAGGCATTTCTATGCTGCATCTCAGTGACTGTAGTCAGTGAAAATGTAATCTTTACACTTGCAAATAGTTGAAAAAAATTGGCACATGGATCAAATCCAGGGCTTTTACAGTGAGCTCTGTCCCCAGCTCTTTCTTGTTTATTTTGAGACAGGGTCTCACTGAGTCACTAAGTTTCCCAGGCTGAGCTAGAGCTTGTGATCCTCCTGCCTCAGCCTTCCAGGATGCTGGGATGACAGCTTACACCACCACACCTGGCTCTGGCTCCTTTTTCTTATTTAATATGGTGGAGTGTGCTTGTGAATAGTCACATGGTGCTAGAGCCCAGGATACCCGCCCTAAGCCACGCAGCTGGCGGAAGGCAGGATGTAGGTACAGAATCCAGGCCTTGGACAGACAACCCCATGCATGGCTGCACACGCACATGGGTGTGCACACACAGCACACAGATACACACCACCCTCACTGCCCAGCACCCAGCTTGACTGCAAAGCCCAGCATGAAATCAAGCAATTCTTTCTCAGCACACGGGGAGCCATCTCAGCGAGGCCTAGAGCCCTGGAGTCCCTGCCCGGGGACCCACTTTGGATCACTGCCTGTGGGCACCCACGAGATGGGTTCGGAGAGGGGGGCAGATCATGGAGCGCCCACGCCTCAGTGGATCCATCATGCATGAGCTCCCGGCTGAATGTGCTGTAGATCATCTATAGCACAGCACATCTTATATAATAGGAAATCACACTAAAACTAAATAATTCTGTCCTGGTTCCTTTTCTCTTCTGCGTGAGACAAAATACCCAACGCCCAAAACTAAGGAAGGAAAGGTTTATTTAGCTCACAGTTTGTGGAGGTTTCAGTCCATACTCGGCTGGCTCCGAGGCAGGGTGGCACATGGCAGAGAGCAAATGTTCACGGCAGCAAAAGATAGCAAAGCAACAAGAGCAAAAGCGGGGAGTGGCAGAGAAAGCAGCCTCTTTCCCTCCCTTATGTTGTAAGCAGGCTACCCTCACCCAGGGGGCGTGTAGCTCTCACATCATCTCCACGCCCTCCTCTTGCACGGGCTCAGAATGAATACAAAGTGAGCACCCTGGCTCCCTGCTGACTCACGCAGTTCACCTTCTAAACTTCTCAAACTGATGCAATGAACAACATCCCAGAAGGCTAAATGGAGGTCCTCTTCACCCCAGGATGCAGAGCTGCTGAGTCACTTAGCCAAACCTCTAGACTCCCCAAGTTGACACCATGTATCAAACGTAACAGATTGTTATCACTGTTATATCCGCTATTACTGTTATACTATCAGGGCAACATTAGTATTATTACACTGCCATGGTAGCATTATTACTGCTGCTACTGCTATTATCAATATTACTATTATTATATCATAGTAACAGTGCTATGTTATCTCTACTGCTTTTTTGCATAGCGTTATTATTATTATTGTTATTATCTTCATTATTATTATTATACTATTGTAGAAGCAGTGTTATTGTGATTATCTTTGTAAGCATTGTGATAACAGTATTATTATTATTATCATTATTAACAGTATTATCATTATTATCATTCTCACTATTCAAACTAGTACGATGAAAGTACTATTATTATCTCAGCAGCAGCAATAATGTTATTATTACTCTGCTCTGCAGTATTATTACAACTACTGCTATCATAGCATTGTCACTATTACACTACTCTTCTAGCAGTATTGTTATTTGTACTAGTACCAGTTATATTATTACTTCTATACTGAAAATGATATTTCTATTCCCAGTGTTATTGCTTCTAGTCTCAGAATTATGATAAAATTATTACCATTGCAGTACTATCAGAGCAGCAGTATTGTTACTACTTCTATCAAGAAAATGGTATTCGTCAAAGTAATAGTAGCATTGTTACTGATATGATAAAATCATTGCTAGAATAATAGTATCATGGTAGAAGTATTATTATTACTTCTATCATGAAAATGATAGTTCTTAGTATTACTGCTACTGATATGATAAAATTATTATCAGTGTAGTACTACGAAGGTGGTAGTATTGTTACTACTTCTATCATGAAAACGGTATTAGTAGTATTACTTCTGATATGATAAAATCATGACTACTATAGTTTTATCATGGCAGTGGTTTTGTTATTACTTCTATCACAGAAGTGGTATTATGATCAACATCCTTGCTACTGAGATGATAAAATTATTACTAGTGTGGTACTATCAGCGTAGCAGTAATGTGATTAGTACTAGCTTGGGGTACTAATATTACTATCATTTTTGTTGTTGTGATTCTTTTACACTTGTAACTATGATGGTATTTTGTGACCGTCATTATTACTAATGCTGTCTCTGCAGTAGTGTTTTCATTAGTACTACTGTCTGGTACTGATATTGTTACCACTGTCATGGTTGTGCTATTGTTATCATTATTATTTTATCATGATGAGAGCATTTTCTGGTGCTGTCATGCTATTATTATGATTATCATTACCATGATTGCACTATCACAATAAGAACATTGTTTATATGACCATCGTGGGATGGTGTTATTATTACTGTCACTCCTGCTGGTATTGTGGTGAGAGTATTATTATTACTGCCCTCACGGTGTAATTATTACTGCAACCACAGCGGCAGTATTACCACTATTATTGCTTGTGTCCTGACAGCACTATCATAACTACATCGACCACGGCATCCGTGCTACTCTTCTTACTTCTACAAAAGTGGTGCTTCCAGACCCTGCCCTGTACGCAAAGCCCACGGCAGGTACTCCTGAGTAATAACCCACTTCTGTCTCCCAAACACCCAGAAGAGACTGTTTCTGGCTACCACCTTCATCTTGCACTCTGAGAAATAGGAACAGAGAGACAGAGAGAGAGGGGCAGAGTCACTGCCCTGGGTCCCCCAGCAGCGAGGCAGGTGCGGACCCCAGGAGGCTCCCTCCAGAGCCTTGCTCCCCATCCGCGTGAGGTTTGTATCCGGGGCTCGGGGTGTAGCTCTGTGGTGAGCGCTTGCCCGGCATGCACGAGGGAGCCCTGGACTCCATTCCCAGGGCCAGAGAATGAAAAAGGTTTGCACATGGGAACACACTCTGTGGGCCCGCAGGGGCTGGTGCAACCGCTGAGGTGCAGCCTTAGACCGAAGGGTGCTCTTTGCACCCACCCCCTGCTCCTCTGCACGCCTTCCGCAAACACGGCGCACCCGCCTGTGTTGAGTCCACAGCGGGCCCCTCCTTCCTTGCAAACAGGAATCTGCCCCAGGAAACCTCCTTCCAGGAAGCCCAGCTGGACACCAAGGTGCCAGGTGCCATGATGCTGAGAACCCAAGGGCCCGGTGGCAGTAGGGTAGTGGGAGAGAAGACACAGCCAGCCGCCCTCGCTAGCATTCTGCGCTCCCCAGACCCACGCCCCGGTGAGACACCCTGTCCACTCTATCACAGCATCACTAAGGCTCTTTTTCTCATGGCCTTTTTTAGAGACAGGGTCTCGCTATGCAGTTGAGGATGGCCTTGAGCTCACTCTGTAGCCCAAGCTGGCCTTGAACTAACAGAGATCCTCCTGCCTCAGCCTCGTGAGTACCAGTATTACAGGCATGCACTTTAAGGCTTTCTTTAAGGTTCTTACAGTGCTTCTCTGTCCCTCAGCCCCTGCAAACTTAAAAACTTAAAATCAGCAAGTGTTTTCAGATTTCCAAAGCCTATCTGATTGGATTCTTGTTAAGTATTCAGGTTTAAATCTGATTTACAAAACTACTGCTCAGGAGCTGAGTTACACGTGCACAGAACAGGATGTAGTTTTGAAACTTCTCATTTCTTTTTCTTCTTTGTTTAAAATTTGAGTCCCCAGGAAGTTAAAAAATAAAAAATAAAAAACAGAGCGCATGAGTGCATGGCTTTATGTTGACAGCTAAATCAAGCTACTTGCCGATTTTAATGAGCAGAAGTTTGACATTTGTAGAAAAATATCATTAGGGAAAAGAACTCGAGTCAGAAAATTTCGCTGGCTAGGGAGAAATAAATGCCTCAAATTCACCACATGAACATGGGTGTTATGATAAATTGAGTGCTGTCCACCCCCCGCTCTGTAGAGAAAAGTGCAATTTATCAAGTAGTCATCTGAAAAGCATAGAAATCACAGTGACAATTTCAAGTGTTGGGACAGATTTTCAGTTATCATTTGTGACATGAAGTCGGCATCTTTAAAAAGTGAATTCTCATGCTGGTAGGTTTTCTGTGAAATACATTTCGATTATATGTGCAGTGATGGGTACACATATAAAGAAAAAAATACAAAGAATAGCTATGAAATAGACATTTCAACTTCACTGCTGTAATTACCTCTATGGAGAGGACAGATGGGGGCTTGAACTGGGGAATTTCAAATGTTTTGCACCCTCTCTTTCTCCCTCTCTCTCTCTCTCTCTGTTTTGCTCCACCCATTCAAATATCTTTTGTAACAGAGTGTTCAAATTTAAGTCTCTGCTATGCATCAAGATACACTAGATCTAAAATTTCAAGTCAAGATGCACATCACCACATGCATATTTACAAAGAAAAGAAAATGAGGAGAATTCATTTCTTGGCTCTTCAACCACCCACTTGGAAAATATCAAAATATCTAGACCATTCATTGGAAGATTTTCTTAGAAAAGAGAGCTGATTAGATCCCGAGCTTTCTTTTCTACCCCTATGAAATGCTGGCTTTCTGTATCAGTCAGCTATAACAGAGGTTCTGCCATGTAACAAATGAACCTAAATCGCACTGCCCTCCAATAGTCAACATGCATTGTCAATTTACTTTTCACACTTATATTTTTCACACATGCATTTCCATTTAGGCTGTCTGTCAGCTCGTATGAACACGATCTGCCCAAGGCTAAAAGGAAATCCACGCTTTTGGGTTGGGTTTATATCGTCTCTTCATGATTTTATGATGTGAATATCCCACAGTTGAATATCCCAGAATTGAATATCCCAGAACTCACTCGCTAATGTTGATGTTGATGTTCAGATGCACACAGACAAAATCAAGCTGTGGGCTTAGTGAAGCCAGTGCAGTGGACCCTGGATCTATGCACTTGAACTCTTCCCCAGGGCTGGTGGCAACTCAAGCTGGTTGTAAGTCAAGACTGTTTTTCCCATAAGAAATAATGGAAATACCCATAATGTGTTCCGCACATCCCAAAGCACCCCTTAACTAACTTTTTCATAATAAAAAGGTTGTATAATGTGTATCATTTACAAGCAACACCTAGCATATTCACCAAAAAATTATAAAATGTGCTTAGCTTAACGGAAACAACAGATTCATAGCGTACTCTCCGTTCAAGTTGACACCTTTGGCTCGCAGGAGTGGAGGATGAAGTGGAAGGTGGGTGTTGCTTGGCAGAAGACTTCCCTTCCCTACAACATCAGGAATCTGGCTTTCTGGTGTCCTTCTCTCCTCGGGAGAGTCTGTAGCCCACTAGGACCTGCTTCTGGCTCACCAGGTCTCAACCTTTACAGACCTAAAAACTGAACTGGGTGTGTTGGCGCACACCTGTAATTCCAGCACTTGGGAGGCTGAGGCAGGAGGATCCTTGTGAGTTCAAGGCCAGCCTGGGCTACAAAGTGAGCTCAAGGTCAGCCTGAACTCCACAGCAAGACCCTGTCTCAAAATGACAGAAACAAAATAATAACCAGAACTAAAAGCTGGTCTGAGGTTGTCTGTTTCTGTGTTGTCTTTTCTTTAACACTGTCCTTTTCCATTGTGATCTCTTTCTTTGCCTTTCCTTCCTTCCCTATCTTCTTTTGTAGCATTTTGGGGCCATTTTGATGGCAGTAATCATAGCACTTATATAAAGCACCAGCCAAAATCATGTCCACACACGTGCATCCGGGCTCAGCCTGACGCTTACGTATGCTTACAGAAGCTTTTCTGGCTCACAAGTCTTTGTTTACAACCTCACAAGCGGCTGGCATCTGGGTCAAAACTCAACACTTTGGTCATCAGCTAAACCTAAAATTCCAGTCAAATCCCAAGTTTTTCATACATGAGGCCAGTCATAACCGCAAAGTCCCCTGTACCATCTTTTTTTTTTTTTTTTTAGTTTTTGGTTTTTGGTTCTTTTTCCGGTACCAGGAATCGAACTTACGACCTTGTGCTTGCCAAGCAGGTGCTGTGCCGCTGAGCTACATCCCCAGCTCCTCCTCAGTACCATCTTGATACCATTTCTCATCTCACTCAGCCTCAGAGTGGGAGGAATATCTTTACCTCTCCAGGCTGGGAAGTCTTTGTGCATCTCCTGAAATCTTCCTGCTCCTCTGCGCAAATTCTGCAAAGGATCCTAAATCATCTGCCTTGTGACAAGTCACCAACTTGTGTTTCCTTCATACAGAAAACATCATGGATCTGAGTATTACTCACCTCTTTTGCCATTGGGAAAAAAATCCTGACATACACAGTTTGGAGGAGCAAGGGTTTCATTTGCATCATGGCTTCCGTCCGTGCTTCCCTGGCTCCAGAGCAGAATCGTCATGGTGGGAGGGAACCGTGGAGGGACAGTCTCAGCCCACGTCAACCAGGAGTCCGAGAGCAGCACATTCAGCTGGGAGCTCGTCCCTGGATGAAACCGTGGTCGGTGTAGCACCTCACGATCCAGTCATCTTCCCAAAGACCCTCGACCGAATACATGAGACTATGGGGTCCATTTATTTATCCAAATCTTCTTGGGGTTTTACCCCTCCTCTAGTACCAGAAATTGAACTCATGACCTTGCACTTGCCAGGCAGGCACCATGCCGCTGAGCTAAATCCCCAGCCCCTTTATCCAAACCTTAACAGTGTGGGCTTGACCGAAAAGTAGAGACTGAGAATCCTACAGATTTGTCAACGTGGTTGTAGGACCAGGAGAGCAAATGGATCCTGTGTTGGTAGAGCAACCAAAAAATCAATCGGTACCACTGAAGTCTTTGCGTCCGGTATCCTCCTACCTCATACTGAATCCTTTTTCATCGGACCTGCTTTTCCTGAGAGTTCCCTTCACTACCACCCTCGGAATCTCCTCCTCCCCACGTTGTCTCGTGGATTTCCACACCCTAGAGCCGTGTTTTTCACATTTCTCTTTCTTGCTTTACTCCTCCATGCTGCTGGGGTGAATCCTTCAGTCCATTTTTGAGAAAAGGTTCCCAAGGAGGAAAATGCTCGAGACCTTGAACGTGTATGTTCTACATTTTACGGATTGAGTGGATTAAAATGCTAATTTAGATATCAGTCTTCTTCTAGATCTGCAACTGTCTCATTGTTTGTAGGTTCCAGTGGTGATGAAAGTGGGAAATCCTGCCCTATTTTGATTTCTGGTAACTTGGAGAAGATTTTCTCTTTCGGATTTTTTTCCCTTCCCGTCTCATTCTTCCTTTTCCTCTTGCTTTTGGTCTCTGAATGTCGCTGCATCTTTTTCTGTCTCTCTGTCTCTCTGTTCGTCACCTCTGCATCTCTCTCTTTGCCCTGAATATTCAAAAATTTCACTTCCCTAGGGGTCGGAGGGGTCCTTTACTCTGCAGATTCCTGTCTATCAATCCTAAGCCATTTTCTTGTGCAATTTTTCAGACTTTTTTCTCACTTATGTTTTCCCTGTAGTCTATTCTTCAACTACTTACTATTGGGCTCTTGAGTCACTGAAAGCAAAGGTTTTCTATCTTTCTTCACTCATCCATCTTTTTGCGTTTTTCTCACTTTTTGCTCTATGTTAAAGATATTTTCTTTGGTTTTTTCCCTCCTTAATTTTTATTAGTAATTTTTTGGGGGGTACCAGCAGTTGAACTCAGTACCTTGCGCTTGCCAGGCAGGTGCTTGTGCTGCTGAGCTATATCCCCGGCCCCTCCCTCCTTAATTTTAACTGATAGTTTTAAAACCTTGAGCTCTCACAGCTGTCACTCCTTGAGTTCTTCTTGCTCTCCCGGTATTTGTGCCAACTCTGCCCCTTCCCTCGCCCCCTGCTCCTCTCTCCCGTTTCTCTGTGACTCTCTACAGAGCTCTCTCCTTCCCTGCCCTTCTTCAATTTTTAGTTCTTTCTTTCCTTCTCCTCTTTCTCTCCTTGTT
>NW_004955499.1:1215696-1228300 GCF_000276665.1 Chinchilla lanigera | reverse complement strand
TCTCCCTGTGATACAGAACAGCAAGCCCAGACTTTCTGCCCTGTGCCCTCATGTGAATTCCAGGTGTGGGATGGAGCTTTCCTCCTTGTGGACCAGGAACCATGATGTCAGTCTTGTTCATCCAGCAACAATCCTCCTGTTATCAAGCCTTGGTCTCCCTCAAAACCCTCATCAACAACACTCCTGTGGCATGAATATAGTGGAATAGTATGCACATCCAAAAAGGTGCATAGTGTGACTACATACAAGCTGTGGATGTGTGTCACAACTCAACACTGAACAGAAGAGGGCGGACACACAATAGTGAGCAATTCCCCTGATAAAAGTTCAGAAATAGAAAAACAAAACCTGATGAATGAGGATTTGGAGCCAAGAGAGAGTGGCTGGGAGCCACAATCACAGTTGGAGATTTTAACGGCCACCTGCCAGTCACTGATAAAACAGCCGCACCAAAGCATCAGGTGGACACGGGAGATTTAAGCTACGCACCATCTGGACCTAATTTATCGTATAGGCTGTACCCATCAGTGACCACAAGCATATTTATTTCAGGTGGTTCATTCAATCAGCCTCAGTAAATGTGAGCGACGTGTAGAACACCAGACGCACCCGGAGGCTACAGTGTGAAGTGAAATAAATCAGACACACCAGCTTCAGTGTTGCATGCTTTGTCTTCCATGAGAAACCCGAAGTATAAAGAGCAAAATAAAAGATAGATGATAGGGAGGAGGGAGATAGATCTTCCTCAGGGGAGAAGGGGATCAAGGGCAGGGCTGAAAAACGGGATTAACGTGTTCTGTTCATGCGGCAGCTCCACACACAACGTGAACATTATGCACTGCAAATATGCACCAATAAAATTTTTTTAGAAAATAAACAGGAATAGAATCCTAGAAGAGATACCACCTCAGCGACGCAGAGCCAACACAGAAAGCATGACCAGGAAGACATTAGGAAAATTTGTCGCATCTATGAAGCCCAGGAAACGTATTTCCCATTTCAAATTGGACAATACAAGTAAAATGTGAGGGATGAGGGGCAGGAATCCTCTCCTGGACGACGTGCAGGTCACTGAGGACAGAGTTCCACGATCAGTGACTTGAGATTCAACCTCAGAAGCTAGAACTATAAGAGCACAAGTCACTGGATTAGAGAACAGGCCAAGAAGAAAGCCGAAGAAGCCATCGGTTGGGGGGTAACATTTGGTTCGTTAAAAGAATGAGCAAGTTAACAAAACCTTCAGTAGACAAATCAAGAAAAATGAAACAGCCGAGAACACATAATCGTTCCTCACCCACAAAGCCTTTTTTTCCAGAATCCAGAGTTGTTGAGCGGTTCCCATTTTATTCTGGTCCCCAATCATGCAACCCTGCTTAAATTATTCCCCTGTCCTTCTCTTTGCTCTGGTTTTTAATTGCATTCCACACCCCAGAACTCATCTTCACACCAAAGATTATTTGCTCTTACAAGTCCATTCTTCATAACTCTGTCCCTAAAGTGCCATTAAATTAAGGGCATTCTGCCGTCCAGTGACCTTCACATCAAAAGAAAAATGGATGTCTACCTGGAGCTTGTGATGTGTACGCTGATCTCTGCCCTTTTATTTTCACATAGGCTGTTTCATTTTCTCGAGCATATTTCTTTGTGAGACCTTAGCTATGTGCTGCAACCCCTCAGGGAAAGTAAAAATAATAATTTTCCATAGGTGAAGACATCATACACCCGAGTTTAAAACTGCAAGAAGGAGATGAAAAAGTTCACCTTTCTGTGCATTTTTCCCAACTTCTGTGTGTACAAGAGGAGAAAATAACACATGTCGACTCAATTTCAAAGGTGGAAGATAGATCACATCGCTCTAGTAGCCCCAGAGCAAGGCTGACAGATGTTTTGTCTCTCCTTGATGTCTCCAAGGAAAGCGATTTCTACAGCCCTCGGGACGCATTTTTAAGTTCACTTACGGGACACAGAAGCCCAACCCGCCAGGAGCTGGTAACAAATGTGCAGCAATAGTCAAGTTTTTGCCACCTAGCCATGCCTCGTCACGTACAGTGCGAGACGTTACAGCCCAAGACGTTATGTCGCTGACTTCACCACCAAGGCCACTCCTGCTGTTCAGAGCTGACATTGCACCTGCCCGCCTGGTGACCTCGCTGCCTACTTATTCTCTCCCACCAAGACGTCCAGTACCTAGTCCAAAGGCAGCTGGTTAAAATATCCCTGATTCCAATCTATCAGCCCCATGGTCAGACCAGAGGTTATATCTGCAAAAGACCATTTGCAAATAAAATCTCACCCCCACGTGTACACACATGTTCTTCCACAAGGAAAAGGTGGGACACTGGGGTGTGGCCTGCACGGGTTGGTCTCCCGCCCCAGGCCCTCTCTTTTCCTTCTGCTTCTTGGCTGGTGTGGGTTGAGCAAATTCCCTCTGGCTGTGCCCTTCCACCACGCCATTTCTTCCTTGGAGCCAGCTGACCAGGAACAGATTGGGTCCTCTGAAAACAAGAGCTGGGTAACCCTCTCCTCCTTCCAGTTGTGGGTGTTCAGTATTTTGTCCCAGTGTTGGGAAAGTGATAATTCAAGAGCACGGTACTCTTCAACAGTGGATCCATCATGGATGAGCTCTTGGTTGAGTGTTCTGTAGGAGGCGGGGTCTGGTTGGACAGGGTCACTGGGTGTGACCTTGAATGGTGAGTTCTTGTTCCCAGCTCCTCCAGTCTCTCTCTGTTTCCCGGCTGCCACGATGTGAGCGTCTTTCCTCCCCAACATCCGTCCACCATGATGCTCCTGCCTTGGAGCAGCTAACCATGGACTGCACCCTCTGCAGCTGTGAGCCTAATTAACCCTCTCCTCTGGGTGGTGGGTGTCAAGTACTGTGTCTCAGCAACAACAAAGTGCTAAGGCAGTGGATGAATCCATAGCAGAATGTGCTGTAGGAGGTGGGACCTGGTTGGAGGTGCTCATGGTGTGTGACCTGGAAGGGTGAGTTCTTGTCCCCGGCTCCTCCCTTCTCTCTCTGCTTCCCACCTGCCTTGATGTGAGCATTCTTTCCTCCTCCACACCCATCAGCTATGATGTCCCTAGTTTAGAGCAGCTTACCATGGACCAAACCCTCTGAAACCATGTATCAAAATAAGTCCTTCTTTCATGAGCATGCATGCTGCATGTTTGTCCCTGTAACAGGAAAGTGACAAAGACATCATCCAAAATTTAATCCTTATAGATTTGCACAACTCTTTCCTGTGCTTGCCTAAGAATACTATAACTGGCATCACTGGAATTTCCTATGTAATATTTTCCCTGCCCCTGTAGATCTTATGGAGAAGTACAATAAAACATAAGGCTAGCAGTCAAATGCAGAGGTAGAATCAGGAGTTGCCACAACTAAGCTGGAATTCCACTTTGTAAATCATTCAGGATTTTAAAAGATATCTTTGGTCTGAGGATGTAACTCAGTGGTAAGAGAACTGGCTGGTGTGGATTTGATTCTGAGTACAAGGAAGGGAGGGAGGGAAGAAGAGAAAGACCACATTTCTGCTCAGTTAGACAGTCCCAGCACCCCTCCCTGCACTCAGATGCTTTAATTCAGTGTTTTAGCTCCTCACCTGCTTCTCGAGACTTAGCATAGCTATTTTTAGGGAGCAAATGGAACACAAGGGCACCTTGCAACCTCCGGGCACCTTCCACCCACAGGGCAGGGCTTGCTGCAGGACCAATTTGCTTTCCTGGGAAGCCATTATCAGGCCATGGAGGGAAGGACATCCTCTTTTCTCCCTGTGGTCAGCAAGTATCCAGGGACCTGTAAGTCTCCACGGTGCTGTTTATCTCCCTGCACCAAAGCCCCATGGGGATTTGCACAAATAGAAACCCAGACACGTTTCCTTCCTGGTATCGACCCAGGAGGTGCATGGATTTGCTTCCTGCCTGCACCCCGCTTGGGTCTCCAAAAATTAATGAAGGGATCAAGGGCTTCCACAAGATGACAACCAGCTGGGCGCAGGGACAAATTGCAAAGGATGCGCCTCCTTCCTTTGGCGATGGCTCCAACACTGATTCCGCCTCCAACAACAACAGCGGAGATACCCAGATTGCACATCGTTTGTCTGAAATGTTTGCGACCTGGGCTGTGCTGGAGTTTGTTCATTTACTTCTATATTAGCATATTTGCATATGCAAATGAGATCTCTCAGAGGTGAGACCCCTGATACATAAGACATAGTATGCACTGTCTGAAATGCTAAGGAACAAGAATGTTTTAACTCCTTTTGGTATTTTTTTAATGTTTGCATACATGTCCTGACGCCTCTTGGCAATGAGACCCATGTCTAAACACGATATTCATTTACGTTTCGTGTGCAGCTCATGCCCAATGCCTGAAAGTAACTTTACTTTCAATATCTTTAATAAGATATTGAAATAATTTTAATAATTATTTCTTTAATATCTTTAATAATTTTGTACACACAGGGCAAAGGGTTTTTTTTTTTTTATTGGTGGCTTTGAAAAAGTTACACATTTTTGGGAACTTGTTTTAAATTTCAGATATGAGTTGGAGCTTCCCGATCTGTATTTTGGAGAGGGGTCATTGGTTTCGGGGTCAGGCTCCACTGGTTGGAATTACAATCCCAACAAACACACGCATTCCTCAGACCTCTGCTTTCCATTCCCTTCCTTCAGCCCTTTGCCGCCTGTCCCCTCAGCGACAACAACAACATCTCCATCTCCAGGGGTAGAATCTGTGCCTTGGAATTCTCTACACTTGAAGAACTCACGGAAGCGTAAATAAGTCTGTTCATTCCATGCAGCCATGACAATCTCAAGAACGCCACTTTCCTTTAAAGATGACAGCCCCATTTATACTCTGTTTGGATTCAAAACAAAAGGGGAAAGGGATAGAAGATCCACCGAGAACTTTATATTGGTTTTTAGTTGAAATGAAAACAAAACTGTCAGTATCATATCTTTTATAACAACAATTCTATTGAGATAGATATAATTCATGTGTACTACAATTCCACCATTTTTTATTTTTGTTTAATCACATATTCTTTTCCTTCTTTCTCTTTTCTTTCCTGTCACCCTTCTCTTTTTTTGTTTTTTTTTTTTGTTTGTTTGTTTGTTTTGTTTTGTTTTGGCTGTGCTGGGTGTGGAACCCAGAGCTACATGCATATTATACAAGCGCCCTACCAGGAAGCAGCGCCCCAGCCCCTCCTTCATTTGTGTCAGTTTTTATTTTTATGAGTCCACATTTGCAGGGCATAAGGATCACATTCCCCGTGCATGGAATACGGCTTTATTCCCTTTTCATGCCCTGCCTGTACGCCCTCCAAAAACACCCATGTCCCTCCTCGCTATTACTTATCTTATATTTTGTTCTTTATTTACCTTGTGGTTCCCTCAGATAACAGAAACCATGTGATATTCATGCACTGTGTCTAATTAATCTCACTTAACACTACGGGCTCAGGTGCACCCACTTCCCTACACATGACTCTAGTATAACCTTTTTTTAAAAAAGTACAATGCAGTGTTTTGTGGTAAACTCACAGACACTGTGAGAACATTGCCATAGTTATTTTAAAACATCCTCCCACTGAAAAGAAAAAAATCAGACTATTTCTCTTCCTCTCAAAATCGGCTCATTGCCTCTCTCCACAGTCTCTTGTGAGCAGTAATCTACCTCCCAACTCTTTGAGTTTTTGTGCACATGGATTTTCTCATTCTAGAATTTCACAGTGGATCAAAGTTTCTTCCTTCGTGCCCACCAGGAAAGAAAGGAAGGAGAAGCACCCACGGGTCTAAATATACCTTTCAAGGCCACGCCCCCATGACCTCACTTCCTCCCACCAGGCCCCGCCTCTTAAAGGTCCCACTACCTCCCAATAGCACCCCAGGCTGGGAACAAAGCCTTCACACACCAAGCCACTGGCGACCCTTTAAGCTCCAAATTATAGCACCCTCTTTCATGCAGACTAATGACTTGAAAAGGGTGCTATTTTCACAGTGCTAGATACAAGCAGGCTGGTGGTCTGTTAAAATAAGAAAACAGCGTTGGCCCCAAGGGACAGTGAGAACTCAGCTTTCCAGATGGGAAAGGAGGGAAATGCAAAGCCCAAGGGGACCGGAAGTTCGCCAGCAGCTGCATTAATAATGAGGCAATCAGAAGGACAGAGAGGGCCTATTAACAGGGCTCCAGGCCCCTCTGCCAGCTGCCGGCTCAGCTGCTATTGCGCCTTCTCTGCTTGCTTCAACATACGGCCGGTCGGAAACGTCCTTGGCCACATGGCCCTGAGACACAGGAAAGAGCATTTTACATCTCCTGGACGCGACAGCTGCCTCAGACACGGGCGTCCACCACCCCACAAACCCATCCAGCCAAATCACAGAAAACATTAGCAACCATGGCCCCACAGGGAGAGGCGGATCCCGTCACCCTGGTATCCTCCAGGATGTTGGTTCCTATTTGTTCTCAGAATGCAAAGAGTCACTTACCTAGCCGAAGCATGCAGATGCGTGGAGACAGGGGCAGAGACTGGAGTGATGGGGCCGTGGCCCAGGGCCACCTGGATCCTTGGGAGGAGACAGAGGCAGGAGGGTCTCTCCTGGAGATTCCAGGAATCAAGCTTCACCATGTCTTGATTTTGCAACTCTGACCTCCAACTCTGTTAAAGAATAATACTGCATTTAACATATCCACTGATAGTAATGGTGCCTTTAAGGTATCTGTGCTTTTAAGGTATCTAGTGTATTATAACTGCTCACAGATGATCCACAATACAATATAATTGTTAGAATTACTATTGCTATTACTATGGCATATATTATATAATAATTACATTGTCTTAGAAAACCATTAGACATTATAGAAATTGTATGTGTATTATATATTAATGTGTATATACATTAGTTCATATAACTATATAGCATATAGATTATAAATTACATTTTTATATTTATACACCAATCTCAACTTGGTTTTGGTTGTTAAATCCTTCCAAGATTAGGAAGAGTGAAAAATATGATGTATACGGAAATTCCTCAGAAAACTAAAACTACAAATTCCATTTGACCCAGTGTGTCAGTTTGGGGCTTATTTTGCAAGGGAAATAATATAACACAGCACACATATTTTATAAGATTATTTATAATAGTCACCCAAAGAATCACATACAAGAGAGTGCAGGAAATCCGTCCACATACCAAGACCAAGGAAACTAGCCGAGGGCCTGGATCCCATGGAAATGTCCTGCATGAGTCCAGCTGAAGACCCAGAGCTCATAACAATGCCTCCCATAAATCCAACTGGAGGCCCAGAGCCCATAACAATGTCTCATGCAGGCCTCTTTCATGGATCTGCGCTGCAAAGGCCCAAAGGTCAGTGGTGGAATCTAAGAAGTCTGTGCCAGCGGGATGAAGGTTCTGTGCTAGCAGGCTGAGGGATCTGCACTGGAGCCAGGAAGCAATGCTCAAAGTAAGAACCAGAGCTCCCGTGAAAGGTACCACAGCCATCCTCAGCAACAGTGAGGTCCTGAGCTCCTCTGATGATCAAGATGGCCGAATTTTCATCAGGAAAGCCAACGCAGCAAGCTTCTCCAGGACACTGGCAATGCACCATCTTCCCCTCCAGAGCCAGGAAGCGATGCTCAGAGTGAGGACCAGAGCTCCCCCAAAGTGAGCCGAAGCCATTCTCAGTGCCAGCAAGGTCCCAAGCTCCTCAGAGGATGAAAACAGCCAAGTTTATCAGGAAAGCCAGCATGACGAGCTCCTCCAAGAGAACCAACAGCTCCTTACAGCTTCCACCAGCTCCCGACAGCCTCCCTTCTCCTTCTCCAGGTCTGCCTCTTATGCTGCTGTCAACAATCCCCAGGTGGGCCTCCCACACCCAGCACCACGCTGACTCAGTTCAGCTGGGGGTTACAAGTTGACCACCAGCTGTCAATCCACCACACCCAGCTATCCCCCTTCTAGCTATCTTCACCAAAGAATTGAAAGCATCATCTTGCAGTGATCCACACAGACCCATGTTTATAGCAGCACAACTCATAACAGCTACACCTTAGAAGCAGCCTGTATGTCCATCAACAGATGAATGGACAAAGAAATTGTGTTTGCACACCATGGAGTACTACTCTGCCATGAAGAAGGATGATCTTGAGTCATACATAGGGAAGTGGATGCAGGTTCAGACCACAATGTAAAGTGAAATAAATCAGATGTACAAGCTTCAATATAGCATGGTTTCTCTTATATGATGAACCCAATGTTTACAAAATTTATAGAAGAAAAGAATAGATACATGACAAGAAATAGGTAGTTAGAACTTTTATAGAATTGCAAAGGACAAGAACTTTTATAGATTTGGGATGGAGGAGGGAGTAGAGGAAGTAAAAATGATAAACATGATGTGTGTGTATCTGTACCATCTTCCCACAATGAACCAAGTCCTTTTGCATCACAGCCATGTATTAACAAATGTTTGTTTAAATACTGACCTGCATCACATAAATTTCTTTGGCTGGAACAGGTCATATGACAAGACTCAATCCCGAAGGACAGATTTCAATTTCCTATTGAGTTCCAGACCTACCAGTGAGGGCCAGGACAAAAACATGCACATGAAAATGTGTCAAGTGCCAAATTCAACAAGTTTCAAAGTATGCGGGTAGTGGCACGTAACTGTAAAACATAAGTATATCCTACAGTTTCTACTGACACATGTTTTCATGCTCAAAAACATAGATGCTGTTAAGGCATTAGCTACCAAAATTGCATTGCATTTGCTTGCCAAGAAGTGTACAAACACTTACACGGACTGAGTCTCATTTCTGTAACATCTTTTACCATGCAGTGTAGTTGTAGGATTAATTTTTCATATATATGTTTTAGTTCACTTTGGTCACCATATGCAGTCCCACAGCCCTGGCGCTGACACACAGCAAAGCTCAGTGGCTCAGTCCTGGAGGCTGAGGTCCACTGGGCTGGTCTCTCCCTATCTTAGTCCATGGGGGCCGCCATGTGCAATCCTACAGCCCGGGCGCTGACACACAGCAGAGTTCGGTGGCCCAGTCCTGGAGGCTGAGGTCCACTGCACTGGTCTCTCCCTATCTTAGTCCATGGGGGCCGCCATATGCAATCCCACAGCCCGGGTGCTGACACACAGCAGAGCTCGGTGGCCCAGTCCTGGAGGCTGAAGCCCGAGGTTCAGGTGTGGCAGAGCCCGTATCTGGTGAGGCTGTTTCCTGGGTCACAGACGGCGCCTTCTCGCTGCGTCCTCACGTGGTGGGAGGGGAGGGAGCTCTCTGGGGTCTCTGTGATGAGGACACAGGTCCCATCCATGAGGCTCCACCCTTGGGACCTCAGCACCTCCCAGAGCCTAGTCCTGGCACCAGCTCCTGGGGGTGAGGATTGGATTCAGGAATTCGGGGTGTACACACCTGCAGACCACAACACCTTGCCCATATCTGCTCATAAAGCCCAGCCCCAGGAACTAACTGCTTCCTCTGGTTGGCAGAGCCTGAGTTTTCCACATCGTCATTTGCAGCCACCTCAGCGCCCCCTCCCTGCCGTCTGTCCACTTCCAGTCCCGCTCCCTGACCTGAGGTAGCAGGGGCTGCAGTCTCCCTTGTTGTGGTACTGGGCTGTGCATCTCACAGTCGCTGCTTGGGGTCCACCTTCTGGGAGTCCAGGCTCAGGACAGAACGTCTGCACGACCCTGCAGACCCAACGCCATGCAATTTACAGAGCTCCCCCTGTGCGGCCTGGGAATGTGCCCTGGCCATACTGCAGCCCCATAAAGACAACAGCCTCCTGCAGACTCCGGCAGGCACTGCACTCAAAGGCTCAGGCTGAGTGCGATCCCATACACCTGCAATTCCAGCTCTTGGGAGGCTGAGGCAGGAGGATCTCCATGAGCTTGTTGTGCAGTGGTGGGTCCCATGAGGTTGCTTATCAGGGACTTGGTGCCCCAGAGCAAAGGCAGCAAAGATGCACATTTCTTGGAGCTCAAAACGAGATGCACTGTCTGCGCTAAGGCTCTCTGTGAAGGCTCCCTAGGATAAAGGCAAAGGCGTCTTTTGCACCCAGCGTCCCTGAGCTGGGTCTGGGTCAGGCAGACGTGGCACTGGGACATTCGCTCTATCCCAAGCTCACTCCTGCTGCTGCCAAGTTTAACCCGCCCAGTGGAAAGGATTTCCGGGCTTCCCACCGGATGCAAATGAGAATCAGGAGCAGCGTCTGGATTGGCTGTGCCCACATGCAAATGAAGGAGCCAACACAGCATCTTCTGATTGGCCCTGAGAAAAGACCGGAAACAACGCCTTTTCTGATTGGCCCACAGGGCTGGCCATCGGGCTGATGCAAATTTCGTTGTTGCCGTTTTCTGCACAAATGTAGTGTGCTGAGGCCGCACCTTGGTCAGCCTGTTGGCTGCAGGTTTCTGACCCTCTGTTACTTTCTCTCCAATGCTTGTCCGGTCTCCCCAGCCCTGCTGTCCTCCGTCAGCCTTGAACACAGGCCCTCAGCGTCCTCTGCACACCTGCATATGTGTGTATAGCGCATGTCACACATACATGCATGGCAGACACAGACGGATGGCACGCGTGGGTATCTATGTAGAGACAACGCTCTGTGCATACCTGCATACGTGTGCGTAGCATGTGCTGTCCACGCAGGGATGGCAGATACGGGTGGGTTTCGTGCTTGGATACCAATAAAAACAAAAATAGTAATAATAACAACAGAAATGCCCCAGCCACGGTGGGGCAAGCGTGGTCGGCAATAATCGCCAGAGCATTTCACAGTGCCTGGCAGAGAGAGAGAGAGGGGGTTTTGCAGGCTTCTCAGCACAAGGGAATTGTCCCTCGCTGGCTGGGTCCGCGCTTTAGTACTAATGGAAATTAACACTGCAAAGCGTCTTCTGAGTGTGTCTTTTATTTGGGGGTGTTGTCGATTTCGGGGAGTTCCTTATGTATTCTGGATATCGACCGTCTGTCTGAGAAGGAGCAGGCGAATTTCTTTTCCCACTCCTCAGGCTGTGGGGTGTTTCCTCGGCTGGGAAGCGGCTCTGCAAGCTGAGATGCTCCCCGTGCTGGTCCTCCCTTCTGCGTCCTGCGCAGTTGGGGCTGTGCAGGCAAGTCGCTGCCTACGCCTTCGAGGGCTTTACCTTGTTTTGTGTTGATGAGTTTTGCCTGTTAAACCCACAGGGAGATTTTTGTTAAGAAAGTAGAGAGAGAGGGCATGCAGCTGCTTAGGTTCCCCCATGGCTCCCTGCTGACCAGATCAAAGGGGCCCACTGATTTGGGTGAAAAGATAAAAGGTCGACTGAAAGCTGGTTCTGAAGACCTGGGGGCTCTGTGCCCCCCGACCACCGGCTCCCTGTGTGCAGGCCGGCGAGGGTCTGCACAGCAAGGGACGGAGGGAGGGCAGAGGTCAGCTCTGCAGCACGCGGCGGCCTGGTCTCCCGGGACCTCAGTCCTGGGGTCAGAGCTGCAGAGTCCCCCAGGCCGAGCGTGACCTCCGTTTCAGCTGCCACAGGACTGAGACAAACGCTGAAGTCCTGGGCACCTCCCCCCTGTGTCCTCGAAACTGAACGGGGTGCGGATCCGAGTTCTCATGGCGCAGATGAACCATTTTCCCAGGGTGGGGACAGGCACCCCCTAACTGGTGAACACTCTGTCAGCAGAGTGGAGAGCGATTCCACCCTGGATTTGCAGTCGCCAGGGACACAAAGTTCTACGTCAGGTTTCATGCGCTTTTTGGCACCCGTTGGGGTTCTGTGGATCCCAGGGGAGGGTCATAGGTCTTAGCAGGGTCAGGGCTGCACCAAAATGATAAATGATCGGCCGGGTGTGGCGATGCATGCCTGTCATCCTAACCCTAGGGAGGCTGAGGCAGGAGGATGGCCGTGAGTTCGAGGACAGCCTGGGCTGAAGAGTGAGTTGCTTCAAGTTCTGCCTGAACTGCAGAGAGAGACTCTGTCTCAAACAAAAAAAGGAAAACTGAAGCAAACCCCCGGGCTGCTTCCAGCTTTCTATGTGTGCTACGTGTTACAGAGTAGCACGTTACTGCCACCTTTTACATGATTGTATTTTACATAATTTGGTAGGAAAGGGGGTTTTCCCACTGGGTATGTGTGCCCTTGTACAGTGACATTATATTTTGTATGATTATTTCACAATGATATTCTATGACAGCAGCAGACATCATCCTATATTACTTATCTCATATATTACATCATATTTAATTGCACACAATCCACTGTAATGGGTGTAACATTATCATACATAACACCATAATGTGCATTATCATATACGTGCATTATATAGGGGGTATATAAAGTAAAATTGCACTGTTATATACTGTATTAATAGTAAATCAGATATTGTATTCATAGTATACAATCCATATATAATGTGGATAACCCACATATAATGTATATAATCCACATATAATGTGGATTATCACATACACATATACAGGGTATATAAATACAAATTGTGCTATTATATATTCTATTACATAGTCAAACATATGTTGTTTTCATAGTATATATCACATACAATCCACATATAATTGGATTATCACATACACATATAGAGGATATATA
>NW_004955499.1:1212930-1215480 GCF_000276665.1 Chinchilla lanigera | reverse complement strand
TTGGATTATCACATACACATATAGAGGATATATAAAGTCAAAATGCACAATTATATATTCTGTTACATAGTCAAACATGTAGCATATATTCCATAGAGTACATACTACATAAAATCCACATATAATGTGGATTATCACATAGCTATATAAAGGGTACATAAACACAAACTGCGCCATTATATATTCTATTACATAGTCAAACATATATTGTTTTCATAGTATATATCACATATAATCCACATGTAATATGGATTATCCCATACACATACAGAGGGTATATTAAGTCAAAATATACCATTATATATTCTATTTTATAGTCAAACATGTATCATAGGTTATCATATGCATAACACTATAGTGGGCATTACCATATGTGCTTATTATATAGAGGATATATAAAATCAAATTGCACCATTACATGTTCTATTACACAGTCCAACATATATGTTCTATTTACAGTATATGTCACATATAATCCACATATTATATCATACCGTTGCTCTTGTGCACAGCAAAATATAGGTGGGATTATGTAGCCATTGAAATTTCAAGATGGGAAAACCAAATGTTTCCTACCAGGCCCTATCACAGCGCGTGTCATATGTAACATGCATAACGTATGACGCTATAAACAGAGTATGATACTGGTATAGGGGAAAGACACTCCCAACCTGCTAGACGTCTGTACAAGCTCATGTTCTCTAAAATCAAAGAATGAACTTTAGGAACAACGGACGTTAAGGGCAGAACATACTGATTGGGGGAAAGAAAGCTTCTGTCTGAAGGAGGGACAGGAAGGGCCCGAATGGGCTGCAGAGGACCCTGCCGTTTCTAGGGATTTTTATAGAGCAAAACCACGGTGGGAAGAATGGAAACTCACAAGATGGGCATGAGGTGGCAAAAAACCATGGTCAGCCAATAAGATTGCAAGTATAACTGCTCAGGCAAAGCTAACTAAATCGGGGTCAAATGGGGAAGCCAGTCACGTAGCAAGCGGGCTTGAGCACAGAACAGGGGCTTTTTCTGTAGGGGGTTGGGTTACTGACCCCTCCTGGCTTCCTCAAGGTGATAGAGACCTTTTAGAATATCAATCCCTGATGTTTATCCTTAGGGAGGTATGTGGGTGCATTTGTTCCATCCTTTGTGTCAAGGTCTGGCCCCCAGCGGAGGCACCTGTCTCCCCCACGGCTGCAAGGAATCCTCTCTTCCGCGGGCCCCTTCCAGGGCTCAGCCCGGTCTAACTGCTCTAACTCAGCTGCCTGCGGCAATAATGCTCAGAGACGGTAGAGTAGATGCATATCCAGGCACCAAGTGCGAAAATCATCACATTCCCTACCAAACTGCATTGTTCCGAACACAACACATTATCAAACCCTACTACCCCCCAAATCCCCGGATTTCACACACCACATCTATTATGAGACAGAGGAACACGAC
Organism: Chinchilla lanigera; assembly: GCF_000276665.1. Taxonomy (NCBI): domain Eukaryota; kingdom Metazoa; phylum Chordata; class Mammalia; order Rodentia; family Chinchillidae; genus Chinchilla; species Chinchilla lanigera. The sequence continues at coordinate 1,214,043 of NW_004955499.1, read as the reverse complement.
CCGGGATGTGACATGCGCTGTAACGTTCCAGAACGCTCCCACATTCCACTGCGTGTTACATGGCAGGTGCTATGAAACAGAATTAAAACACACGCCAGCACCGCATTTCCCACACACAGGCACGTCAAGGGACGACTCCACAGACAAAATGGCAGACCGGGCACACACACACGCATGTCTGAGCGTAGAGGGAAAGTTGAGGGGCAGGCAGGGAGAGTCAAAGCCTCAGTGAGGTTTGTGGGAAATAGGTAAAGCCCTGAGAGAAAGAGAGACAGACAGACAGACAGCGACAGAGAGACAGACAGAGAGACAGACAGACAGAGCCAGGGAGACAGCGTCAGAGAGAAAGCAACAGAGAGTCAGAGATTATGCAACTCTCTCCACCTCTAATTAAGCACAGAAGTGCACAGGGTGACGTCCTGAGAACTCAATGTAAGCCCTGCGTGAACACCCACACTCACACGTCCATGTGTATCACACGTATGTTTTATTCTTCCCAATATATCAATGCACTAACATGCACACGGATCCTTTTTACTAACTCAGCCTTGCTGTAAACCTCACAAGAGAAGCCGTGCACCCCTGCACCCCTGCACCATTGCACTCCAGCACCCCTGGACAGCACGGAGACAAAGCAGAGCTCCTCCAAGCCTGGACACGCAGGCGGCCAGGTCAGGGTCTCGGAGCCCAGAATAGCCAACTCCAGCGGGCAGCGGTGTCTCTCCTCCGTGGGATAAAAGAATCTGAAGACCAAGACCGCCCAGCGCCCACTGCGGGCCCCTGCCTTACCCCTCAGAGCAGCTTTCTTATCTCTCCACTGCTTTTCTCTCTTTTTTCCAAAAATCGGACTTTGCTGTCCCACTTCTCTTGCCAATAAACTGATTTTTTTTTTCTCCTCCTGAACCTATAGCTCTCAGTCTTTTATTGAGGTAGAGTTTTTGTTTGTTTTTCCTTTTTTTTTTTTTTTTTTTTTTTTTTTTGCAGTAGTCAGCGCAAGACTTCTACCCTTAGGACATGGAACACCAACAGCACTCTGGGAAGCTGAGGCAGGAGGATCGCACATTCGAGCCCAGGCTGGGGAACTTAAGGACAACTCGTGTCAGATTTTTTTAA
>NW_004955499.1:1203191-1212830 GCF_000276665.1 Chinchilla lanigera | reverse complement strand
GTCTTTTATTGAGGTAGAGTTTTTGTTTGTTTTTTTTTTTTTTTTTTTTTTTTTTTTTTTTTTTTTTGCAGACCGAGAAAGACTTCTACCCTCAGGAGATGTAACACCAACAGCACTCTGGGAAGCTGAGGCAGGAGGATCGCACATTCGAGCCCAGGCTGGGGAACTTAAGGACAACTCGTGTCAGATTTTTTTAAATGTACAAAAAAAATTTAAAAGATTCCACATACCCTGCTGCTTCCTCCTCCATCTCCTCTTCCTCCTCCTTTGCCCCCGTCCCAACCCCCAGCCCTCCCACTTCCTCTCCCCCTCCCCTATGCTCCCTTTCCCTTGCTGAGCTCCCCTTTGCAGGGTGTGTGTTTCCCCAGCTGCTGGGCAGCAGAATTCAGTACACAAAGGCGGAGCAGGAGAGGAGTCCCTCAGTGCTGCAAAGCTCCTGGCACCCTGCAGAGACCTGAATGGTTCCCCTCCAGAGAAGGGAGGAAGGAAGGTTTGGGTCAGATTACAAACTGGCTCTGCTCCCCCACCTTGCTCCGCTGTGGGACTGGGTGGGCAGGGTCTGACCCTGAGGCCCCCCACGGGAGGGTGCATGTGACACTCCCCAGCCCAGCCCTGCGATCCAGGTCCCCAAACCTCGGACCACACTGCCCCCCGCAGAGACCAGATTGCTGGTCACAGCTCAGCCCGGACAGGGCAGGAGAAATACAACAGGTAAAAGGAGACCAGGAAAATCGTAACCTTAAAATTGCACTTTTTATAAAGCTGCAGGTCCAGGATGCAGTAAAAAAAATTCTAAGCTCCTTAAAGTTGTGCAGAGCAGACAGCCAGACCGTTCCCTTTTACCCTAAATGGACCGGGGCTGTGGCTTGTCACCTTGCAGGAATGGCCTTTTAATTTTTTTTTCAACTGTGAAAAAATCTTGCTTTTGCCTCTCATCCTAGTAAATGGGAGGCTCAGGCAGGAGGATCTTTGTGAGTTCAAGGCCAGCCTGAGACCTTGTCTCAAAAGTGAAAACCAAAACAAGACACTGAGCTTTTGCCTAGGGGTGGGCTACAGCTCTATTACCTGCTCTGGCTGCCTCCTAAAAATAGGCATCACCCTTCCATCTGTAAATCCACCCCCTCTTTCTGTGGAGCCCCAAATCCCCATAAAGACCCCCACCTAAGCCCCACACTCAATGTCTTTGAGAGTGTGCTCTTCAAATGCTCCCCATCAATCCCTTTAAACCTGTCACCAACACGCCATGGAAGTCTTTTTCCTGCGGTGAATTCCTTGATCCAGCATCCGGTGGCAGGAGCGGGGAAGTCAAGTCTGTTGGTCCTCCCCTGGGGACTCTGCCCAGAGACGGGATCAGATCCACCCTCGGGATGACACAGTCCAAATAAAACAGACCGGATGCTTCAGATACAAGCCCCAAACAAAGCCAAGACTCAGAGCTTGATGTGGAAAATTCCTACAACAAAGAACCGGCGTGCCTAACACCTTTCCTCCCAGCTAACTGGGGCTCCACACCGGTCCACATCCTGAGCCCTTTTTTAAATTTTCTTATTTGAGACAAGGTCTTGCGAAGTTGCTACATTGCCCAACTGGGCTCAAACTTGCACTCCTCCTGCCTCAGCCTCCCCGAATGCTGGGTTAGCAGGTGTGCAACACCATACCTGGCCACCGCTCTGCTCTTAATTTCTGTGAGATCAACATTCAAGGCAAAGCAAGACAACTTCCACAGAATCTCAGCCACATTTCCTGATTATTAAAAATGGTATCTGTGATGAACACACGCACATCCTTTTTTCATGTTCCTCCTTAAAACTACCGAGTAACAACCACTGGGCGGCATTTACACCGGATGTCAGGAGCCATCTAGAGGTGGTTTAACATCGACAGGAGAGTGCAGAGATTATAGGCAAGCTCCACACCGCTTCCTGGCCAGGAGGTGAGCACCTACAAATCCTGGGTTTCTGAGCCTCTAGAAAGGAATCTTTCACAAATGCAGAAGGACCGCTGCTACACGCTGAGTGAGCCAGCCCGCCTCACAGACTCACAAAACACTGAATGCGGCACCAAGCAAGGGCTTGCTCCAGGGCGCTGAGACTGTTGTCTTTCTCCTATTTACTCCTCCATTGCCTAGCAACCAGGCCAGCAAGTAACCACATAAGATTCTCGTGCCAGCACCGCAGGCAGCTGAGGAAGTGTCCGTGATTTGCGAACAGGCGTGGGTCCCAGAGGTGCAGATTTGCCCTGGCACTCGGCACCGATGACCCTGTGACCAGGACACGGTTATTTCTTTACCTGTCCCCAGACTGAGGGTGCACCCTCCTTCCCCAGACCTGCTAAGCAGCAAACCATTTTAAACCCACTCGCACCTAACTGCAGGCTTGCTGGCAACTCTATGGAGCAGGAATTATCCTTTAAAGTCCGACACCTCTGGCTTCCTGCAACTTTTGATGACTCGAGGTTACCAGCACTTACGTCATCGAGAAATCAGTGGAAAATAGTAATAACAGTGGCGATGGTTGCCGCTACTGTAAGCCCTTGCTAGGCACCAGGCCAACTCTGCCTGTCATTTCGTTCATTTGTCCAGGGATATGACAGAGATCCAGGTACGGTGCCTCTCGTGGGGATCTGACCAATGCATTTCCAGTTGGGTGGACTCACCGGATGAGTTTCAAAAGACAGACTGGGAGTAGACATAGTGTTTAGCATTCTTGAACCAGATACTTTATGCTTTCTGAGTTTTGTTTTATTTTTAGTTGAATCATAATTGTCCAAAGTTATAGGGTGCCATGTGATTGATGCTCCCATGCATGCATGTTTTGAGTAATGACCAACACAGGGTTGTTACCATATGCACCATGCACGTTCTGCTGGGGATATAGCTCAGCGGCACAAGTGCCTGCCTAGCAAGTGCAAGGTCCTGAGTTTGATTTCCAGTACAAGAAAAAAGACAGGGTCATTACCATATGCATCAGGTACATTCATCATTTGTTTGTGGCAAAGCATCTGATGTCCTCTTTTCTAGCTATGTTGCAAAGTGTAATATTGTACTAAGAGCTGCGGACACCAGGGACTCTTCTTATCAGCCATTGCAAAGTGCTACGAGCTGGGCGTGGAGGTCCCTGCCCCTAATTCCAGCTACTTGGGAGGCTAAGGCAGAAGGACTGTGCATTCAAGCTCAGCCAGGGCAACAGAGCAAGACCCTGTCTCAAGACAAAAAACAAAGAGAGCTGGGAATGGAGCTTAGTGGGGTGCTTGTCCAGCAGGTCTCTGGGTTTGGTCCCCAGTGAGACAGGAACAAAGAGAAAGGAACAAAGGGAGGGAAGGATGAAAGGAATTCTGTGCATAATTTAAACAAATCCTCGGTCCATGAGTGGGATTAGCGTGTGAGCCAAGAAAGGGACTTGGTGATTTGCGGGATGCAGAGAGCAGGGGGCAGCACAGCTAATGTGTTCACCACTGGGTCACTCAGGGTGACCCTACTGGTCCCCCTGAACCTCAGCACAAGAATGTCCCTCCCTCAGCAGGGCCAGGAGGGGCATGCCTGTCATGTAGCACTGTGGGGAGCTGAGGCAGGAGGATCACAAATTCAAGCCGAACCCGGGCCATGTAGACTTAGCAAGACCCTGTCTCAAAATAAAAAAGGGCTGGGGTGGAGCTGAGTGTGAAGCCTCTCACACACATAAAAAAAAAAAACAAGAACCAAAATGGTGTTTACCAAATATCCTGCAGGTGGCTACAGCACGGTGGGAAACGCTCTCTTACAGGATTCAGATGCTACATTAACACATTCTTATTCCTTAGAGTTGGCAGACGGTAGAGGTCTCTAAGTCTCAAGGACATTAAGGCAGATACAAGGGTTGGTAAAAAATAAAATAAAATTAAATTAAAATGACATTAAATTTTAAGAAAGGGTTGGTAGTCAAATGACTATTAAAATGGACTACAGACAGCCCAGGACAACTTTTGCTCTTCATCCGCAGCACGATGTCTCTCCACGGTCACAGTGTTCACTCAGATATCTCTGTCACGTGTCCTGTCACTAGGATATAAAACCTCACATCCACAACTCCAGGAAAGACAAGTTCATTTTGGCTCATGGTTGCAGAGGACGCAGTCCATGGTCGGCTGTTCCAAGGCAGGAGCATCATGGCGGATGGGTGTGGAGGAGGAAGGACACTCATATCATGGTGGCTGGGAAGCAGAGAGAGAAGGGAGGAGCCGGGGACAAGAACTCACCCTTTCAGGTCACACCCTGTGACCACCTCCAACCAGGTCCCGCCTCCTACAGCACATTCAGCCAGGAGCTCATCCATGATGGATCCACTGAGGAGCACAGCGCCCTGTGATCCGGTCACGTTCCAGAAGCATACGGAGGAGAACAGAGGAGACTTTGGACTGACATCAACATCTAAACTGCAACAATAGCCTACGTGCACATGGTTCTGGTCAGCCAAGGAGAGACCATCCACAAGCTCTTTAACAGAAATGTGGCTTCTACACAGACCTTCAGTTCCTTTCTTTATTTTTTTGGATCCATGACTGCAGTACATAATGATTTCATTCCTCATGCAGAGTTGCTACACGCACATAACATCTTAATTCTATTTTTATCTCCTTCGGCTTCCCTCCCCAATATCTTTGTCCCCTTCCCTCTTGCAAAAGATCTACCTGTTATTTTGCCCTTTATTTATGTTTTGGGTTTTTCCCATCAGAGAAACCATGTGCTATTGCAGACTGTGTTTCTGATTTGGTGCACTTAACATGATGGTCTCAAGGCGCACCCATCTTCCCCCAAAGGACTCAAGTTTATCCTTTTTCATGGCAGAGTAGTGCTCCATTATAAGTATTTTCTATTCCTCTGTTCGTGAGTACATAGGCCACTTCCGAGATTTAGCTCCTCTGAGCTGTGCTGGTAACTGAAAATACAAATTACCTTTGGTCTATGCTATGAAAGATCAGCATTCTGCTTTGAACTGTGGGACAATTATGTGTGTGGGTGCAAGCCACAGTTTGTGGACATTTCTTATTGTGACAAAGGACGTGAATATGTATTGTAACACCTGGATTTGTGTCCAATTTTTTTTACCAAATCATTGGATTGGACACTCCAAATCCAACTACAGTCTCACCAGCCAAATCCTTGGACTGGACACCCCAATCCAATCTCACAGACTGCATTGTTCCCCATATCTCTCCTCTACCTCTGTGTTCTTGAGAGTGAGCTATGTTGCAATTCATTCCTCCGTAATCAAACTAAGACCAATAAAAAATATCCATGACTCACACTGACAAAGCTGGGAGAGGGACCTGGTCTCATTCCCCAACTCATTCTCCGAGTGAATCGTGAAAGAGCCACGCGTGGTGGCACACGCCTGTAATGCCAGCACTCGAGAGGCTGAGGCAGGAGGATCATTGCAATTTTGAGACCAGCCTGGGCTACAAAGTGAGCTCAAGCCCAGCTTGAACTGCATAGCGAGACCTCGTCTCAAAAAGGTTAAAAAAAAAAAAAAAAGTCATCATCAACTACTAAGACACAGTTCCTCAAAGATCTACAGCTTTGACAGACCCCACTTCACATTTTTATAGACCCTCAGACATTTTTACTTGTGTGTTTTAAATTTTGGTGGAATATTCACAGACTTGACCATCTGAATCATTTCAGGTGTCCAGTTCAGTGTCTGAGTCATTCACATAACCACAACCAGCATATAATCCACAACCACCATCTCAGCCGTAACCGCCACCATCCGCCACCCATCCCCGCAAAAGGAGGATCTGGCCCCATCCAACACCAACACCTCACGCTCCCCTTCCCATCCCCTGGTAGTCACCAATCTACTTTCTGTTTTTATGAATTTGGCTTCTCTGCCTGAACAAAGGGGAATCACACAGTGTGTTTTATGAGTCTCTTATTTCACCTATGTTAATGTTCTGAGGATTCATCCATGTTCAAGCAAATGTCAGAACTTCCTTCTTTTTCCAGGGTAGATAATATTCCATTGTGCAAAGGGACCTTGTTCTGTTGACCCGTTCTTTGAACCACACCCCCCTGGGCTGCTTCCTCCCCTCGGCTATTGTGAGTGATGGCTCCACGGCCACAAGTGTGCAAATGTCTCTTCAGTGCCCTGCTTTCAACTTCTTTCTCAGCTTTATTTTCCAGCTGTCTTTAATGACGCCAGGCTGCCATCAACCCAGGGCTGCTTCATAACCCGAGTCAGCCTGAACCTTCTTAAATTTAATTTTGTCACAGTGCCGTTTGATATGCAAAACACCTCAGCCATGCCAGACTCGACCGAGTGACACCAGACCCCTTTTCCCACTGAAGCATGAAAATAAATCTATTAATTGCATGAATTATCTGAAAGTTATGATTCCCTGACACCTTGGCCACCGGCCCTGTCTAGGTTTTTAAATTATTCAGATCCCATAGGGTTCGCTGATGGGCTTTTCTCGTAATTGAAAACACGCAGATTAGGCTGACCACAAATAGCAGCTTGTGTTGGTCGGTCAGGAGAGCGGGCCCTGATGTTTCTGCACTTGTCTGAGTGACTGCACACCAGCTCAGTACTGATGGAGACCACAGTTTTGATGGTTCAGGTCCAAAGCCAGGTGGCCCCAGGACCTTGGGCACGTGGTGACACAGAACATGGAATGGTCCTGAGTTCGAATTCCAGTATCACAAAATATATATATACATAAAATTGACCTCCTTGGCCTTAAGTGCTAGGCACTGAGGATTTTGTTCCTGTGATGAGGAAGGTCACAAAGACACAGGGCAGATAAAGGAGCAAAGTCCCTCATCCAAAGTCCCTCCATCCTTTCACCCTAATCCAAGAGGTGAAAGAGAAAGTTGGAGAAATAGACTGAGGCTCAACGTCTCCTTCAAGGCCACGCCCCAGTGACCTCACTTCCTCCCTCTAAGCCCCGCCTTTTAAAGGTCCCACCACCTCCCAGTAGCGCTGAAGACTTTCACACATAAGCCTTGGGGTGACACTCCAGATCCAAGCTGTGGTGATGTCCACACACCCTCATCCTCAGCTTGTGGGAAGTCGGATGCCACAGACAGCAGGAACTGACCATCAGGAGGCACGGGCCGTAGGTCCAGCTCCCCAAGGTCTTTCCTATTCAGCAGAAGGAGACAGCGTCTTTGAGGGCTCAGTCCTGAGCATTCCCTGTGAAGAACACAGCCATGGTGCTGTTCCCAGGTCCAGGAGCAGGGTTGTTGTGAGGCAGAGCTGGATGCTGTAAGACATGAAGCACCCCAGGGAATATTATGGCAGGGTCGGCTGCTTTGGAAGGCAGATCCCTTCAAACCCAGGGCACTTGGGAAATGGATCATATGCAGAACTCTTTCTGCTGTCATTTGCCTTCTCTGACTCAAGCCGGATTCTCCAGAGGAAGCCACTTAGGAGGAAATCTAGAAGAAAGTGCAAGTTGACACCTGATCCGGACGGACCATTGCTCCTCTGCTGATGGAGCATTCCTCTTTCCTCCTCATCATTTTCTCTCCTCAGCTGACCAGCATGCCTCTGCTCTCTCCCAGGAAGAGCCTCTGACCTTTGTGGTTTTGCAAGCTTTATGTTCCCACCTTCCTGTGCCCCCCCTCTGCACGTAAATAAACCTGTGTGATTTTTCTGCCTGTCTGTTGTCTCTTGTCAGTTTATTTCATAGATTAGAATGATCAAGAGTTGAAACAGAAAAGAGGAATTCTCTACAAATGGACCTTAAAAGCCAGGAAAAGGGGAGAAAACAAGAATGATTATAATGGAAACATTATAATGGACAGGGACAAAGGCATGATAAGAAGACCTAGAGACTGACATTCTACTGAGGTCCACAAACTCCAGGTTAACTTTAAAATTCTTTCAGCAGATGCTAAGCAGATTCGTAAGACACAAGCCCAGGCTGTCCTGTCTCTGGGCCATCTGAGGGCCCGAGCTGAGCGTGCAACCCTGGCTGCCCGTGATTACACAGTGCTCATGGGTAACTGGGAGTCACAGTGTGATCAACAAACAAAAACAAAGAACGCAGACTGTGATAAGCGCCCCCTGGAGGATCAGGAAGGGAAATCCTGGTAGAAATGTTTGTCCTTGCCCAAGGAAATCAGACCCATAAAGATGGTGGTCTTTGGCAGACGGGGCCCAGGGGCCACGTGGCAAATGCCAGGCGCTGAGATTCATTCTCACTGCCCGTGAGAAGCTGGGCAATACCCAGAGGTGGACGGGGTCCTTGGGCTGCCATAGCAATCACCCCAAGCCAGGGGCTCACACCGGCGGGAGCCATCCTTTCCTCTAACAGAGCGCAGGAGGCTGAGACCAGTGGATCCCGGGCCATGCTCCCTCTACAGGCTCCTAAGGAGACCCTCCTGTCTCTGCCTCCTTCTGGGGCTTCAGAAGGCCCTGGGCTGCAACCCCATTGCTCCAGTCTCTGCCTGTGTCTCCACACAGCTTCTCCTCTGTGTCTATGTCCCCTCTTCTGTCTCTCATGAGGTCACTGCCATTGGATTCAAGAAGCAGAGGCAGGACGCTCTCCTCTCCAGATTCCTCACTAATTACCTCTGCAGGGAGGTGTTTCCAAATGCGCTCCCATATCCCAGTTGTGGGTGGGTGGATTTGGGGGTCACTCTTCAACCCCTCACCCTGGGTTGTGGCATGATTCCCAACCTGGGTGCCAGTATCATTCTGCACAGATGGGAGTCAGGCAGGACAGAGAGAGGACTGCTGCAGAAATCCAAGTCCTCCTGGAGAGGGGCAGCTGGGGCCTCAGCCGCCACCCTGGGTGTGGGGACAGTGTGCTGTAATCCAAGGACACTCTGAGGGCAGAGCCACGAGGCACAGTTGCCAGATGTAGACCCATGTTCCAGGAAAATGAGGGTGACATGAATGTCACCGTATCCCATGTGACAACCAGAAATGTCGCCAGAAGTTAACAAATGTCTTCCAGAGTGTCAAAGCACATCTGGTTACTACCACTGCATAGAGCAGGAAAACAGAGAGAGAGAGAGACAGAGATAGATTAGATAGATTAGATAGATAGATAGATAGATAGATAGATAGATAGATAGATAGATAGAATGGATAGATAGATACATAGGGTAGATAGATTAGATAGAATGGATAGATAGACAGACAGACAGACAGATAGACTGACTTACATGATAGGTATACAAATGAGGGTACATAATAGATATGTGTTAGAGAAAAGAAAAATACATGATAGTTGGATACAGATAGATATATACATAGATAGATAGATAGATAGATAGATAGATAGATAGATAGATAGAACAGATAGAATAGATAGATACATAGATACATAGATAGGATAGATAGATAGAATGAATGGATAGATAGATACATAGATACATAGATAGGATAGATAGATACATAGGATAGATAGATAGATAGATAGATAGATAGATAGATAGATAGATGATAGATAGATTGGATAGATAGATAGATAGATAGATAGATAGATAGATAGATAGATTGGATAGATAGATAGATACATAGATAGGATAGATAGATGATAGATAGATAGATAGATAGATAGATAGATAGATAGATAGATAGATAGAATGGATAGATAGATACATAGATAGGATAGATAGATACATAGGGTAGATAGATTAGATAGATAGAT
>NW_004955499.1:1200962-1202855 GCF_000276665.1 Chinchilla lanigera | reverse complement strand
GATAGATAGATAGAATGGATAGATAGATACATAGATAGGATAGATAGATACATAGGGTAGATAGATTAGATAGATAGATAGATAGATAGATAGATAGATAGATAGATAGATTGGATAGATAGATAGATAGATAGATAGATAGATAGATAGATAGAATGGATAGATAGATACATAGGGTAGATAGATTAGATAGAATGGATAGATAGATTAGATAGATTAGATAGATAGATAGATAGAATGGATAGATAGATACATAGGGTAGATAGATTAGATAGAATGGATAGATAGATTAGATAGATAGCTAATAGGGGACTTGAACAGGACCAAAGACAGCATGTGATAGTTAGTTAGTTACTTAGTTAGTCAGTTTTTGACCCAGGGTCTCCCTATGTACTTCGTGCTGGCCTTGAAGTCTCCGTGGTGTCTTCCGTACATCCAGTGGCCAAACTTTTGAGTGCGCTGGGATTTGCTCTCCTTGGTTCCAACTGGCATTGGGAGAGGCCCCAGGACCGGGTACTGACATTGGTGGGAGTGAGGTCTGGGGCATGCTGACACCTCAGCATGGCTACCTCCAGGGGGCGGGTCAAGGGGCACTAAACCTATCTTTGGAATGCACGGGCTTTGGACAACACAGACCTGCTGGGTTGCTGAGTCAGTTGGGGCTCAGAAGATAATATCCCACGAAGCAAAGTCTCGGAGGTGGCCCCAGCAGCGAATTGCTTCGTCTCTCCTCTCTTTCTGCAGGTTGCTCTCACGCTCCCCAAAGAGGAGCTGTAGAAGCAGGATTTGTCATCCTCAAGGCAGGCGGGTCTTTGAAACCAGGACCCTTCTCCCTGAAATCCGGCCACATCAGCTATCTAACCTTCCCCAGAGTCTCTGTCTGCACAGAACCTAAACACAAAAGTGCATCGCGGGGTCTCCAGACCAAAGACTCTTGTGGAAACCAAACCACCAACCAATGCACCTGGGACATTTTCATTTTGTTCACCTGTCTTCTCATACACACACCCCAACCATGGCGTCTAAGAGGAGGAGGCAAAGGGCTCCCCACCATTTCCACCCCTAGCGACACCTCACCATCCCAGAGCCGCCAGCTTCAGGAGACCCCACTGACTCCTGGCCTCTTTGATAGAACCCGTAAGAACATCCCCAATCCACAGGACACCAGAAATCCTCTGTGCAGACTCGGGCAGCTCCTCAAGGGTTGCAGACGTGAGAGACACGATGGCCAGCGACCTGCCCCACTCCTGGACCTGTGGCTTGGAGACCAAGGGTCTGCTCCAACTGTAATCACAGAAGTGTCTCTCTTTTCCTTCTCTCTCTGCTTCCCAGCCACCATGATGTGAGCGTCTTTCCTCCCCCTGCCTGTCCGCCATGATGCTCCTGCCTTGGAGCAGCCGGCCATGGACTGCACCCTCTGCAGCCGTGACCCTGATCAATGTGTCTTCCTTTGAGCTGCAGGTTTGAGTATTTGGTTCAGCAACAGGAAAACTGACCCAAGTACCACCGGGAAACCACAGCACATTTTCATGGTGCTGAACTGCGTGCCAACCAGGCACAACTTAAAATTAGCAATTTCATGTAGCTCTTGGAAACATGGCACAGGCAGCTGGAAACATCTCAATTTTTGTGAAAAACACCCTCAAATGGAGTGTAGATCAATGTAGGATTCTCAGGGAAAGGGTGGGTTTCCTTTGGAGTGGAAGAACAAGAGATTTGAAAGAAGCCCTCAAAAAGAGAAGCAGGAGTTCCAGACGGGAAATTAGAAAATAGGTTTAAGGTTACACTTAATCACTCATCGGTTATTGGAACAATGAAGGCAGTCAACAAATTTCTGGTTGAATAGAACACAAAGGTGAAAACATAAAAATACAAGTTCATTTGAGTTACTGT
>NW_004955499.1:1195700-1200172 GCF_000276665.1 Chinchilla lanigera | reverse complement strand
TAGGAATTTGGGATCACACAATTCACAGTAAGGCTGAAGTAGATGTATCTCAAGGTCCTCCTGCCTCTGCCATACTTTTATTTCAATACAGCAGCACACAAGTGATGTAACAGAACTTCTCCACAAATATAAGGCTGGCTCTTCACCTCCGATTTCCCTCGGCCCCTGCCACCCTGGCAGATATAAGTGGTGAAGGTGGATGTTGAGGGCCCGTGTGTGGACATCCACTGCCCCACATAGATCTGCAGAGATGTGCAGACGCTTCCTTCCAGCACTTCCCACAGTGTTGGCCCAACGCTTCGTATTAAGCAGATTTCCTCCTGTCTCTCCAGCCGTAACTCCCGCGGCACATCGCTGAGAGAAATGCCTGGTACCTGTCTCTCGGAGAGGGACAAACCCCTCGCAGCAAAGCCTGGTTTATCTGCTCAGTAGAGAAAAATGTTTGACACTTTGGGTCCAATGAGAAATACCAGGGTGTTTGTTTATGCTTCAGAACATTCTAAGCGTGTGGATTTCATACTCTGGGGAATGGAAGGTGCATTTCATTGCAAGAGGAGGAGAGAAATCGTGCCTTCCTCTCTGGACTGGCATGCTGAGCGTGGTAGAAGCCCTCAGCGTACGGTTTTGCAAACACACTGAATGTTCTCTCCTCCTGTATTGCATCTGAACTGAAAATAAGTTTCTGACCTCACGGCGTGTTTGCTGGGTTTAACGTGACGCCGATCCCACATCCCACGTGCAGACCGTCCACACCACCCGAGTCCCACGGAGCCACTGGCTTCACCCAGGGGACTGCAAGCCACTCAGCAGCACAGACACTTTCGGTGACCCTCGCCACCCTGTGTGCGGTCAGACACGTAGGACAAAGAAAATACAAGCTCACACAGGTTTGTGCACAAATCCCACCAAACATCAAAATGGCAAAAGGTCGTCTAGAGTCTACACACACATTTCCAGAAAACAGGATTAGAAAACAGCTCCTGCCCAGCTTCTGACCTCACTAGGTTAGGGCATTTCAAACCATTTGCTCACTGGGGATTGTTTGTTTGTTTGTTTGTTTGTTTCTGGCAAATCCTTTTCGTGATATCTCAGCCGGTTTTGGTGTCAGGTGAATACTGCCATCATGACATGCTGAAGAAATCAAAGCCATCAGAGTGAACAGAGAAATGTTTCCCGGCAAAGCCCGGGCAAGGATTGCACCCTCGGAAAATAGGGTTGGATGAACAGTTGAGGGAAGGCTGGGTAATTTGCCAAGACACCAGGATACCAAGTAAAAAGCTTAGGATCAGAGCAGATGCCAGAAAGACGCTGGAGGAATGTCAGCATTCATTTATGTTAAGGAAAATTCTTCTTAAAGTAGGCACGGAGAGAAGTTTTTCAGCTTCGTAAAGGGCTTCTGCCAAAAGCTGACCTGCTTTCCCGTGTGCAGAAACACTGGACGCCTGGCCAGTAAGTCTGGGGGAGCTCTGCAAATTCTCTCACAGTATCACCCAGTGCAGTACGAAGGGAAGAAGAAAGAAACCCAATACAGCTCTGGAAAAGAAACACTAAAATTTTACATGCTACAAAAGGAATTGTTCACCCCGACATCTAAAGGTTCCTAGAGTTAAATTCATCATATGACAGTGACCCACGCACACCGTGTTTACAGCAGCACAACTTATCATAGCTAAATCCTGAAAGCAGCCTCGGTGTTCATCAACAGAAGAACAGATATAGAAAATGTGGTGTTCACACGCCATGGAGTACTATGCAGCCATCAAGAAGGACAAACTTGAGTCATGTGTAGGAAAATAGAAGCACCTTGAGACCATAATTACAAGTGAAATAAATCAGGCACAGGAGATTCAATATTCCATGGATTCTCCTATATGACAAACTTAAAGTATAAATAAAAACCAAACAAAGGACAAATAATCAGAAGTATGCAGACAGATCTTTTCTAAATGGGAAGAGGACCAAGAGACAAAGGAAGGGGCTTGGGATTTAGTTCAGTGGCACAGTGCCTGCCTGGCAAGCGCAAGGTCGTGAGTTCAATTCCTGGTACCGGAAAAACAAACAAACAAACAAAAACAACCAAGAGACAAAGGAAGAGGAGGAGGAGGGAATGAAAAGGAATTAAGATGTGTTCTGTCCATGCACCAAATTCCCACTAGGAATGTGATCATTATGCCCTGTCAGCAAGCACTCACAGAATTAAAAATTAAAATAAATAAATAAATGTTCTCTTAGTGGTGCACACCTATAACCCAGCACTCAGAAGGCTGAGGCAGGAGGATCACCAGTACTTGAAGGTCAACCTGGGCTACATAGTGACTCCAAGGTCAGTCTGCACTACATGGAACGACCCTGTTTCAAAAAAACAAAATCCAACAGTGTTATATACATATGTGAATATATGTGAGTAATATATATGAGTAACAGTAGGCTTGCGTATAAAAATAACTCATGCTTCAGAACTAAGCAAAGTGTTTTAAAGAAAGGGGGAAAAGATTTGAGCAGACATTTCAAAGAAATGAGCCTAAGGGGCAAATGAGTTCATGAAACGATACTTAACATCACTGATCATTGATCACTGGTCATTGAGAAGATGAAATTAAAACCATAGTACACCTTTGAACTGATACATATGTGTGTATTGTATATGTGTATGACATTTAATTTTTTATCTTTTCCTTTGTTTTTGTTTTGTTTTTTGTTTTCTGTTTTTCTTCCGGTACCAGGAATCGAACTCACGACTTTGTGCTTGCCAGGCAATCGCTTTGCTGCTGAGCTAAATCCCCAGCCCCTATCTTTTCTTTTTTAAAGAGAAAAAAGCAAAATAATAAAAATAACACTAAAAAAGTACAGGGTTTCAGAACAAAATGATAGGAATTAACAGTGGCTGTTATATTACATATTGTTATCTTCAAAGAAGTTGCTCAGATTACCAGATGTAAGAATGCAAGATGGATCAAGCCATTAACGAGAATAAAAAATAATTTAAAAAGCATTAGCAATGATACAGAGTTTCACTAGACAAGATGGTAGGAATTCACCAATGGTTGTTCTAGCTCATAGTGTTGTCTTCAAATTAGTTGCTCAGATTGCCAGATATAAGCACGCAAAATTGGTCAAGAAAAGATTTAAGCATTAACTGTTCCTTGCAATGCACCAATAGGAAAAATATATATGTATATACAAGGACAGCTGGGATAATTGCACTGCTGATGTCTACTGGTTTATATGACACTTTTATTTACTTTTATATTTTTTATTTTAATGTGATACAACTAGGTATTACTGAAGAAAGTATTTTTTAAAATGCTGCTCACTCCTACAGAAAAATTAAAATTTATATACTTGGGAGACCGAGGCAGGAGAATCACAAGTTTTCAGCCAATCTGAATGACTTTTTTTTTTTTTTTTTGGTACCGGGAATATAACTCATGACCTCAGGCTTGCCAGGCAAGCACTTATGCCACTAAGCTACATCCCCAGCAAAAATTAAAATTTACAACAAAGTAATTCAAGGTTAACAATGGTCAATATACTGTGTAACATGATCTCGAAACAATAACCAAAATGTTACTTAGAGCACAAGTGACAGATGACCGAGAGACAGGAAGCGGGAGAAGTTCAAATAATTCCAACAATGACCTAAGATATTCTAGGATAGACGCTAATTTGGTTCATTTATACCACTAGCTTGTTTTGTCCACTGAAAAGAAAGTTTTCTCTTTTTATTTGTTTCTTCTTTGTAAGAGAGAATCTCCCTAATGTATTTTGAGTTTGTCTGTTTTTTGAGACAGGGTCTCACTATGGAGCCCAGGCTGGCCTCAAACTTACCACAACCCTCCTGCCTCAGCCTCCCGAGTTCTGGGGTCACAGGTGTGCTCCACCAGGCCTGGCACATAATGACATTTTCTGGCAACTTTCCCAATTTTCTGGCAACTCCTGGTTTGATTTATTCTTATAGCTTTGGTCTATGAGCACACTCTTTTGTGGCACACAATGGAATAGTATGCAGCTCTGATAATGAACATGCCTATTGCTACCTGCAATGATCCATAAATCCCAAGTACATTACTCCGAAGAAGGAAGCCTGGGACAAAAATGCCCTCCTGTGTGCTTGTATTTATACAGCAAACTAGGGGGAAGTGGGATTGCAGGGACTAAAACTATAAAAATAAACCAAGTCAGTGCTTGCCAGAAAGTTGGAGGTGGGCTGGGCTTGAGCACAGGGAGTATGGAAGCGTTTGGGGGCAGGGAAGGGCTCTCCTTGTGACTTGGGGCTGGTTACAGGGTCGAGCGCCATCGCCAAAACCACGCACCCCTAAAAATGGCAAATCTTCCCTCGTGTTGCTACATCTCAGTAAAACCGATCTGAGAAAGCAGCCCGAAGGGAAAATAAGTTCTTCTTTGTCTCCTGATGATGGAGATTTCGGAAAGTGGTTTTGCATGGTGACCGGAAACAGATTGGACGTTTCAAG
>NW_004955499.1:1189669-1191901 GCF_000276665.1 Chinchilla lanigera | reverse complement strand
GGAAGCAGGAAGGACGGGAGGGAGGGGTGCAGGGCAGGAGGAGAGGGAGCCAGGAAAGGACCTAGAAAGTGGTGACCTGACAAAGACTTGGAGAGAGTGGGGCCCTGGCTACTATCAGTGTAAATAGAGACCTGTGCAGACGATGCCTAAGCCCACCTGCTACCCCTCAGTGAGCTAAATCTGTGAACCAACAATTTCAGGGCCAGAGAGACTCACAGAAGTACAATGAAGAAGTGTTGGAGCAGAAGTGTGTGTTTGCATGTGTGTGGCACCCTCGTTCACACCCACTGGAAGACAAAAACAAGCACAGTACCCAGCAACAGCTGAGTGGATACATTCCACATGGGCCAACCATGTGGAATATTATGCAGCAGTGAAAGCAGCCCACTTGCTCTTGGCCAAGGAAGTGTGGGTCAAGATATTCCTCTTGCTCTGCATCAATCCCAGCCACATTTCACCATGCAACACTGTGCATGCTGCTTGGGGTTGCTTTGCGGTACCCGTGAAAATTACACGTGGGAAACCTGCCCTGCATTTGTCCTGAGTTGCAGCCCCACCCAGAACCACGCCAGCGCCTCCTGCTGGCAGCAGGGTGAATTGCAGGCAAAGCCCGCATTCACAACACTCAACATTTGTCCCGCGGTTTTGTAACACGGACACGCGCATCTCGGCAATAGGCATGGATTGGGACATAGACCAAAAGAAGACACTGAGATGAAGAAGAAAACGAATAAATGCGTGAATGAAGGAATGACCACTGACTTTTAATGTAGCTCTTTCAAAAATTAATGAAAATGACCGATTTCACTGCCTTTTCTCCTTCAACAAAAGGGGATTTAATGATGCCTCTGTGGGGGGACTTATCCAAAGAAAGCAAATTCGCAAAGGTGATAGTTGTGTCTTCCTGTCTCTTAACGAAGCAATGATTTCCCGCTAGCACCCTCTCCTTAGATCATGGGACCTGCACCACCACATCTTCCCAGGACATCAAAGGTCTCCAAGAACACTGCCCGGTTTGATGACCCAATGGGGCCCCGAAGCTGTGAGGGCCACGGTTAGGACCTACTGCAGTGAGCGTGTGCACACATGAAATCTCCCGCGAGCTGAGGAAATGAGGCACAAGCTTCCTGGAGCCTTGTGCCAGCGGGTCACACGATATACTCTCAAGTCCTCCAGCAATGATGTGGGCCACACAGGCAGAGCGTCACCAAGCGGGAAAACTCGCTTGGGCCCAGGAGTCCAGGGTTTTGTTGGGAGCCCGCCACGTGGATGGACAGCTCCCGTGTGTCTGATTCCAGGGACGGAAGGGCAGAATGGAGGTTTTGTTCCTGCGCACATCGGTGTCGGCAGAAACCATCAGGCCTCTGCGTGGAGACCGGAGGTCCCACAGGAAGAACATTCCCATGGCTGGGCCGCTAGCGGCAGGTGCGGGGCTGGTCATGAAGGCTGGCGTCCCTGGGGAATGTGTAGCATTCAAGGACCCCCGCTTACTCAGGTAAGTCTTCTCCATATTCCCAGGGAGCACCTCAAACTTTCAACAAAGCCCCGGTTGTGATCTTGTGTAACCCCAGTCTTACCCCCATCACGCAAGAGCAGAAGCAGGGATTTCGGGGCAGGTGCTCTTGAACATCAGGCCAAGCCTGTCTGCTATGGTTTGTGTCTGGATGTCCCCCAAATCCTCATGCAGTGGTGGGGGAGCTTCTAGATTTTTGATTGATCCATGGTCTAATGCTGGGGTTATGGGTGTGAGTGCTACACCTGCCGTGGGGGGGGACAGTTTGCATATGTAAGGGAGGGAAAAAGGTTGCTTGCTGCTGCTCCTCCCTTTAGCTCTTGTTGCTTTTGCTGTCTTCTGCCACCATGAACGGTTGCCCTCTGCCATGTGGCACCCTGCCTTTGTGCCAGCCGAGTAGGGACTGAAACCTCCACAAGCTGTGAGCTAAATAAACCTTTCCTCCTTAATTCTGGGTGTCGGGTATTTTGTCCCGGCAATGAGAGAAAAGTAACCGAGACACTGTCTTCGGGGTCCATCCCCTACAGAGGCACAGAGCGGGTCTCTCAGGGTGGGGGTGGAGGGCCCCAAGAGCTCGTTGGTGCGGAAAGCTCAATACCAGCCCCTGGGCTTGGGGGAAGCAATGAAGTCATGAGCGTGCTAACGTCCTCGGTGGGTGAATCCATGCGTGCAGTCGTAATTGGATGACATTACTGGAAAAAGATGGACCGAGGGGGCGG
>NW_004955499.1:1165836-1189569 GCF_000276665.1 Chinchilla lanigera | reverse complement strand
TCTCCTACTCCTCCTCCTCCATCTCCTCCTCCTCCATCTCCTCCTCCATCTCCATCTCCTCCTCCTCCTCCTCCATCTCCTCCTCCTTCTCCTCATCCATCTCCTCCTCCATCTCCTCCTCCTCCATCTCCTCCTCCATCTCCTACTCCTCCTCCATCTCCTCCTCCATCTCCTCCTCCTCCACCTCTTCCTCCTCCATCTCTTCCTCCTTCTGCTCCTCCTCCTCCACCTCCTCCTCCACCTCCTCCTCCATCTCCTCCTCCATCTCCTCCTCTTCCATCTCCTCCTCCTCCACTCCTGCTCCATTTTCTCCTCCTCCATCTCCTCCTCCCCATCTCCTCTTCTTCCATCTCCTCCTCCATCTTCTCCATCTCCTCGTCCATCTCCTCATCCATCTCCTCCACCTCCTCATCCATATCCTCCACCTCCTCCTCCATCTCCTCTTCCTCCATCTCCTCCTCCATCTCCTCCTCCATCTCCTCCTCCTCCTCCATCTCCTCCTCCATCTCCTCCTCCATCTCCTCCTCCATCTCCTCCTCCATCTCCTCCTGCATCTCCTCCTCTGTCTCCTCTTCCTCCACCTCCTCCTCCTCCTCCATCTCCACCTCCTTCTCTTCCTCGTCCTTCTCCTCCTCCTTCTCCTCCTTCTTCTCCTTCTCCTTCTTCTCCTTCTGTTCCTTCTCCTCCATCTCCTCCTCCATCTCCTCCTCCTTCTGCTTCTCCTCCTTCTCCTTCTCCTCCTCTTCATTCTTCTCCTCCATCTTCTCCTCCTTCTTCTCTTTCTCCTCCTTCTCCATCTCCTCGTCACTCTCCTCCTCCTTCTCATCCTCCTTCTTCTCCTCCTCTTCCTCTCCCTCCTCTCTCTCTGTCTCTCTCTCATCGCTCCCACGAGGTGACCCTCTCCTCTGCTGTGCCCATGCACTCTGACATTTCTGCCTCACTGCTGGCCTAAAAGCAATGTGCCCAGCTGTGCATGGACAGAAACCTTTTAACCCACGAATCAAAGGAAACCTTCCTTCCTCTGAGTGGTGCTTCTTGGGTATGGGGTCACAACAACCAGCAGCAGGGGAGCAAACCACCCACTTCCAGGGCAGCTCTAACCCATCGTTTCCTGAGGGAGGAGATGGACCCAGGTGAGGTGGGCAGTGTCCAAGGCTGCGTTTGTGCCTCGTGTCCTAGGAATCTATGTTCTACAGGAGGAGCTGAGCTGGGCTCTTTGCCAAAATAAATGCTCATCCTTGCGTTCCTTTACGGTGCTCGTGCCCTGGGAGGAAACTGTCCGTGTGCGGTCATCTATGTAGCATCAAGCTTGCCCCACTTTCCAGGGTTTCAAAGATCCTCAGCAAGTGAAATAGGACCCCGCGGGATGAGTTCCCCGGCTGGTTTCTCTGTTTTCTCTTCTTTGTCATCACTCCTGTCCTGGAGCCATATGGCGCCCAGAAAGGGCATTTCCTGCCTCATTTCAGCACGGCGTTCCCGGAGTTCTCGTCCTAGATCAGCACGGTCTGGTCAAACTCCCCCGGCTGCTGTCACAAGCGGGCACTCGCTGTTCTCCGCCGCTCTGCCTTCATGTGCCAGCCCGGAGGCTGGAGCCTGCTTAATTCGGCTGTTTTGAAGTAATTTCATAAATGAGTCAAGTAGGAACACAGATGTTAAATTGCGTGAAAGTAATTTCAATATCGCGAGGGAGATTAGCCACCTCGGAGTGGCAGGGGAGGGGAAAGGGGAGGGACGCCCAGCAGGAGGGGACCGGTATGTGTTTGTCTACAGCTCTGTGCAGCTCTGGGAGGACATTTCCAAAATGCCCCTGACAAAGTCAGCACGCAGGAGGAGACTCTCTCTGGGCTCAAGGTTCCGGAAGCTTCAGCGCATGGTCGCTGGGACCCATGCATCCAGGCCGTGGGTCAGGCAGGAACATCACGGTGGACGGGCGTGGTGCAGGACACCTGCTAATCTCCTGGCAGCCGGGAAGCAGGAAGCCATGGTAGGAAGCAGGAGGCAGAGAGAAAAAGGACCGGGGAAGACAGGGTGGGGACAAGATCGTGTCCCAAGGCAATGCCCTACAGGGGACTTCTTGCAAGCATATCATGCCACTTCCCTCTGCCCTGCCGGCCGCGTTCCTCACACCTCCTTCAGCCCCCTCAGCGACTGCCCACTGCCGGGCTGCAGTTTCCATGGTTACCATAGTCTATTTGGCGGATAACGCCCGCAGCGCTGTCCGAAAGGTCACTGCGGGCTGTCCCCAGGGTGATGCTAAACAGCAGGCCTGGGGACCCAGGGAGCTGGCCCGGGGGAGGCAGGAGACATGAGAGCAAGGAGCTCCAGGAGACGAACGCCCGGGTAGAACGGCTGCCTGCAGAGTCAGCGCGGGTAAAAAGCCAGAGCTGCAGACGGTTCTGCCTGGGGAGGCTGCACCTGGGCTGCTGCAAATCACCTCCACCTCGCTTGTTTGACCGGAGATGCTCCCAGGCACTCCTGCAGGTAGGGTGGGGTAGACACACAAACTTGCACCCTGACCTACGGCAGCCACCTGGGCACCCCAACTTAGGGACCAACAGAAGCTGCTCTCAAAACCCTTGCTGTGCTGCTGGAGAGACCCCAAGGCCTGGACAGACGCTGAGGAGGGTGGGACCGAGTGGGGTGAGGATTTCCGCAGGCAGAGACACATTCCTGGGAGCTGCTGACCCGGCTGACAAGCGACTTTCTATTATCCATTTGGAGTTTATTAACCGAAGAACTGAGAGTAAATGCAGTTTAAAGCGATGGAAAGAGCTGGGCATGGTGGCGCACCCCTGGCATCCCGACACTCTGCGAGGCTGAGGCAGGAGGATCACAAGTTCAAGCTCAGCCTGAGCAACTTAGTGACTTAGTGACACCCTATGTCAAAATAAAAAAATTTTAAAAAGCTAGGAAAATAGCTGGATGTCAAGGCCCTGAGTTCATTCTCCAGCACAGAGATGGAGAAAGGAGAGAGAGAGAGAGAGAGAGAGAGACAGAGAGAGAGAGAGAGAGAGAGAGAGAGAGAGAGAGAGAGAGAGAGAAATTTATACCAGTGCACACATATAGTCCCAGCACTCTAGGAGGCTGAGGCAGGAGGATCACAAGTTCAAGCCCAGCCCTGGCAACTTAGCATGTCCCTCTCTCAAAATTACAAATTACAAAAAGCTGAGAATGTAGCTCAGTGGGAAAGCCTGAGTTCAGTCCGCAGCATGCACGCGCACACGTGCACACACACGCACGCACACACACACAAATACAGAGGAGAGGAAATGAAAGACAGATTAAGATAAGGAAAGAAAATGGTGAAATTGCCACATGCAGCTCACAAACAAGCAAATCGTGACTGAAATCCCTCCCCCCCCCTCCAAGGAGTCATTCACTCTGAGGAAGCATGATTTTTAAGTGAGCAGCCCCTTGAGCTGTTTGAGATGAAACCTGCAGAAAGAAAAGAATACAATGTTCGGAAACCTTATAGTTCTAGCCGGGTGTCGTGGTGCACGCCTGTAACACCAGCACCTGGGAGGCTGAGGCAGGAGGGTCGCTATGAGTTCGAGGCCAGCCTGGGCTACAGAGTGAGTCCAAGGCCAGCCTGAATCTACAGTGAGACCCTGGCTCAAAACACCAAAAGCAAAAACAAAAAGGGATGAAAGTTTCCCACAGGGGATAAGCATTGGGATCACTTCTCAGGACTGGGCAAGCAGCCCTGTTCCCACTTAGACCCGACAGAACCAACAGAACCGTCCCGGCGTGCGGGGCCAACCAAGGACAGGGCCTGAGAAACCGCAGGGGCCGTGGGATCCGACAGGTGCTGCATTCATACAAATATGGCTTTTGTGAACACTTTTTTGGGTGTGAGGCTCTTTTCCAGCTGTTCGAAATTTGCAGTTTGCTGTGGCTCTACTCTGAACCAGAACTCATTCACGGTCTGAGATTTCTTTTCTTTTTTTGTCTTTTTGAGACAGGGTCTCACTATGCAGTTCAGGCTGGCCTTGAGCTCACTTTGTAGCCCAGGCTGGTCTCAAACTCACAAAGATCCTCCTGCCTCAGCCTCCCGAGTGCTGGGATTACAGGTGTGTGCCACCACGCCCGGCCACAGTCTGAGATTTCAATGCACATGATTTTTTATTCTGTCACTAAAAAATTCCCAACATATATGCATGTGCTGGTACTGGACAATACTGAATATTTCTGAGAAAATCATAAAGGTGAAGAAATTGTGCTCTGAATGGTTTGATCAATCTTGCATTCTTACATCTGGTAATCTGAGCAACCTCACTGAAGATAACAACATGTAATATTGTTATTGTAATATTGTTAACACTGTTAATTCCTGTCATCTTGTTTTGAAGTCCTGTATTTTTTATTGTTTTTGTGTTGTTTTGTTTTTGTCTTTGTTGTTGTTATTTTGCTATTTTTTTTCTCTTTAAAATAAAACAAGAGGCTGCGCATGATGGCGCACGCCTGTAATCCCAGCAATCAGGAGGCTGAGGCAGGAGGATCGCTGTGAGTTCAAGACCAGCCTGGGCTACAAAGTGAGCTCAAGGCAAGCCTGAACTGCATAGCAAGACCTTGTCTCAAAAAATAAAAGAATTTTAAAATTAAAAATTAAAATAAAAAAGAAATGCCCTTTACACACACACACACCTCGCTCTGTCCTGAGCACTAGTTAACCATGTGTATATGAGCTGATTCCCCTTGGTATAGGTAATTGCTATACATCACAAACATACTCATAAAAAGGGAAAAGAAGAGAAATAAATAAAAATGCAGCTAGCACAAGGTTAAAATATAGCAAAACAAGAAATTCTACTATCACGGATGCACATTTATACCACTGGAGCTGTCGTCCAAAACAAGCCTGTCAGAAATGAACCAACTATTCCAGGGAGAAAAAAAACCACGACAGATCAACACTTTTATTAGACAAACACGCAGTTGAAAAATAGCAGTAGTCTTGTGACAAGAGTAAGAAAAGCCATGGTGTGTTGACAAGAAGCTCTGTTGTAATGCTGCTAAAGTTAAATTCGTAAATTCTATTCGGCACCAAAAGGAAAAGCAACAGCTTGGTTTGCTGCAAACAAACCACAAAGAGAAAGCAAAGGACCCCACATGGTTCCCGGGAGAGCCTTGTTCCCAGCAAACCCGGGACAAAGCCAAACGCGGCCCCTGAAGCTCCCCTGTCCCCTCACCATTGTGGAGCTGAATTCCCGGGGTCCGCTCACCCGTGAACACGAACCGCTTCTGAATCAAGCTGCACTGAGATTCCTCTGCCCACCCCGCCTCTGCTTCCCGCCTCTGCCCCCTTCAGCCCTGAGGGCACCGGCTTCTGGAGAATCCTTCACCCCACGGCGCCCGGCACCCGGAGCTGGTCGTGCTCCTCACGTGAAATGGCATGGTGTGTGCTCAGGATTTCATGTCACTCCTACGTGACCCGGAGCTCGGATGCAACGCAGGTGCTACCTGCATAGTTTTACCCGTGGCCGCTTACAGCATCATAGCAGGGAGAAGTGCGCATGTGTCCCACACAGATGCAGTTTCCTTTCACGTGTGTGTGCTCCTGAGCTGGATGAACCCGGGGGTGTGGGTCCGGGGCCATCTCTGCACTATTTGGAGCCCCGGGGCTGGTTTTCTCTGCAGGATGCACCCGTCCCTCTTGCTGGGCTAGGAGCACGGTTACTCGGCTTTCTCTTAGTGGGGATTCGACGCCTGACATCCCACCTTCCGTGCTGCACGGCAGCCTCCAGGACAGCATGGCGGCCGTGGCCTCCCACCCGGGTCCGTCCCCACCCATGTACGGGGCGCAGCCCCCCCACATTGCCAGCAGGCCCTTCTCAGTGAGTTCCACCGCACCTCTTCTCCTGTTGCTTTGTTTGAGACCAAATCTTGCTAACTCAGTCACTTGCCCAGGCTGCCTCACACGGGAAGCAACCCTCCTGCCTCAGCCTCCCAGAATGCTGGGATGACAGGTGTGTGCCACCATGCCCGGCCTTCCACGATGACTACGCGTGTGTCCCCGGATGCACCTTCAAAGCATTCATTTCACTCAGGGGGTGGCTTCTTGGGGAGTTGGACTCACGCGCTAACTGTACAGCTGGGTGTGCAGGGACCCCCTGAGCCGGGTGCAGAAGGTTGTGTCCTGGGGCAGGGCTGTGAGGAGGTGGAGCAGCCTCCAGAGTCGGGGTGTGGGGCCCAAAGACACAGTGACCTGCCCTTGGGGAAGGCGTCGGGACACCAGCACCCCCTAGCACCCCAACACCGGGCCGAGCACGCTGGCTCCAGCAGGCCCACCCTGACCTCTCCTGAGCGAAAGCAACCTGAACCTCTGCTCCCCAAAGCCGACTCTCTGGGGGTCTCCTGCCTTTTAAAATGCGGGGGTGCAGGTTTTCTAAGGCGAGTGAGAGCATGCAGCTGAGACATTTCTCCCCCCCGGGTCGGCTCTGGCAGCCGAGGCATGAGGCTGCTGCGGGGATATCAACGCTCAGCCGAGCGTGCAGTCTTGGAGCGCTCGCCTGGCTAAGGCGCGTGTGCGCGGAGCCCCTGACCTCACGCCAAGCGGTCCGCAGCTTTTGTGTGTTCTCAGCGGCTTCCTGCATCTCCGGCCACCAGCTGCTCCGGGGCGCCGCTGACGGGACTCCGTGACCGAGCTCACCCCCAGGAGCGCTCTGAAGCCGCAGATCCCGTCCACACAGCTTTCTCTCGAGCAGCAGGCTGGGCTGCAGCGTTTTCCGTGCAGCCGCCCGACACAGGGCCGGGAGAAGAGGCAGGAGGGTCTCCGCGCTCCCTGCAGCACGGCCTGGGGCAAGGTCAGGGGCCTTTCCCCCCACGAGTGTCCGATCCGCTTACCACGACGGGGGTCATCTGGGTGCAGAGCCGGGCTCCGCACCTCACTCCCCCAAGCCAGCGTCTGCCTGAGTCATCCCGGCCCCGGGAGACGTCTGCCAGGGGAGATCAGCCAGGAGCGCGAACACCAGCGCCCCCCAACCTCGGGGCCCTGGGAAGAAACGCTGAAGAAGCAGAGCTGGTCTCACAGCGGAGAGCGGGGCCGGGGATATTCGTGGACACAGGGGTCCGGCTGGCCACACTGAACCCCAGGGAACGCGGTCCACAGGGAAAAACTCAATCTTTTTTTTTTTTTTTTTTTTTGAGACAGGGTCTCGCTATGCAGTTCAGGCTGGCCTTGAGCTCTCTTTGGAGCCCAGGCTGTCCTCGAACTCGAAAGGATCCTCCTGCCTCAGCCTCCCGAGTGCTGGGATGACAGGCATGAGCCACCACCCCATCAGAAGACTCAGTCTTAAAAGTGCTATTGTGGTGAAAGACGCACAGCCCTGAGGCCCCCTGGGAGTCCTCCTGACTGGGTCCCCCCCTCCTGACTGGGTCCTCCTGACTGAGGGGATTTTACACCAATTTGCTCCTTTCACCCGGGGTCGTAACTGGAACTCGGGCTGACCAGGAAATTGCTTCACGGGGACTGTGGCTGAGCCCAATTCCTCCTCAGAGAAGCAGCTTGGGAGGAGACTGCAATCTAAGCCCCTCGTGGGCACCGGGGACTCCGTCTGCTGGAATTAAGGGGTGACTCTCTGATGGCGCCCTCAGACCTTCGCGGTAGAGGGGAAATGTCACCTCAGGCCACAGCCGGATGGCCCAGCAGAGACACCAAGCTCTCCCCGACCCACGCAACGAACCTCCCAACCTGACCCTTCCAGCAGGCCGAGCCGGCCGGACGCCGAGCTCCTCAGAGCGGCTTGCAGCACCCTGCATGCGCCCTCCCGCGGAGACGATGCTGGGGTGGGGGGACCTGCAGTGCTCTGGGGCGAGACCTCACACACAGCCGAAGGCCCGCTCACGCTTGCCATCGCGACTGCACCCAGAAGCATCCGTGCTCATCGCCCTGACCATGTGTGTGGTTAGTTACCCAGGGACAATCAGAATCGAGGTGGCCAGGAAGCCAGCGCCACGGCACACACCTGTAATTCCAGCTGTTCCGGAGGCTGGGGCAGGAGGATCTCAAATCCAAGCCCAGCCTGGGCAACTGAGAGAGACCCTGTCTCAACCCTCTAAGAAAAAGGCTGGGGATGGAGCTCAGGGTGGGAAGTGGGAGCCCTTGTTTCCGTCCTCAGTACCACAATAAATATATGAAATAGAATGGAGTGGAATGGACTAATAGGATAGGATAAGATAGGATAGGATAGGATAGGATAGGATAGGATAGGATAGGATAGGATAGGATAGGATAGGGAAGGATAGGGTAGGATAGGATAGGGAAGGATAGGATAGGACAGAGAAGGATAGGATAGGGAAGGATAGGATAGGACAGGATAGGACAGAGAAGGATAGGATAGGACAGGATAGGACAGAGAAGGATAGGATAGGGAAGGATAGGATAGGATAGAGAAGGATGGGATAGGATAGGATAGGATAGGATGGGATACGATAGGATAGGGTAGGGTAGGGTAGGGTAGGATAGGATAGGATAGGATGGGACTGGATAGGGTAGGACGGGATGGGATAGGATAGGATAGGGTAGGGTAGGGTAGGGTAGGGTAGGGTAGGGCATGATAAGATAGGGTAGAATAGAGAAGGATAGGATAGGATAAGGAAGGATAAGATAGAATAAGGAAGCATAGGATAGAAAAGGATAGGATAGGATAGGATAGGATAGGATAGGATAGGATAGGATAGGATAGGATAGGATAGGATAGGATAGGAAAGAAAAGGATAAAATAAGGCAGGTGATGCTGACCTGACCCAGTCCCGTAGACAAGATGTTCTCCAGTACAGCAGGTGGCGATAGTTAACAATAATTTACCATAATAAATTATGTGGTGTGGGCATGGGTGGATAACAGATAGCCACGTACAATATTAGGGAGGAACAGAGGCTCCTTTCCCCACTTTTGCTCTCGCTGCTTTTGCTGTCTTCTGCAGCTGTGCACTGTTACCCTCTGCCATGGTCCCCGCTGCCTTGGAGCCAGCCAAGTATGAACTGAGACCTTTGCAAACTGTGAGCTAAATAAACCTTTCCTTCCTTAATTTTGGGCTTTGGGTATCTTGTCTCAGCAAGGAGAGAAAAGTAACCAAGTCGATGCCTATCGACAGATGAATGGATAATGAAAATGTGTTGTGTGCACACAGTGGAGTACTACTTTGCCATGAAAAAGGATAAACTTGAGTCATGTGTACATAATGATTGCACCTGGAGAGTGCAATGTGAAGTAAAATAAATCAGACACAGAAACTTAAATATCACATGACTTCTTTTATATGAGATTCCCAAAATATAAAGACTAAAATAAAAGGCAGATAAGAGGAAGTGGGTAGACAGATGTTTCTCAAAGGGGCAGGGGACCAAGAGATGGAGGGGGAGGGAAAGGGGATGAAGAAGGAATTTAGATGCACTGTGCTCAGGGGACAGCTCCACACAAGGAATGTGAAGCAAAATAAATCAGACACACGGGCTGCAACAAGGCACAGTTTCTTTTATAGGAGAAACCCAAAATATAAATAAAGGAACAAAGGAGACAGATCTCGTGCAAAAAGGAAGGAGTCAATGAGACAGAGGGAGAGGGGAGGAACATGGACTCATAAAAAGGAAATTTTCTCCAAAAGCAAAGAAAGAACCTGACAGTGAATGTGTTCAAATGAGGTGGGGGTGGGGCAAATTCATGGCAACGTGTCTCTGCCTGCATTTCTTTCTTTTCTTATTTAAATGTTCACCAGTGTTTTTGTTTATTTGTTTTGTCTTTTTGACACAGGGTGTCGCTATGCAGTTCAGGCTGACCTTGAGCTCACTTTGTATCCCAGGATGGTCTTGAGCTCACAGCGATCCTCCTGCCTCAGCCTCCCGAGTGCTGGGATTACAGGCATGCACCACCACACAGCAATTTTCATAACCTGAATCCCAGCCGACTTGGGAAAGGAGCTGTGAGTCACGGAGCCTCGCTGGCTGCTGAAGAATGAGCAGATTTGAACAGCGTGTGTTGATTTTGTTTTCTTTTTCTTAACCCTGTAAAAGTGTGATTTGCCACAAAAGACTTTCATTGTATCTTTATGGGGCTCCCTGCGGAAGAGGGTCTGCAGCCGGGGAGGCAAAGAGAACCGGAAAAGTAATAGTAGTGATTTTCCTTTTGTTGCTGTTTTTTTCTTGTACAAGGCAGAGTCCACACAAACATCAGCGAATCCATCCCAGGCCGAATCAATGGACAGTGAGCTCTACCCAAGGCCACGAATCCCCTCAAAATCCTCCCGGCTTTGCACACACTCACCCCACCGTCCTGGCCGCTTTCTGCAGCAGCTCTGGAGTCCTCTTTCCTGAGGGTCTTCAGCTGTGCTGAATGGACTCAACACCTTGACCTTCCCTGGTCATTTTGACCTTGGGGAGGAGCCAGAAGTCACACAGTGCCACGTCAGTGGCTAAGGTGGACGAGGACACGGCAGCCTGTGTTTATTTATTTGCTGTGAAACAGCCTGAGTGGAGGCTTACCCGGGAAAGGAGCTCAAGCCGCGAGTTACAGAGTTGCATTTTGCAGTTGGAACCCAAGTGTGGAGGAGAAAGGGAACGTACTGCGCCCAAGGGGCGGATCCCCCAGCTTCCTTACACGGCTGCAGAAAGCGCTGCCTCCCGGCTCTGCCTGCCGCCTCCTACAGCCCGCGGCTCCCCGAGCTCCGTGTGCGGCTGGACTTCTGTGCTGAGAAACGTGCTATGCTGTGGACATCCCAGGTGCAGGGGTCCACCCCAGCCAGGACGGCAGCTAGGGTTAGGTGAGTGGTGTACAGTTTACCAGACACCAATAACCTCATGAAACAAGCGAAATAAAATCAACTGAAACATCCCAGAAGTCAGGGTAAGTGCAGAAAATCTTTGTAGTAAGGCCGGGTGTGATGGCGCACGCCTGTCATCCCAGCACTCGGGAGGCTGAGGCAGGAGGATCGTTGTGAGTTCCAGAGCAGCCTGGGCTACATAGTGAGCTCAAGCCCAGACTGAACTGCACAGCGAGACCCTGTCTCAAAAAGACAGAAAAAAACCTCTGTAGAATATCAGTGTATTTTTTACACTAGGGATTGAACCAAGGGCCTTTGGACTGAGCAATATTCTCAGCACATATATATATATATGGGACAGAATCTCATTTAGTTGTTCGGGATGATCTTCGACTTGAGATCCTCCTGCCTCAGCCTCCCACAGTGGTGGATAACAGGTGGGCACCCCCATGCCAGGCTCAACAGTTTCCTCCCCTTTTTTCTCTGTTCAATCCTGTGGGGGATTGAACCCAGAAAAGCACGGCGCTCCATGCCCAGATTCATGGACTGACAGATTGACTGATGGAGACAGGGTTCCTCCAAGTGTCGCCTCCATTTGCAATCCTCCTGCTTCAGCCTCCTGAGAAGCTGGGATTAGCCACTGCCTTTGCACTGAGCCGTGTCCCTGGTCCTTTTAAATGTTTTATTTCATTTTACTTTACTGTTTTGAGGCAGTGTCTCACCCTAAATTGCATGGTCTGCAAGCCACACTCTGCCTGCCTCAGCCTCCCAGAGTGCTACGATCACTGGCTGTGGCTGCTTCTGGAACGCAGCGCAGAGCACGCTCACGGCCGGCTTCCAACGTGGGGAAGGGGTGCTTTGTAAGCCACGCCCCACGTGCCACGCCCCTTCTGGGCCACGCCCCGGCCACGCCCCCAGCACCACGTGCCTGGGCAGAAACACGGAGCCTAGCGGGGTCGCCCCACCTACTGGCTCCGTCTGTATTTGCACTGAGGGGCCCCTGACCTTCACTGAGCTACAAGACAAATGCAGAGGCAGTGTCCGGACCAGCATCCTTCCCGGAGCAGCTGGGCCTGGGGAAAGGAAGGATCTTTCTTGGTCCCAAAGACCCCTGCAAACTCCAGGAGTTGAGCTTTTCCCTCAAGACCTTCAACTGATTAGACAAGACCCACCCTCAATACGGCAGGGCCGTGTGCTCTGGTGCAATTCCATGTATTTAAGTATCAGGCTCCTCTAAAAAAAAAACTTCCAACAGCGACATCTACAGACTGGTGTTTGGGCCAAATATTCAGACATCATGACTTTGCCACGTTGACACAAATGATTCCCCGAGGGAGACGGGAATTTGATGTCCAGACGCCGCCGGGATGGGGACCCGGGCGTACACACGGAGTGAGGTGCTGCCTGGCGGCAGTGCCCACCAGCGGCTCCCAGAGGGCGTCTGCCCGCTCGCGGGAAGTGCGGTTTTCTACCTGTGTGTCCGGGGATGGAGTGGGGCTTACCGTCACTTTGGGCAAAAAGAACTCAGTACTCAGGCATGTGACCCCACAGGCTTGATTTTTTTTTTTCCCCTGGGGAGAGAGCACGTCGTGTTGACCCTTGTTGTTTTCCCAGGGGGAAGCCAGTTCCAGATGCGGCGAGGGCGTGGGACAGTTGCCCCACGCCACGGAAACGCAGCCGCGTGGCCGCAGCCCTCAGCGGTGCTCTGCTCTACGGAGCAGCTGCCGCCCGGCCTGGCGTCCGTGACAGCAAGCGTGCGGAGGTTCTGCTTGGGCTCAGAGCAAGCCGCGAGCTGAACCTCCTGAGCAGCCTTCTTTTCTGCTCTCAGTCAACCCAAAAGCCGCAAAAATCCCACCCGGCCCTGCAAAGGCCTCCCTCCAAAACAATAGTGTCGCCCTAACCGAAAGCCAACAGTGGCCACTTGGTCCCCGCCCCGGGTGTGTCCCGAGGTACAGCCGAAAGGACAGGCTGTGTGCAAATTTTTAAAATTGTTACAGTAAAAGCCACATGGCCCAAATGCTCTTCAAAATCCTCCCGGCTTTGCGCACACTCATCCCACCGTCCCGGCCGCTTTCTGCAGCAGCTCTGGAGTCCTCTTTCCTGAGGGTCTTCAGCTGCGCTGTCCTGGCTTCCTCGATGTCCTGAATGGACTTGACATGTTGACCTTTCCCGGTCATTGTGATCTTGGGGAGGAGCCGGAAGTTGCTCAGTGACAGATCCGGTGACTGAGGTGGATGAGGGCACAGCGCCATGCTGTTATTGGGCAGAGATCTGAGGCTTGGTACTCCGTAACAAGGGGATCTCCTTCGCTCACGGCTTTGGAGAGTGAAAAGTTCCACACTGGACGGCCCATATGGGGAAGACCGCGTCACACCGTGTCTGCCAGCATCATAGCGACCACGGGTGTGAAAGGAAGGTGCACAGACAGAGAGAAGCAGACACACAGGGCAGCACATATGTATAGACAGACACACACACAACACACACAGACAGACACAGACACACGCAGAGCTGCAAATATGGGCACAAGGACAAATAGAAATACAGGCAGAGACACACATACACACATAGCTATACACATGGGCAGACACACAGGGACATGCCAACACACACACACATGCAGATGCATGCAGATGTGCCAACATAGACACACACAGCCACACGCATGACGGGCAGAGACACAGAAAAAGACACAAACACAGCAGACACACACAGGCGCAACATGTAGACAAATAGAAATGTGCACACACAAATACACGAAGATGGAGGTGCAAATAGAGACACACACATAGATGCACACAGATGTTCAGACACACGCTGCAACACAGGGACACATACAAACACACACATACCACGTGCAAATACACAGAGACACCCACAGGAGCAAACCCAGGTACACACCCATGTAAATGCAGCTGTAAACACACACACAGATATACAGACACATGCAAACACACCACAGACACGCACAAAGACACACAGGGCATGCAGACACATTTAAACATACACATACACGTTGAAGCAGAAATACAGACACAAGGAAATTTAAGCAACACAGATGTGCAGACACTGTGACACATGAACACACAAACACACATGCAGACAGGTCCCGCACAGATATTTAGACACACACGTACTCACACACAGGAAAGGGCACACATGCACAAACACACAGAGAAGCCAGGCATGGTGGTGTACACCTGTCACCCTAGCTAGGCTGAGGCAGGTAGACTGCAAATTCCAGCCCCACCTGGACAGCTCAGTGACTTAGCAAGACCCTGCCGCAAAATTAAAAAAATAACAGGGGGCTGGGTATGCAGCTCCGTGCAAAGGCCCTGGGTTCAATCCCCAGTTGTGAATAAAGCCTTTCTTCTACTCTCTTAAGTCAGTGCCTGAGTCAGACATGTTGGCATATGTCTGTGATGTCAGCACTCGGAAGGCAGAGGCAGGCAGATCGCAAGATCAAGCCCAGCCTGGGAAATTTAGTGACTTAGCAAGATGCTCTCAAAATAAGAAATGAGGAAGGGCTGGTGATATGGCTCAGCAAGAACCCCCTAGGTTCAATTCCCACTTTTGCACACAAAAAAACCCAGGGACATAGGCTCGGGCATAGCTCTTTTTCCTCTTTGTTCCTACTACCCTACTTCTAGGAGATTAAGTGTCCGATATGGGCAACTGCACCCCCAACTCAGGGGGACAAAGACCCTACAAAGATTAGAAGCTGGCCAGAGAACGGGGAGGAGCATGGTAAGGAGAACCAAGGCAGAAGGACAGATACTGCTCACAAAATATCTTTCCTAAATCAGTCACCTCCTGCTGAGTAACAAGCATCCCCAGAATTAATGCTCAAAATGCTATAGCTCACAGATTATGTTTTCTGTATCAGTTAACTGTGCCTGACTCACAAGAAGTCTCTGGGTCTAATGCATAACATGCTACTACTCACAGAGTATCTTTGCTGTACCAGTTAGCTACAGCTGCGTAACAAGCTGCCCCAAATCCACTACATAAAGTGCTGTATAATGTATAATATAGTGACGCCTTGATGCATGAACTCAATTCTTTGCACTATTCTGGTCACAAACTGAACTGGCTAAGAACCAAATCAAATTTCCCCATAAGGGCAACATTGAACCTAACCACTGAATTTGATTCGGTTCTTGTTCAGCTTGGTTTGTGATCAGAACTATGGAAAGAATTAAGTCCGTGAACCAAGGTAGCAGTATATCCTTCCTGTGTCAGTTAAGTAATGCTGACTAACAAATAGTCCCATATCCTTTGAATAAAGTGTTATTGCTCACAGAATATCTGTCCTTTATCATTTACCCATTGAGTTGCAAGCAGCTTCCAAATGGAATGTGTAATGTGCAGTAGCTCACCAAATATCATTCCTATACCAGCTAGCTATAGCCCAGTACAAAGCAGTCCTCACACTCAACGTATAAAGTGCTAAAATGCACAGAATGCCTATCCTGTATCAGTTAGCTATCACTGGGTAACAACCAGCCTTAAACTTGAGTACACAACTGCTATTGTACACAGAACATCTTTCCCATATCAGTTAGTTGATGCTGAGTAACAAACAATTCGTAAACAATCTAAAGTAAAAACCATTTGTACGCTCACCCATATAAAGATTTTCTGATCTGTGTTGGGCAGGGCTGGAGCAGACAAGTGTCCCCAACCTTTAGGCTGAGTGTGCTACCCCAGGTACCTCCTCCCCTTTACTTCTGGAAGGAAATGCAAGAGAAATGGGTGCAAGGGGCACTCAGGGTGTCAACTGACACATGGACCCTCTCTGCCTATCACTGGTCAAAGCCCAGGAGAGCCCCAGTGGTAAAGCATGGAAATGCACTTTAGCCCCGAGGAGCAACAGCTACGGTTGGGGTTAAGTGTCAGGGTCTTTGGTGCCGCACAGCCATGAGCTCCAGCTACAGTGTGCGAGGGATGTTTTCCTTTCCCCCAGAGCTTCCTGCAGTACTCACACAAGCTGATTCATCCAGAGGGGGCTGGCGCTATATCATTGTCCCTTGTTTATTTTGTGTGTGTTCATCCAACGTTGGACACCTCTTCCAAGGCAAACCCTCTCCCCCTTCCCCAATCAACGGATCAAGAAGATTCTAGCTTCATGAGAAGATTCACCTACTGACTGGCTACTAGAGTGTATTCGTTGGCTTTGACATTGCTGACGTGCAAATTATGGTGCCTGCAACTCAAAGGGAAGAAAGGTTGAATTAGGCTCGTGGCTGCGGAGGGTTCGGTCCATGGTGGGCTGCTCCAAGGCAGGAGCATCATGGCGGATGGGTGTGGGGGAGGAAAGATGCTCACATCATGGCAGCTGGGAAGCAGCGAGAGAAGGAGGAGCCGGGGACAAGAACTCACCCTTCCAGGTCACACCCAGTGACCACCTCCAACCAGGTCCCGCCTCCTACAGCACATTCAGCCGGGAGCTCATCCATGATGGATCCACTGAGGAGCACAGCGCCCCGTGATCCAGTCATGTTCTAATGCCCCACCTCTGAATTTTAGACAATGTTTTAGATCTATGGTATAACAGAGATTAAGAGGCTTCTGGGGGCATGAAAACTTCAGGGTATGGCGCTGACTTAGAGGAAGTAGGTCACTGGGGACAGGACCGGAAGGGTGCTCTGTCCCTGGCCCTTTCCCCTTCCTGGCCACGGTGATGTGAGCGTCTTTCCTCCGTCATGTCCTCCCACCATGTTGTTCGACCTTAGCGAGGCCACCATGGGCTCTCCACTTTAATTTGATTTCCGTAGGTGTTTTGTCCCCAGCAATGGAAATCTGCGCAGTGTGGGGGCGTCTGTCCAGAGACAGGCAGATTGACCTGCTACTCCCCCAAGGTGCCTTGTTCTCCGGGACGTGGAGGGCATAGGTTCCCGCCCATATCCAGAGTTTTCAAAGAGCAAAAGCAAGACAAGAAGCTGTCGGGAAAGGGCCCGATCTGCATATTCATTCCGGAGGTCAGTGAGAGGCCAGGGAGACCGCATTAGAATCCGTCACGGAACGGGCTGCGTCTCAGCTGCACCCTGACCGGACGGCCCGGGTGACGGAAGATAATTACCCCCAGAGCGAGGGTCAGAGCAGATGAAAGATCAAACTAATGCGAGCTGATTACTCACCCCGCGGAGAGGCGTTAAAGAAGCCAAGCAGAATGAAGACCAGAACAATATCCTGGGGTCATGGGAGCAGCTGGTTGGGAAGTTAAGCAACACACTGTGAACCCAGGAGCCTCAGCCTGGACTTTGGTGATTTTTTTGTTTGTTTATTTCCAGGACTGGGGGTTGAACCCAGGGCTTCACGCTGAGCTGCAGCCCAGCCCTCCGACATGCATTTTAAAAGGCTAAGGGAATTTTTCATGCAATAACCTTCCCCTCATTCACCAAAAATGACATTGCTCTACTGAAGTCTGAGAACAATTTGTTTCATGTGCAAAATAGCTTTAAAAGTATGCTTTATGCTATCGGTGAAATTTGGCAATAAATTATATGTGTGTTACTTAACATATTATATGTCACATGATACAATAATATAGCCATACTCATGTGTATGTTTATAATAATTACATCATAGTAACTACGTATAATTATCAGTGTATTTATAAAATAGTTATACACTGAGCGTGGTGGCACATACCTGTAATCTAAAGACCTGGGAGGCTGAGGCAAGAGGATCATTGTGAGTTTGAGACCAGCCTGGGTTACAAAGTGAGCTCAAGGTCAGCCTGAACTGCATAGAGAACTATCTCAAAAAGACATAAATAAATAAATAAATAAATAAATAAATAAATAAATAAATAAATAAAAGTAAAATGGTTATATAGAAAGCAAAATGCATAACATGCAAGGCACAATTCAGATAAAACTATTTTATATAGTTTTTCTATTGTACTATCTTTATTATGCTAAAACCTGAAAAAAAAATCTCATTCCTGGAAAAGCTGGTAAAAATCCAAGTAGACCGTGTACATTTATAAATTGTGCGGCACCAATGATCATTTTAAGTTTTGGCGAATGTCCCGTGGTTCTGCCAAAGGTGTGCAAAGATGCGTCACTTTCACCCGTCATCTGCAGGTCCATAATGAGCCCAAATTTTTAAAAGGCAAAGATTTATTCATCCTCTTACAATGCATAAATCCCACAGAGATGAGTTGCTTGACATTTCCTATCGTTTCCACATGAATATTCCAGCCACTCAAATCGAGCTTAATTTCGCTTCATAAAAGCATCCGACTCAGACACATTTCAGCTGGATATTCAGAAGGTTCAGTATTAGAAGCCCAGGTTTCTCTCCTAATGAAATGAATTATGGAAATTTGAAAATAACAGAGAGCAAGAGATCGTGTGCAAAGCTGATGACAGGGACATTCCTACTGAACAGGTTAGAAAGACTTGTCAAAGCCTCAACGTGATAGAGACTTTTAGCCAAAAAGATGATTTTCCAAATCATTTTTCACATGGTCTTCTTATCCTTACTTGTCCTTGAGTAGAGATTTTAAATTAAATGTCATCCTTTGAAATGCTCACAGACTGTCTCTCCTCCCTCGTGGGGCGACCCTGTTCTCACAAGCATCACATCCTCAGAGCCCAGTCCTGCAGAGAGCCGTGGCAAATTCCCAGGTAGGCAACCCTCTCTGTATGTTATAACATCACCCTGTCGCTGGTGCTGTTCTGTTTCCCATCACTGTGGAAAAAATCCGCTAGAAGATTTTTTAGGAGAGGGTTCTTTGGGCTCACAGCTTTGGAGGGTGCAGTCCATGGTCTGCAGCTCCAAGGCAGGAGCATCATGGCGGACGGGAATGGGGGAGGAAAGACACTCACATCATGGCAGCAGGAAACAGAGAGAAAGAAAAAGCCAGAAGGCAAAGGATGAGGTGCAAAATAAGTCTCAAAGTCATGACTCTATGACTCCCACCGACCAGCACGACACGTCCTAACATCCCATCAGCTCCCAGAAATGCTCTTGAGTTATGATTCCATCGATAGATGAATCCAGTGATGGCTACAGGGCTTCACAATCCCATCACCCCGTACAATCCCAGCCTCTGGACACACAAAGCTTTTGAGGAACAATTTATATTTAAGCAATCGCAAGTCTAGACCAGAATAATCCTGCAGGGCATCACCTACCATGAGTAATTAGAGCGCCTAAACTTTCAGGAATTCTCATAAAGTTCTGAAAATAATATACCCTCTCTGTCTCTGAACAATGATCAAGTCCTCTGGACTCCTGACCTGCCCAAAGTCAAAACTCAGAGCAGGGTCCTGTTCTGGACTTCTATCCTGTTCTTTCGTTTAGTTTCTTGATTGGTTTTGCTTTTTAAGACAGGGTCTCGCTATGTAGTTCAGACTGGCCTTCAACTCACTATGTAGCCCTGTCTGGCCTCGAACACACAGTGATCCTCCCGTCTCAGCCTCCTGAGTGATGAGGTTACCTATCCTATTCTTTCCATGAGGTCTGTTGTCATATCCTGGGCACCTTTCTCTTTGCATTTCATTTCAAGGCCCCCGGGTTTTCTCCACGGTAAGTCCACAGTTGAAACCAAGTTTCACAGTGACGCCTGCGAGCTTTTATTCCTTCCTGAAGTTTTAGAGTTTACAAAGATCTGTGGGCATCTCCTAGGCTCCCTGCCTGTCCTATTTCACGATGAGCCTTTCATGGGTCAGGACAGGTAGTCTTTTCCTCTCTCTCCGTGGGTATGTGACTGTCCTCTGGAGACACAAAGCATCCCCAGCCCACGGAGGGATGTGATCATGTGTATCTAAAATGTACTAATAAACTTAATTAATTAAAAAAGAATAGATAATAGGAAAGCCAAGATTGCACTTCCAACTCAACGAATAATCCAGTCTACTCCTCAGAAACATCTCAGCCCAAACAAGTCCGGAAGAATGGAATAGTTTCGAGCAGGTGTGCTTTGCAGAAAAATAGTAGATCCGTGTGTAAGTCCCTGCCTCCTGCAACGCTCCCAATGCACCTGCCAAATCCTGCTGTGATTCCTGTCGTCCAGCGGTGATTTTCTTGGTGATAAACACATATGCGATTCAGCAAGGCCTAGACAGGCAGACTCTGGAGGGCTCTGCACAGTCTCTGAGTTCCACAGCTGAAAACCAAAGCCCTGTGGGTGCTACACGGAGCTTGTGTAAGATCTGTGGAGTTGGACCGAAGGATTCCTCCTAAAATCCTCACATCAAAGTTAGCAGCTCTGTCTTCCAGAGAGGACCCCCGGGATCACTCATGGGTTCACCTGAGCTGGACACAGCTGTGCAAAAGCCACCTGCTGGACCAAGGCCACCGAACATCCTAAAGTTCCCACTGGGCCATGTCTCTAGCAAGGGTCACTATCCCGGCACTCCGGGAGGATGAGGCAGGAGACTCACAAGTTCCAGCCCAGATTGGGAAACCCAGCGATTTAGCATGACCTT
The DNA here is from genome assembly GCF_000276665.1 of Chinchilla lanigera. NCBI lineage: Eukaryota > Metazoa > Chordata > Mammalia > Rodentia > Chinchillidae > Chinchilla > Chinchilla lanigera. Next base: position 1,169,369 of record NW_004955499.1, on the reverse strand, counting down.
GTCTCAACATGTAAAGTATAAAAAACCCTCAGTAACACACACACACACACACACACACACACACACACACAATGTGAAACCAAGTCTAGAGTGGTGGGAACTACGGAGAGAGTACATTTCAGCAAATTCCATGGGTGTAATTAGCTGCTAAGGACTGACACGTCTTCCCCCGCCTAAAGCGTATGTTAAAGCCTAACTTGCCATATGCTGGGCTATTAGTCACATTGAGGTTGTTGGGATAAAATATCTCACATACAGAACTTAAAGAAGAGGTTTTCTTAGGCTCACGGTTTCAGAGGGTGCAGTCCATGGTTGGCCTCTCCAAGGCAGGAGCGTCATGGCGGATGGGTGTGGAAGAGGAAACATGCTCACAGCATGGAGACCAGGAGGTAGAGACGGGGCGTGCTAGAGAACAACGGACCATGGACAGATAGTTCCCAAGGACAGATGGGTGTTTCCCATGGACAGATAGAAGGGACCATGGACAGACAGTGCCCAAGCTTGCACCCCCATGACCCTCCCAGACACACCCAGAAGTACTCTTTGCTGATCCCTCAGTGCCCTCCAAGCTAATCGAGTTGACAATGAAGATGACCCAAAACACATAGTATTTTGAGTTGAGGCTTTGAGCAGAGATTAGGGTGAGAACAGGTCTTGTATGGATGAAATACGTTGGTCTATCTCCTCATTCATTAATGGACAGACTGCAGAATAGGGAATGGTGAATATGACTTTGGTGTTTAAAAAATGTCTCCACAGCTGGGCTGGAAATAAATTCTATGGGAACAGGGATAGGAAGAGAAAAGAGATTATTGTAGGAATCTCAGCCAGGGCATGGAGACCAGGAGCACAGCCACGGAGGAGTTTGGCCTGCTGAGTTCTAGAGTTTTTTGTGAGTTCTTCAGTGGTTTTTGAATGGAGACAAAATACATACAACATAAATTTACTTTTGCTACAGTTTGCATCTAAAATACCCCAGGAAAGTCTCTTGTGTCCAGAGGTGGGGCTTTGAAAGGTGACCGGATCACGGGGCGCTGTGCTCCTCGGTAGATCCATCATGGATGAGCTCGTGACTGACTGTGCTGTAGGAGGCGGGACCTGGTTGGAGGTGGTCACTGGGTGTGACCTGGAAGGGCGAGTTCTTGTCCCCGGCTCCTCCCTTGTCTCTCTGCTTCCCAGCTTCCATGATGTGAGCATCTTTCATTCCCCCACACCCATCCTCCATGATGTTCTCGCCTTGGAGCAGCCGACCATGGACTGCACCCTCTGCAACCGTGAGCCTAATTACACTTCTGTACGTATCGTGTACTGTGCTTGTAACAACTGTAAGTCTGTAGTTCAGAGACACTGAGCACATCCACCTTGTCATGCAGCCCCCACAAACACCCATTTCTAGAACTTTCTATCCTCCCAATCGGAAACTCTGTCCCCGTTAAATAACACCCCCCATTTCCCTGCCTCTAAGAATTTAATGAGTATATGGACCTCCTGTGAGTGTGGCTATGTGCATATGTCTTTTTCTTTCTGGCTTCTTCCCCAGAGCATCATGACCTCAAGGGTTTCCATGTTATAGTAACTGTCAGAATCCCCTGCCTTTTCAGGACTGAATAATATTCTATTTGGAGGATGAATCACGTTGTCTCCTCATTCATTCTTCTGTGGACTTCTGGGTAGTTTCCTCCTTTCAGCTACTTGGGAACAATGCTGGTACGAACCCAACTGTGCAAATACCCGTCTGACATCTGACTCCTTCCTTTTAATTCTCTTCTCTATGCACTGCACAGTGAACTTGCTGGACCACGTGGAAGGGCAATCTGAGGCCAGAGCGTTGCTCTTAGCGTTACTGTATTAGTGTCTGGGGTGAGTGAAGCAGCTCCAGCCTCTGCCTGTGTCTTCACACAGCTTCTCCTGTGTCTGCATCTCCTCTTGCATCTCTCAGGACAACTCTGCCCTTGGGTTCAGGAGGCTGAGGCAGGATCCTCTCCTCTCCAGATCCTCCACAAATTCCCTCTGCAGAGACCCTGTTTCCAGTCAGGCCCCATCCCAGGGTCTGACATTTACAATGTGGTCGCAGCTTTTTGGAGAGGTAATTGAACCCACAACAACTACTTACCCCCCATATTTGAACCACAGAATCAATCACTAAATCTGGAGGTTTGCATAGTTACTGGAAGAGCAAAACTATGTGGACATTGGTTTTACGACAGTGCCGTGCATGGTGGTGCCTGCCTGTAATCTCAGCTACACAGGAGGCTGAGGCAGGAGGGCCACAAGTCTAAACGCAGCCTGGGGGATTTTTTTTTTTATTTTAAGGAGAGTGGTAAATGAGAAACAAACAAAAATGTAGAACAGTAGCAGCATACCAGTATCACAAACATAAAGAAATCAAAGCAAGAGCATACAAAGTGATACAGGGTCTCAATTTAGCAATTTTGAGAGACTGTGTCTTGAAATAAAAAGTAAAACTGGGCAGCAAATGTAGGTCAGTGTAAAGACTTCAGTACTGAGAAAGAAAGAAAGAAAAGAAAGAAAGAAAGAAAGAAAGAAAGAAAGAAAGAAAGAAAGAAAGAAAGAGGGAGGGAGGGAAGTGAAAGGAGGGAGGGAGGGTGGAAGGAAGCAAGGAAGGAAGTAAGAGATAAACAATAGTCCCCCTAGCACCCCAGAGCAGAAATCAATCTAACTAATGTCCTTTCAGCTTAATTTATACCGTTCTGGCATTCGGAAGCTCCTGGTTTTGTGAACTCTTCATCAAGTGGATGGGAAGCTATTGATTCCCTTTTGCCTGATATTTCTTTAATAAAATCTGCAAGCCCGTGTCAGACGTCATAAATTTCCCTTTGCAGATCGTATGTGTCCGCATACAAACAACCTTCCTCAACAAGGAGGGTGAAACAGTTTCCAAGATGGGATAATTCAGGCAGAAGCACTGAAAGAGAAGAAAGTTAAGTGGGCAGGCTTCCTGGTCTGAACCCTGGAAGAAATAAACGGAAATGGAGCACCCCAACCGCAAAAGAAGTGGGCTATGACCAGCACTTGACAGTAAGCACCAGCAGCTCATGAAGTGAATATAGAATCATAAAAATGGTGCAGGAGCCCTGAGAACTTTACTAGGCAACAGAAGGCGAGCCAGGCCCACCCAGGTCCCTCTCAGAAAGTGAGTGCAAAGGTCGCCTTTCTGTTGCTGTGAGCAAAATGCCTGACACAGACAACTTTAAAAAGGAGAAGTTTAACTAGGCTCATGGTTGCAGAGGGTGCAGTCCATGGTCGGCTGCTCCAAGGCTGGAGCATCATGGCGGATGGGTGTTGGGGAGGAAAGATGCTCACATCATGGTGGTTGGGAAGCAGAGGGAGAAGGAAAGAACTGGAAAGGAAGGTGTTGGAGACCCCAGAGAGTCCCCAAGGTGACACTGTGTGACTCACCTTAGGACACCTTGACCTACCCAATATTTAACTTGCTCAGTCTGCTTATTTCACTGAGCATGATCTCAAGTTCAGTCCATTCACCTGCAAATTTATCACTCGTGATACTCACC
>NW_004955499.1:1139180-1164182 GCF_000276665.1 Chinchilla lanigera | reverse complement strand
TTCCAGGGGTGGACACTCACGCTGACTCCAAATGTGTCTTTGTTTCAGTACTCGTTCTGATGTCCATGAAAAAAGCACAGGGAAGAGTGATTGGGCTGAAATTTGGAGGGGACAGATGCTGGCTGTAGACATACCCAGTGGAACCTCATGGGGGAGGAAAGACACTCACATCATGGCAGCCGGGAGGCAGAGAGAGAAGGGAGGAGCCGGGGACAAGAACTCACCCTTCCAGGTCACACCCAGGGACCACCTCCAACCAGGTCCTGCCTCCTACAGCACATTCAGCCGGGAACTCGTCCACGATGGATCCACTGAGGAGCACAGCGCCTCCTGATCCAATTGCTGAGACTTTGGGGAACATATTAGATCTAAAGCATTACATACATCAGGCTTCTCCCCACAGGGTCACCACTACCTGACAGAGGATCGTGCTGGGATTCAGTAGCAACATATGCTGTTACTCCATAATCCAAAAAACAAATACGATTATTCTGATAATTCATCCGGTGCGCTTTTAATGCATGAAGTTAATTAAACGTAAATGAATCAGGACACATGCAAAACAGCCAGCTATGGAGGTGAAGGATGCCGAGAAAAAAGACTTTCCTGGTACCATCAGATCAGAGACGCTACCTTGACGTGGTTTCCCTGGTCAAACGCCTGAGGACCTTCTACAAGACGCACCGGTGTGCGCTCTCTCAAGTTCACCCTTGCTGCTATAGGAGTCCCCGAGTGCGAGCTTTGTGTGCCATGAAGAAGGTATTGCTTTCTCTCCTTGCCTGTGTGGAAAACAAATAGCAAAGAGGAAAGGAACAGCGAGGAGTTTTGAAGGTTATACTTCAAAAGAAAGACAGCTCCGTTGAAATAGCGGGCATTTTTTACTCTGGCGTGTAAGTGTGTGAGTGGTACTCCGTGTGTCTGTATGTGTCTGTGTGTGATGGGGTGTGTGTGAGTTTGCACACGTGTGGTGAGCGTGTGTGTGTGCAGTGCTCTGTTTTGTCATAAAACCTGTCTCCAGGGAGCATGCATCCTGCTTCAAAATTCAGCCTGCGTTTACCTGGCTGTGCAAATCTACACTGCACCCAAGGAAAACTTGTCCTGAGGCTCTGCATGAATTACACAAGGTCCTCGGCATTCGAGCCACAGATGCACAGAGGCTGGGGAGAGGTCTCTGGAGCTACTGCTTCACAGGATCCGGGCAGCGTCCTATCCATGTTGCAGGACCACTGAGCCAAGTCTCTGACACCCAGTGCACAAGAGACCACCTGGCCCAGAACCAAAGTGCATGCAGCAGCTGGCCACCCACAGAAGTGGATTCTGAGAGATGCAGAAGTGGATTCTAGGAAATGAAGAATTGAAGTCTGGGAGATGCAGAAGTGAATTCTGGAAGATGCAGAACTGGATTCTGGGAGATGCACAAGTGAATTCTGGAACATGTAGAAGTAGATTCTGAGAGATGCAAAAGTGAATTCTGGGAGATGCAGAAATCAATTCTGGGAGATACAGAAGTGGATTCTGGGAGATACAGAAGTGGATTCTAGGAAATGAGGAAGTGAATTCTGGGAGATTCAGAAGTGAATTCTGGAAGATGCAGAAGTGGATTCAGAGAGATGCAGAAGTGGATTCAGATAGATGCAGAAGTGGATTCTGGGAGATGCAGAAGTGGATTCTGGGAGATTCAGAAATGAATTCTGGAAGATGCAGAAGTAAATTCTAGGAAATGAAGAAGTGAATTCTGGGAGATTCAGAAGTGAATTCTGGGAGATGCAGAAATGGATTCTGGGAGGTGCAGAAGTGGATTCTGGGAGATGCAGAAGTGGATTCAGATAGATGCAGAAGTGGATTCTGGGAGATGCAGAAGTGAATTCTAGGAGATAAAGAAGTGGATTCTGGGAGATTCAGAAGTGAATTCTGGGAGATTCAGAAGTGAATTCTGGAAGATGCAGAAGTGGATTCAGAGAGATGCAGAAGTGAATTCTGGGAGATGCAGAAGTGGATTCTGGGAAATGCAGAAGTGGATTCTGGGAGATGCAGAAGTGAATTCTAGGAAATGAAGAAGTGAATTCTGGGAGATTCAGAAGTGAATTCTGGGAGATTCAGAAGTGGATTCTGGAAGATGCAGAAGTGGATTCAGAGAGATGGAGAAGTGAATTCTGGGAGATGCAGAAATGGATTCTGGGAGATGCAGAAATCAATTCTGGGACATGCAGAAGTGGATTGTGGGAGATGCTTCCATTCCAACTTTACCGGTTCCCCACATTACAGGTTCCCCCACAAGCTCTGGGTTGGAGGTATTGGGGGCCACCTGCCTGCTTGGAGGGGCAGGTGCTGTGCGTAGTGAGAGGCCGTGGGAATTTCTGATGCCACACTCTGCATGGCGGATGCAGTTCTGTGACACTCAGGAGGTGCTGCTTGCTCCTGCATTGGTTCCTGCCGCTCCGTGCATACTCCCTGAGCTCCACCCCATCCTGAGGCGTGGGAACTCAGACCCCTGCACCTCAGTTCTGGAAAGCACCCGGTTGCTGAGCACACCCGCCCAGCGTGCGGGGATGGTGCTTAGAGGCGTGGGAACTCAGACCCCTGCACCTCAGTTCTGGAAAGCACCCGGTTGCTGAGCACACCCGCCCAGCGTGCGGGGATGGTGCTTAGAGGGCCACGAGGGGCACAACTCTTGAAGGAACTGAGGAAAGATGGAGCGTTCTTCTTAATCCTCCCCTTGGGCCGTGGACGCAGACCTGCATGCTAGGAAAGAAAGGGGGAAAGTCACGAAGATGTCAACATGGACACGGCCGGCATGGCGCACTCCACAGACACACCGGAGCAAGCACACACAGAGATATGCGTAGCGACCCCCGCAAGCCAGCACTATCAACACAGACAGACGCAGAGGGCGACACATGCAGAGATGTACGCGTACATACACGCAGACACACGGGCAAACATGCGGGCTGGCACAGACAAGCATAGGTGAATGAACATCTTGATACTGACATAGACATAGATTTTAAAAATCTTTTACTTGGCTTTTTATTCACATTTTGGTTTTCTCCTATAAGGGGAAACTTTTGTGCCTGATTTATTTCACGTAACATTATATCCTGAAGGTGCATCCGCTTACCTGCACGTGACTCAACTTTATCCTTTTTTGTGGGAGAGTAGTACTCCGTTGTGTGAAAAGACCACTTTTTTTAATCTATTCCTCTGCTGGTGGACCTACGGGCTGCCTCCAAGGTGTACCTATTGTGAGCTGGGCTGCTACAAACAGGGGTGTGTACAGATCACTGTGACAGGATATCTCTAAATCTTTTGGAAGGATATCAAAAAACAGGACAGCTGGGTCACATGGAATTTCTAGTTGTAGGTTTTTGGGGAATCTCCACACTGATTTCCACACCAGCTGCCCGGGTCCACCTCCCACCAACAACGCAGAGGGGCCCCTTTTTCCCACAGCCTCACCAGCACTTGTTATTATTGGCTTTCTTGATGACAACTGTTCTTTCCTGGGTGAGACGGTGTAGATCTCGATGCTGACCCTGGACATGGACAGGGACATAGCAGAGACATATGGGAAAATCCTGGAGAATAGGGTTGCTCGTGGCACCTGGTCTCCAAGCAGGGGACACAGATCTGCTCAGTACCTTGGGATCGGGCATGGGAGGATATCTGACAGACAGGAGTTCTGCAGGGCTGCCCATCTTAAGCAAGACCCTCCGTTCACGGACTTGGAGCCTCACTGCAAGAGATCACAGTGGCTCCACCAAACACATTAAAATTTTTTGTAAAAGACCAAACCCTGATGGAAGGATTATCAGATCTGAGGACAAAATTCTCACCACTGAGAAAAAAAGGGGTAGAAAGAAGGCAGCAAAATTACTTTTCCAAGGGAAGGAGATGAAACACCACACAGTACCCCAGGAGACATTGTTTACATTTTTTTTTATTGTAAACAAAAAAACCAAGCCAGGTGTGGTAGCATATGCCTGTGATCCCAGCACTCGGGAGGCTGAGGCAGGAGGATCGTTGCGAGTTTGAGACCAGCCTGGGCTACAAAGTGAGCTCAAGGCCAGCCTGAACTGCATAGCGAGACCCAGTCTCAAAAAGATAGATAGATAGATAGATAGATAGATAGATAAGTAAATAAATAAGGAAAAAATCAATAATACATAATTTCAAAACAAGATAGTGGGAGATTAACAATAGTTAATATATTGTGCATTGTTGTGTTCAAAGTAGTTGCTCAGATTACAAGATATAGGCATGCAAAACTGGTCAAACAATATAAACACTAACCGTTTTTTTAGTGAACTAAAAGAAGTCAGTAGTATAACTATCTTAGCAACCTTTTATATATATATAATTTTTCTCTTCCCTTCCTTCTTTTCTCCTTTCCCCCATCCCAGCTGTTCTTTCCTTTTGAGCAGTTTCTTTCCCTTTCAGAATATCTATTGTACAATTCAGATTTTATTTACTCTTTCAGGTTCTTACACCAGGGAGACAATACGATATTTACACATGCAGGTCCGATTTATTTCACTTATGAGTATGGTCTCTAGTTGCATCCATATATGTATAAAAGCCTTGAGTTCATCCTTCTTTATAGCTGTGTAGTACTCCATTGTATACGACAATTTCTCATCCAAAGAGGGTCTAGGAAACATCTTCCTGCCTCCTAGAATGAAGAACATCGTTACCCGTATTTGGAGAAAGCGCGGAAATGAAAACTTGCTGGCAGTTTGCTGATGTCGAGGTGAATTCTGTATGAAGACGTGTAAATTCTTTGGAGGGTTCATCAAATTGCATGAACAGAGATGGGTCCAGTGTCACGGTTTGTGTCTGGGTGTCCCCCCAAAGCCTCATGCAGTCATGGGGCGGGCTTCTAGGGTTTATGATTGATTCATGGGTGTGACTGCTACACCCGCGCTGGAGCGGGCAGTTCACATAGAGCGTAAGGGAGGGAAAGAGGCTGCCTGCTGCCGCTCCTCCCCTTTGCTCTTGCTGCTTTGGCTGTTTTCTGCCATCATGAATGGTTGCCCTCTGCCATGTGCCACTCTGCCTTGGAGCCATCTGAGTATGGACTGAAACCTCCACAACTCTGAGCTAAATAAACCTTTCCTTCATTAATCCTGGGCATCCGGTATTTTGTCTCAGCAACAAGACAAAAGTAACCAAGACATCCAATGAACAGGTAAAAGGGAGAAGACCTATTACAGCAAATTCCACTCAGGAAGAAAAATCCGGTAAATCCCCACGAATAAACACCCCTGCTCCCCTCTCTTCCCGCCCTCTTGTCTCTTGCTTCTTTCTCATTGGCTCAGCCAGCTAGCCAGTCACCAGCTATAGCACCACGCAGCTGTCAATCACAGGGGCACCCGCCCTCCAAAGATGACGGGCATCCGCACCAGCTCCTGTCAATCACGCCGGGATGCTCAGGGATAACTGGTTGACCCCGTGGCCGGTCCGAGATTTCCACGCGGGTCTGATGCAGTTTGCGGCGAAGGTTTGCTATGAAATCCCGCACAGCCCACAGGCCTGGGCTTCCCGGAAAGCGAATTTCAGTAACTTTTCCCTATAAAGGAATCTGTCCCGAACAGTAGGAGTCTCAGGAGAAATCCGACCTGCTTTCTCCTGAGAACTAAAAACCAGCTGAGTCTGTGTGATGCTTCTTCCTCGGCGCTGCACGGTTAGTTTTATTACCTAGACCCTGTCCGTGCCACCATCACCACCGGCCTTGAATTTTCTTAGAAAATCAAATTCCTCTGACGTACGACAGCCGCACCTGCTGAAACACGTAGCAAAACTGGACGTAGACATTTCTCTACAGACACCTTCCTGCCCAGAGGTTCTGAAAGCAAAGTTTTCCAACAAAGTGGCTCTGAGACCCATGCAAGGTGTCCTAGAAAAGTTTAGTGTGTTTATATTGTTAAAAATTTATCATGGTAAACGTCCCTGGCCATGAATCCCCTCAAAATCCTCCCGGCTTTGCACACGCTCTTCCCACCATCCTGGCCGCTTTCTGCAGCAGCTCTGGAGTCCTCTTTCCTGAGGGTCTTTAGCTGCGCTGTCCTGCCAGCCTTGGTGTCCTGAATGCACTCAACACCTTGACCTTTTCTGGTCACTTTGACCTTGGGGAGGAGCCGGAAGTCACAGAGCGCCAGATCAGGTGACTGAGGTGGACGAGGACACGGTGTCGGGTGTCTTATGAGCTGCCTTTCCGCTGGACGGTGCTCGGCAGCAGCAGTCACCGTGTTTTTGATCACACCTCATAAAGACCCTCGGGAAAGAGGACTCCAGTGGCAAGAACCATCGTGTGTTCAAAGTGAAGGGAGCTCTGTTATTGTTATGCACTTTTAAAATTGAAATATTCGCCATATTTTTAGTTCACCTTGTGATTGAAGAGAGCAAAAAAAAGAACTGTAATGAAAAATAACCACGACTGACCTCCAAGTGATGGTAGCATCCCTACCCCGGTGTTCCTGGGCCGAGTCACGGAGAAGCTTGCTCCCGGGGAGGATGTCCCACACGAATCAGAGCTCACAGGAGGGGACGCTCTGCCGGCTGTGAAACACAGTCCAGAGTCCAACCCGGCCCGGGGCTGGCGCTGCAGCACACACAAGGTAACATTCACAAATTCAAAGTACAAAGACACACAGACACACACCCTTGATGACCTCCACTCACCACCATGCAAACCCCTTTCCCATGCACACACCCACACACACATATACACATCACCACCTTCACATGCATGACTACACACTTACATAGTTAAACATGTGCATGCATATAAACACACGTGTGCATCAACATGCACACTCATGCCTATACAAATACATGCAGATACACAAAAGCACAAACGCATGTAGAAACTCATATGAATACATGCACAAACACACACAATATGAGCACACATGAAAAAAAACATGCACACATACACAGGCAGACACACTTGTATATGTAAGCACACATACACATAAAAACACACATCTATACAAATGAAAGCAAAGACACACAAGAGCCCAGCTGCACATACATGGATGTAGACACATACACAAGCATCTGGGAACACACAGAAATACACACACAGACTCACTTCCATACACACACACAAGTACACATTGCACAAACACATGCACAAAGAAGTGAAAAAGAGAGACACACACATGCACATGGTCTGTATACATATGCACACAAACATGTAGGCATACAAAGACACACAGACACACACGTGATGACCTCCACTCACCACCACACAGACAAACCCCTTTCCCATGACACACACACCCACACACTATATACACATACACACCCATACATGCACATAGGCACACACTCACACAAATCACTTAGCTAAAGAAAATGGAGGAGCCAGGCATGATGTTGCACAAGCCTGTCATCCCAGCACTCAGGAGGCTGAGGCAGGAGGATCACCATGAGTTCAAGGCCAGCCTGGGCTCTACAGTGAGTTCAAGGCCAGCCTGCACCACACAGCGAGACACTGTCTCAAAAGACACAAAAAAAGACAGAAGAAAGAAAAAATTTTCCTTGTCCCTGCAAAGGGCAGAAAGCTGACTGGGCCCTGGGCACCGGAGTGCACATTTAGTTTCTTTCCTGCAACAGAAACCTCTCAGAAATAATGGGTGTTTGGGCTCTGACATGGGGGCTCCTCTGTCAGGGGCAGGGGACATCACCAGGAAGTCCTTTTACACCACTGCTGTGTGGAACTAGCCTCTGAGGAACCTCCCCCACCTCCAGGGGCACAGCCTCACACAACCTGCTTGGGAAGCCCTCCTGCATCAGCCTAGCCGTCCGGGCGCACATGGAGACTTTCCCATGGCACTTGCTGCTGAGTGCACTGCTGCCCGGTGACATGGAGCTGGGACACCTGGCTGGGCCGCCAGGTGCTAGCTAGAGTGGGTGATGGTGCACGCCTGCCAAGCGGTGCTCTGGGAGGCTGAGGCAGGAGGGTTGCAAGTTTCAACCCAGCCTGGGCAACATATAGATTTAGCAAGACCCTGTCTTGATTAGAAATTAAATAAATAAAATAAAAATGCCTGGGGCAGAGGAGGCCAAGGACCAGGGGGCAGAAGAGGAACTCTGGGAGCAGACTCCCCATCGCTTCTTTGCCGGCGCTGCTCACAGCAGCAGAAAAATTCAGGGCACAAGAAGTTCCGCGTGTTTGGGGGCACAGCCCAAACATCCTGGTCCCCCCCAAAGGAGATTCCAGCCCCATTCGCTGCCCTGCCCCACTCCCTGTCCACACTCCTGACAACCAGGAGCCCACTTCCTGTCCCGGAGGATTTCCCACTTCCTGTCCCGGAGGATTTCCCACTTCCTGTCCTAGAGGATTTCCCAGTTCCGCACGTTGCACATCAGCAGAGCTGCATGCTGCGTGTCCTGGAGCAGCTGTTTATTCCATCAAGCACTGCCACCTCCAGGGCCATCCACATAGTAGCAGAAGACAGAACCACACTCATTTTTCATGGCTGCGTAATATTCTACCACGTGACCATACCAGGTGCTGTTTATCATTTGGGTTGTTTCTACAACCCAAAGGGATTCTTTTTGGCTACTGTGAATAATGGTGCTGTGATCACTGGACACATTAGCACCCCCCAAAAGGAGACACCACACACCCCCAGTCCTTCCCAATCACTAATTCACTTTCTGTGCCTCTTGATCTGCTTATTCTGTGCCTTCACATTGAGGGAGCCGCACTGTCCGAGGTGTGTGGTGTTGGCCTGTCCCGCTCAGCACTCTGGGTTCAAGGTCCACCCACAAGGTGGACGCTGTCAGAGTCCTGCCCCTTCCTACTCTTCCTTCCTGGAACCGGTATGATGCATTCCATTTAATAAAAATGGAATGCTCCAGAAACAGCCTCGATGCCTGCCCACCAACAAAAGAAAGCAAAAATAAAACAGGGTGTAGACACACAATGGACTATTATACAGCCCAGAAGAAGCATGGCTTTAGCAACGTGGGATCTCAGCAGCGAACTATGTCACTGACCAACCTGCGGTAAAATTACATTTTGCTGAATTGTACATTATCAGTAAAGATAATGACTCAGCATCGTAGCATCTGATTACTTTTTCTCAAGTGTGCATTTTTCATTTTGAAGCAGGGTCATACTGAGTCACTAAGTTGTCCAGGCTGGCCTCGAACTCATGGAGATCCTCCTGCCTCAGCCCCCAGAGTGCTGGGATGCCAGGCATGCACCACCATGCCCCAATTTAAATGCCTAACTTGTTGAGTAACAGCATTCCATCTTTTTCTCAGGGAAAGGAAGAGACAATAACAGAAGGCTTCAGAAAAATATTGAACTGACACACGCTAGCTGTGTATATTCCAGGGTACCACGCTCACAATATTCACCCACATGCAGCCTGTGAACTTCAGTTTGGGGCAATCAGCTTTTCCAACACCTTGAATGTTTGTCTGTTCCCCGTGCTGGGAAGCTTTGACCTCTAATTGTCCTTAACTTTCAGTGTATTAGAGATGGCTGGAGAGTATGAGCATCTTACTATGCTACAGAAAACGGGAACGATTTTCCTCCTCTCTGAGTATATTTTGATCATTTCCCGACAATCTCAGGTGATCACGGAGCAGCCCTGTGCAGATGGCACTGCCCAGAAGGGGTGAAATCTCTGCTTCCCAGCAGTGCAGCCGGTGCTAACTAAGCTCCAGAAACAACCTCGATGCCTGCCCGCCAACAAAAGAAAGCAAAAATAAAACAGGGTGTAGACACACAATGGACTATTATATAGCCCAGAAGAAGGAGGGCATTGTCTCAATCTCAGGGAAATGGATGGAATGGGAGACCACTCTATTAAGAGAAAGATGATGGACACAGAACTTAACAAGGAGTTTCTCATATACAAGAAAAAAACAGCACTGCTCTGTTATGAACTGCAAGCATACATGCACAAAGAAACAGAAGTAGCCGGGGATATAGCTCAGCGGCACAAGTGCCTGCCTGGTAAGTGTGAGGTTGTGAGTTTGATTCCCAGTACCCCCCTCAAAAAAAGTGAGCAGACATTTGACATAATTCAGTGGGGGGGAAGGAGGGTGCACTCTACAGAAACCAAGGAAGAAGACCCAGCAAGGTCGGTCAATGGTGAGAGACAGGAGGCAGAGGTGGGCTGGGCTCTGAGGCTGCCCTCTGGGGCATCGTTTTCTGAATATTTCTGAATGTGACTCTGAATGGGATGAAGTTCCCCAAGGAGAGCCCAGGCTTTGGGCGTTGGGGACCCGGATCTGTGTTCTGGGAGGAAAATGGAATATTTATACACAGTGGAGTACTACACAGCCATGAAGAAGGATAGGCTTGGGCCCTGTGTAGGAAAATGGAAGCAGCTTGAGACCAGGACGCCAGGTGGAATAAATCAGACCCGTGAGGTTCAGTATCACATGGCTTCTCTTCCGTGAGAGACACAGACTGCAGGTAGAGCACAAAAAAAGGTAAGTAAAGAGCTTGGTGATTCCTGATGTTCGTCTTCGAGCTGAACCCTGGTGAGTTGAAAGGGAGATCAGCCAGGATCTCCAGGCCACGGAGTCCAAACCCAGCCTCCACAGAGGAGAAACCACCCAAGCCACGCCTGGTCCGGGTGCCAGGAAAACCAAACAAAAACCAACATATCCTCTCAGCCCAGAAAACCCCTCTACAATGTCCGAAAAGAGAGAAAAGAGCTTTATTGTTGATCAGGTACAAACCCCAAACTAAGGTGTGTGTGTCACTGTGTGTGTGTGTGTGTGTGTGTGTGTGTGCTGGCAGAGCAGCCCTTTTGGAGCCATGAGGACCACAAACCACTTTGCTGATTTCCAGGCCTTCAGGACCCTCAGGGAAGCTGCCCGTGTGGTGACCCATTTACAAAGATTTGCATGCATTTGAAAAAGAAAGACCACGGGTATCCAAGGCTGTCAGGTCGGTCCGGTTGCATTTGCTCTTCTGCAGGGGAATGTGGACGGGAGATCGTCTGAGGCTGTCCCGAGAAGATCTGGGTCTTCGAGGGACAAAGGGAGGGAGTAAAGCGGGGTGTCTCTGACCCCAGCAAGTCCCCAGTCCTCCTTGTCCACCACAAGCTGAGTAACCCGGGCTCTGAGCTGAGATTAGCTCATTCCATGGACCATGGAGCCATCTACTGGCTAGTCTTGAACATGCAGCCCTCCTGCCTCAGCCTCTGAAGCAATCCTTCCTGGGACTAAAAGTGTCCACCACCACAGCTGGCTGTATTCACTTTCGTTCTGCTAAGGAGCACTAAATTTTATTCTGTTCTGGTCACGTTAACTCCAGCCCTACAAAGGCTGCATGAACTGATTATTCTGTTGAGGGTGAGTTAGGTTTTCTTCTAGATGTTTGCATTCAGTAATGAATTCAGTAATTGTTCTGCTCACACTGAATAGTTTTATTTGTTCAGCAGGTATTAACTTATACGGAATTACAGGGGGGAGGAAGGATGGATGGACAGATAGACGGACAGAAATAAGATACTGAGATAAGCACATGATAGAGGATAGATACATGCATAGATAAATGTGAATAATAGTGTCTTTCGCTGCACTGTCCCGGTCGCCTCCATGTCCTGAACGGACTCAACACGTTGACCTTTCCTGGTCACTTTGACCTTGCAGAGCAGCTGGAGTCGCTCAGTGACAGATCTGGTGACTGAGGTGGATGAGGACACAGCATCGTGTGTTTAGGGGCTGCGTTTTCTCTGGATGTCGCTCGGCAGCAGCTGTCAGCGAGGAAAGACCCTCAGGAAGGAGGACTCCAGAGCTGCTGCAGAAAGCGGCCAGGATGGCGGGATGAGTGTGCTCAAGGCCGGGAGGATTTTGAGGGGGTTTGGGGCCACGTGTTTGTTACCATAATGCATTTTTCTTAAACATGCACCGGATATACTGACTGCACTGCGGATGTTCACACTAGGAGACAAGATGCTTCCAGAATCATTTTCTAAGGAGAACACAGAGGTATAAGGTAGGAACCGCCATCACTACACTGGAAAACCCAGGAGACTTCGTGGAAGTCTGGGGTGGTGGACGCCTATGTGAGGGTGTGTCAGCTTTCTGCAGCTGAGACTTGACACTCACAGTTTAAGGGAGAAGAAGTTGATTGGGCTCACAGCTGCAGAGGGTGCAGTGCATGGTCGGCCGCTCCAAGGCAGGAGCATCATGGCGGACGGGCGTGGGGGAGGAAAGATGCTCACATCATGGCACCGGGAAGCAGAGAGAGAAGGGAGGAGCTGGGGACAAGAACTCACCCTTCCAGGTCACACTGAAGTGACCACCTCCAACCAGGTCCCGCCTCCTACAGCACAGTCAGCCGGGAGCTCACCCATGATGGATCCACCGAGGAGCTCAGCGCCCCGTGATCCAGCAATTTCCAAAGATAAAGCCACAGAGTTTGCAGCCATGGGTATTGTCTGCAGAAATACTGCGTGGCTCTGCTATAAAAGACTGGGAAGCACGGGAGACTTTGCTCTTTATTACAACTGCTGCGACTTCACACTAGCTGCAGGCCCCAGGGGAAGCAACTTGCGGGCCAACATGGCATCATAGACGCTGCCCGTCCTCCTCAACCTGAAGTCCCCGAAGCCAGCAGCAGCCAGAAGCGTGTGGTACTGGCCCGGGGTCCGCTCCCGGCCCTCCGTCTGCAGCAGCATGTTCAGGGAGAAGAGCAGTGTGGTGCGGGGCCCGCGCCGGTCCTCGTCCAGGACACTTTCCACCACAAGGACGCCACCGCCTGGGGGCGGGCACAGAGGAAGTGACCCGCCCACACAGGCCGTGCCCAGCGCCCGGTGCACCCCAGGGGTCCTGCCCACCCAGAGCCCTCACCTGGCCGGCAGACGCGGTGAATGCGGGCCAGCAGCGCCAAGCACTTTGCGTCCGCCCAGTCGTGCAGGACCCTGGCCAGGATGTACAGATCGGCCTCCGGGAGACGGTCCTGGAAGAAGTCTCCTGTACACGGCACAGAGCAGGGCCCCGCGAGTGACCCCTCCTCAGCCCCGGGCCCCACACTCACCCTGCTTCCTGCAGCAGCTTGACCATCCGCACTCTGATTCCCCGTGACAAACGCTCCCCACTTACAGCAGACCCGGCCCCAAATAAAGAGTCCCATCCTTGGAATACACCACACAACAAGCGCAGAGCACAGGGAAGTCCTGCGTGCGTAGGGTTGAACGCTGTCTTTAATCACAAACCACACGTTCTGATGACTGCGGACTGTCTGTCCTCTGCTTTGATTTTTTTAAAAGCACCATGTAAAAACATAATTGAGGAACCAGATACAATGGCTCATGCCTGACATCGCGGTACTCCAGGAGGCTGAGGCAGGAGAATCACGAGTTCAAGCCCAGCCTGGGCAACTTAGTGACTCACGGAGACCTTGTCTCAAAATAAAAAATGAAAAGGGGCTGGGGGTGTAACTTACTGCGGAGGCTCTGGGTTCAATCCTCAGTACTGCAAAAAAGGCAATTTATTTTGGAAGCTAAGTTTTCAGGGCGCTTAAATACTGGGCATGGAGCGTGATCAAAAGTGATTTCTTCATCTTAAGCATGGGGGTGGGGGTGCCTATTTTGGGGGGCTGGGTAAAACAGATGAACTAAAGAACTGTTATTTTTTACAGCAGGGGGAGAAACGGTATCACTGTTTGTGGTTTAGGTGACACCATACAGGACCGATATGCCCCCTGGTGTGTCCATACTCCCTCCATGTGCCCCAGGGGAGACTCTCCTGCCTCTGCCTCCTCCCGGGCCTCCAGGCAACCATGGGCTCTGATCCCATCACTCCAGTCTCTGCCTCTGCCGTCACCTAACTTTCCCCTATCTAGGTCTCCATGTCCAAATTTTCTGTTTTCTCACAAGGACAAACTCATTGAGTTTGGAGCCCACCCCTATCCAAGAGGGCCTCGTCTTAGCTAATTCCGCCTGCTGAGACTTTCTGCTCACTAACATCACAGTGAACACACAGGCAGGGATTTGGAAGGGGCAAGGTCCCGATTCAACCTAAGACCACACGTAGGAAGTCACTGATCACACCTCCACAATCAACCTGTGTCATCTTGCATCCTCACAAATAATGACAGACACTGGGAGGAAGAGGAGCTGCGGAGTGGAGGGAACCACGCCAGACCACCATGGGCACCACCCGGGAGCTCCCCAAAGGGAATTTCCCCCATGGAAACGGCAGCCCCGCCCCCTCACCTTCCTGAAAGCTAATCCGTCCCTCCTCTGGGAAGTCAAAGTGCGTCTTGGCCACCCGCACCACATCTGGGATGTCAAAGACGGTGACCTTCGCATCTGGATACACAGAGATGCATTCCTTGGCCAGAGCCCCGGAACCTCCTACAAGAGGACACACAGCGTGGACTCTCAGCAAGCGTGGAGAAGCTCTCCTCCTCCCTTTGGTAAACCTCCGGAGCCAGGAATTGCTCCCCATGATTTGTACACAGGTGTGCGTGCCTGGGATTATGGTGACTCTTGCTGTCATACAATTGGGGAGACTGAGGCAGAAGGGGAAGACCACCTTCCAAGGTCACAGGCAGAGCAAGAAGTAGAAGCTACTGCAGGATCTAGCTGTCTGGGGTCCAGATCAAATCTCCCCGAGGCCATGGGTGGTGGTGAAGACTGCTATGTGCTTGAGTCTAAGTTTTCCCTCAAACAGCTCCTGTGATCTGTTCCACCTGGTTTCCTGGGTGTCCCTGTGTTAGGCCGAGCTCCCATCACTGGGACAACATGCCCGACACCCACAACTTAAAGGACAGAGGTTTAATTAGGCTTATGGTTGCAGAGGGTGCAGTCCATGGCAGGCTGCTCCAAGGCAGGAGCATCATGGCAGATGGGTGTGGAGGAGGAAGGACACTCACATCATGGTGGCTGGGAAGCAGAGAGAGAAGGGAGGAGCCGGGGACAAGAACTCACCCTTCCAGGTCACACCCAGGGACCACCTCCAACGCGGCCCCACCTTCTACCTCACATTCTGGTATGGATTCATGCACTACCTTAGTCACTTTGTGGTTGATGAGACACAATACTTGATCACCACCACCTAGAGGACAACTTTAATTTGGTTTATGGTTTCAGAGGATGCAGTCCATGGTCAGATGCTGCAAGGCAGGAATAACGTGGGAGATGTCCCTGGGGGAGGAAAGATGCTCACATCATGATGGATTGGAAGCTCTGAGAGAACAGAGGAGTTGGGGATAAGAACTCACCCTTCCAGGTCACACCCCAGTGAATGTCTCCAACCATGCCCTGCCTCCTACAAGATAGTCAGCTAGCTACTCATCCATGATGGATCCACTGAGGAGCACAGCGCCCCGTGATCCATCACCTTCCAAAGCCCCACCTCTAGAGACAGGAGACTTTTGGGGGACACTGTAGATCTACACCCTAACACCTTCAGACCCAAGCCCTACAACTGTGTCTCTTGAGTGTGCCTGGAACCACAACTTCACTGCAGGCAACTCAGCCAAGCCTGCTGAGCCTGCGGTTTCTGCACAGAAAGAAGCCACCCCAGTCGTGGAGGGACCATGCTGGACCACCACAAGTCACCCTCGGCAGATGTACCAAATGGAGACCTCTGTTTCCATGTTGGGGCTCACGCATGTAGCGTCCCCGTGGGAAGGCAGCACAGAGCAGTGTCCAGGGCAAAAGAGCCTGTCCCAAGTGGAGCTCCACAAGCAAACTCCTTACCTAACCCTAATGCTCTTCCAAGGCCTCCACCTCTGCACGGCCTGATCAGATTAAATGTCCACCTCCTTCACACCTTACAGCAGGGATGAAATTCCAGCACATGAGCCCTTGGTCACCCCGTGATTCAACCATTGCTGATGTGCTCAGCATCCGCAGCTGTGTGGCCCGTGGGTCAGAGGCACCTACGGCAGATTGTAAAAAATGCAGTGGCCCAGTGCCTTGTGGAATCCGCTGGGGAGGTCCACACTCTGAGTTTCAAAGCGCCACCTGAGAAACACAGCGCCATCCACACCCTCCTCCATGAACTCCCTGCCATTCGGGCATCTTGGAACCCATGAGGGCCTTGAGGGTCTAAGGGAGGTTTTCCCACATTCTAAGTGTGACCTCCTTTTTATCCTTTCATTAGCTTCTTGTACAGCGTTGAAGCAAAGGTTGCCGAGGGATTTACATGGAGACGGTCCGTCTCACAACGCGGGAACGGTCCTGTGCACCATGAGCCTGGGTGGCCACCCGGGGAGGAGAAAATTCTGCCTACAGAACCTTCTAGTGAGTGAAAACCGAGTCTTCAAAGTCATCTCCTTTCCCATTACTTTGTCATGCTCTGTGAGAGCACGGGGCTCCCTGTCCTAACATAGACCCACATTTGTAGAAAATTTGAGGTCTAATAAGACCAAGAGAGGAATGAATCCTAGCCATTGAAATGACAGGAGGTTGCTCCCAAGAGGATAGAGATTGCTGCTAAACTTTGCATCTGGGGTGTGCCCCCAAAGGCCGTGTGTTACATGTGATCCCCAGCCCACAGCACTCTACAGAGGAGGTGGAGAACTTTGGAGGTAAGAGACACCAGTCTCTCTTCCCAAGCCCAAAACTAACAGCAGCCGCTGACCTTGGACTGAGCCTCCAACACCGTTACAGGACGTGATGTGTCTTGGTCACTTCCCCACAGAGGGGGCCAAAATATCCACGGGCCACACGGCTGCGGATGCTGAGCACATCAACAGATGAATCACGGCGTGACCAAGGGCTCGTGTGTTGCAGTTCCACCCCTGCTGTGAGATGTGAAGGAGGTGGAAATCTAATGCGATGAGGCTGTGTAGAGGTGGGGGCCTGGGAGAGGATTACGGTTAGGTAAGGGCTGTGCTAAGCAGCGCTTTGTTGCTGTCACAAAGTGTCCAAGACACATCAATGCAGAGGAACAGACCTTCAGTTTGGTTCGAGGTTTCAGAGGGTTCAGCCCAGTGTGCAGTACAATGAACCTTTCTTTTTTACAAGCCCACCACCCACGTATTTGTTATGGTGGTGGGACACTGACCAGCACAGATGGGGAAGGGGGAAACACCACACTTGATGAGGAGGGAGATGGAAGAAGGAAAATGTGGAGAAGGAGCAGGTGAGGTGAGGTGGCCATGTGGAATAATTTCAGCAGCTCTCTGGTGAGGGAAGGTGGCCAGGTGCTTGGTCTCCAGTCCCCAGGTGATCAAGGCAGGTGGATACTGGTGTGGTGTGTGACCCCCTGTCAATAGGGTGGATGCATGGATTCCATATTGTCCACGTTGCGTACAGTATATGCCAGGGAATCCAATAACGAACGTGGTCATCACCCTCTTAATCCATTGTGGGTACAGAATATGAACCACAGCTCTGACATCAGGGTTAGACGCTCACCTCCAAGGTCACAGATGAGCGGGAAGGGCGACAGGTCAAACGCCGTCATCACACTTCTCCCGCTGATACTCCAGACCTCCTGAAGACCTCGCATGAACTGTAACTGCTCACCCTCAGACCTGGTGTGCAGAAACACACTGGCGACAATCACGCAAGCTCCTGTGCATCCAGGGTTAGCATTAGCAGCAGTTATCCTGTGCTGGACCTCACATGCCTTTGTAACTATCCTTTGCATTCATAAAATGGGACCCGTATGTCTTGGTTTCTTTCCCATAGATAGGAAAAAATACCTGACATGAACAACTTAGAGGAGGAGAGGTTTATTTGGTTCACGGTTGCAGAGGGTGCAGTCCATGGTGGACTGCTCCCAGGCAGGAGCATCATGGCGGATGGGAGTGGGGAATAAAGACGCTCACATCATGGTGACCGGGAAGCAGAGAGAGAAGGGAGGAGCTGGGGACAAGAACTTACCCTTTAGGCCACACCCTAGTGACCACCTCCAGTCAGGCTCCATCTCCAAACATACTTTTGGGGGAACACGTCTGAGCTAAGCCATAATACTACCTCACCATAGAAGGATACAGTTAAGGACGGGGACTCTGACCTCAGCCAGGGTGGCATCCACAGCTCGGGGCCACATGTACAAGAGTCTGAAATAATCAGAGTTCCGCATGGGTCATTTCGGCAGGGGGGCCCTTTCGATAGGAAGAGGAGTTCTGATGTTTTGTGAGAGGAAAATCAAGAATGCACCCCCACCACAAATCTACAGAGTGTTAAGCCAAGAAGGCCCACACATTTGGGGCAAAGGCTCCAAAACATGGCAATTGGGGGAGGCAAGGATGAGGAGAGTGGAGGGGGAGGAGATGGAAGTGAGGAGCAGCCGGGCACCACGGGTAGATGACGTTATGGTTTGGCCCTGGAGTGGCCCCAAGGGTCATGTGTGGAAGGATGATCCCCAGCCTGTGCCACTACTGGGAGGTCCTGGACACTATAGCAGGTGGGGCCCTGGTGGGAGGAAGTGATGTCATTGGTGGGGGCCTGGTGGAAGGAAGTGATGTCATTGGTGGGGGCCTGGTGGGAGGAAGTGATGTCATTGGTGGGGGCCTGGTGGGAGGAAGTGGTGTCATGGGGGGGGGGCTG
Source organism: Chinchilla lanigera (assembly GCF_000276665.1). NCBI lineage: Eukaryota > Metazoa > Chordata > Mammalia > Rodentia > Chinchillidae > Chinchilla > Chinchilla lanigera. The sequence continues at coordinate 1,145,688 of NW_004955499.1, read as the reverse complement.
GTGGGAGGAAGTGATGTCATTAGTGGGGACCTGGTGGGAGGAAGTGATGTCATTGGTGGGGGTCTGGTGGGAGGAATTGTCATTTGTGGTGGTCTGGTGGGAGGAAGTGATGTCACTGGTGGGGGGCGGTGGGAGGAAGTGATGTCACTGGTGGGGGGCGGTGGGAGGAAGTGATGTCATTGAAGACATGGCCTTGAATGGGGTATGAAGGACCCAGTCTCTTCCTGTCTCTCTGCCTCCCTCCTGCCAGGATGTGAGCATCTTTCCTCCCCCACACCCTTCCACCATGATGACTCTGCCTTGGAGCCCCTGACCATGGACTGCACCCTTTGAAACCGTGAGCCACGTTAAACCTGTCCTCCTTTAAGCAGTGGATGTTAGGTGTTTTGTCACAGTGACAGAAAGCCAGACATCGCAGAGGAGGCGCCCTGGACAGAGCTCCAGGAGTGGGAGGAACTGTCCTTGTCTCTGAGGAGCCTCTGACTAAGAAGAGACAGAGAAGAAAGCAAGGGAGGAAGAGAGGAGGGAAAAGGGAAGCACAGGGAGAAAGAGACAGATGGAGGAGGGGACAGAAAGGGAAGGAAGAGGAAATGATACGGAGGGAAAGGGAGTGTGGAGAAGGAAGGGAAAAGGGGAAAGGAAAATAGGGGAAGGAGAGGAAAGGGACAAGAAGGAAAAGTTGGACAGGAGGAAGTTGTGGGGAAGGAAGACAGGAAGAACAGAGCAGAGAAGAGGAGGAGGAAAAGGAAGGTAGGGGTAGCCAGGTGGGTGCAGTGAGGCCTGGATGTCCCTCCCCGACACACTCGGTTCCATCTCCTCCTCCATCCTGAGCCACCTGGAGACACCACAAGAGGCCGTCAATTCACCTCCTTCTCATAATGCAGACGCCAGAGCCTCCCACAAACCACACAGCCAGGACCCTCGATGCAACAGAAAGCCAAGAACCGAGGCATTGCTGAGGGAGTGCTGGACCAGTGAAAACCAGGTCTCCATCTTCAACTGTTGCTGGGCTCTGTGTCCTCACTTGGGGGGAAGGTGCTGTGGTTCCCATGGAGATGCCCCCAATGCCTTGAGCACTCATAGGTGGGGCTTTGGGGAGGTGGTTGGGTCATGGGTTGTGATAGTCATCACTGAATTAGTCCACAGATGGGTCCATAAGTGAATAGGATGTTGGGAGGTGGAGTCTGGGAGGAAGAGGTGGTCACTGGGGAGTGACCCAGAAGGACTTATCTCCCTCCACAACTCCTCGTTTTCTCCATGCTTCCCGGCCACCATGATGTGAGCATCTTTCCTCCCCTACGCCTATCCGCCATGATGGTTCTGCTTTTGAGCTAGCTGACCATGGACTGTACCCTCTGCAACCATGAGCCTAAATACATCTCTCCTTCTCTAAGCTGTGAGTGTTGAGCATCATGTCTCAGGGATGAGAAAGTGTCTAACATGGGAAGATTTTGCTCCCCCTTGGGAGTTTAGACACTGCCAACATCCCAGCAGGAAAATGGGAGCGGGAAGATTATTTCAAATTACCTATCGGTTTCTCTGCATGTGTTCTTACTGGAACCTGTTTACAGTGTCTTGTAAGTGACAATCCCGTCAGAGGTGGAGGCTCTAAGGGGGTTGGGATTACCTGTAGATGGCGGTAAAGAGGTCATGAGAGGGAACGCCGAAAGCCTTCTGGTACTGATTCTTGCCTTCTCTGCGAAAAAGAGGAAAACCTCTTACTCAAGGAGTTAGACAGGTAACCCCAGGTGTGAGGGCACATGCCTGTCATCCCAGGACTGTGGGAGGCTGAGGCAGGAGGATGGCAGGTGTGAGCCCACCCCAGACAACATAGCAACTTAGCAAGACCCTGCCTCAAAATAACAAGTAAAGAAAGAGCTGGAGTTGGAGCCCAGTGGGAAGAAAGCCCTGGGTTTATTTCCAGTAGTGTACCATCTTATGCCTACCGATCAATCATCTCTCCATCCGTCATCCTTCCATTTCATTTCTATCATCTATCATATACATATTTCTATCTGCGTATCATGTGTGATTTACCCGTCCATGCTTACCTTTCTATTGTCTCTGTGTCTATATATCTATGCATCTCTCATCCGTCAGTTCATCTATCCTGTCTCCCTATGTCTCTGTCTGTGTTTCTCTCTCGCACTCCCTCCCTCCCACATTCTCTCAGTGGTTTCTGACCAGGTGAAAATGCCGTCACCCTCCCTGTCCCAGGGGACGCATGGCAATGTTTGGAGACTTTTTCCTCGTCACTGCTAGGTGGGGTTGCTCCGGGCCCCTGGAGGAGGAGCCAAGAGACCCCACTCCATCCACGCCCTCCAGCACCCCACAGGGAACAACCGAGTCCCACACGTGACATAGACGACCTGACGTAGACAAAGCCATGACCGTCAGGGCCAGTTTCTCGGCATCCGTGTTCTGAAGCACCTTCCTCTCCCTCCTCGCCTGAGAAGGCAAAGTAGACTCCTCACTGGGTGAGAGGCCACTGCTGAGAGAGCCTGGGCAAATGCTATGGGTGCACACACCACGTGGGTTCAAGTCTCTGATGTGGGTCTCCAGTCCCACCAAGGAGGGTTTTACTTCTACAAGAGACCCAGCAATTCAGGTCCTGGGCCCGGTGCGCACCTCACGGCCTCAGCCAGGTGTCCCCAGCAGCGGTAGGTGGTCCTGGCCATGTACAGCAGCATGTGGCGCTGGGACTTAGGGCTGGGGCTGCTGAGGTAGGTGCTGGCCAGCTCTGTGTTGCTGTAGAAAGCTGAAAACAAACAAAGAGAAGAAAGAAGAGGAGTTCGAGTCCAAGTCCCGCCCGGCCACGCCACAAATCTGCCCCCAACGAGGCGCTCCCCAGACTCCCCGGAGCCGGGCTCCCAGTGCAGGAGGAACGGAGGCCAGGGTGACTGGACAGTGGTCAGCACCGTGCTGGGTGAGCTTACGCCAAACCCCACTGGAAGTATTATGGGCTGGGCACAAATAAACAAGAGTGGTGTCCGGGGCTATATTCTGTGGACCTCTTATTTTTATTTATTTTTTTATTTTTTTTTGCCTTTTTGAGACAGGGTCTCACTATGCAGCTCAGGCTGGCCTTGAGCTCACTTTGTGGCCCAGGCTGGTCTCCAACTCACAACAATCCTCATGCCTCAGCCTCCCGAGTGCTGGGATTACAGGTGTGCGCCACCACACCCAGCCTACATGGACCTTTCAAATAACAGCTAAATGGACCAATGGGGTGAAACCATGACCCTTAGGATGGAAGCAAAGATGGTGGCCCTGGCGCTCTGCATAGGCAGGCGGACATAGCAGAGAGAACTGAGGAGAGCCACCTGGCACAGATGGCCCCCGAGCTAAGCGTAGGAAAGCCTGTCTTAGCATAAGAGGGTCCATCTACCAACCCATTGACCCGCCCACCCACCCAGTCATTCCTATGCCTCTATGTATGTGCCTGTCCGTCCATCTACCATGTCTATCTACTCTATTTATACATACTGACCATGGATCTATTGTTACATATCGTCCAGCAATCGTCTGCTGCATCTCTACTTATTCCTGTATATCCATTTTCTATATACTTATCAATCATCTGTCTGTGCGTACTCGTCTATCGGTGAAGTGTCTGTAGATCTACCCAGTATCTTGCCATCATCTGCCTGTGCATGTGTCATGTATTTGCCCATTTATATCTATCCATCCATTGTCATCTGTCACACATCCATTGATCACGTGTCTGTCAGTATATCTATCTATCAATTATTTATCTTTTCACCTCATTCAAGCTGTCCATCTATTATTGAGGTATCTATTTTCTATCTACTTACCTGTCATCTCTCTCTGTGTGCTGGTCTCTATCATCTATCCATCCACTCATTCATCTTTCATCCATTGATTATCTGCCCCATCCATCCATCATCCATGTCTATCATCTGTCTATCCATCCATTCATCCATCCATCGATCCACCCATCCATTGATCCACCCAATCATTCAATCTATCTATCTATCTATCTATCTATCTATCTATCTATCTATCCATCAGTCTATCTTATTCAGCTACCTATCTACCCATCCATCCATCCACCCACTTATCTACCTATCCATCCATCTACTTATCTACCATCTATATATCTATCATACTACTTTGTAGCCAGAGTAAATTTTGTCACTTCTCTCACATCCTTGAGCAACTCATCAAAGTCTGAGACATTTTTCTCACCACCACTGGGACTAAGAAGGTGGGTACCCCGGGGACGAGTGGTCCTCTTTGTGACTTGGTCACTCTGTTCGTCTTGGAGTGGGTAGGATGGATTTTTCTCTCCGTGAAGAAGGTCCTCCTTACCCTTAATGCCCAGCCTCAGGACTGGCATCTCCACCATCTCTGAGCAATGTGCAATCAATCACCTATTGAATGGTGGGAGGGCACCTTTCTGGGCCGTGTGGGAGGAACCTGAGTGTTGAGCTGGCACAGGCTTGTACCCACTTTGCCCGTTTGCCCTCGTTGACCTGGTGGACAATGGCTCTGGCGATCCCTTGACATTCAGGTGCTGGGAATGGGATGGTGTCAAGAGGTGCAGCCCTTCCCAGGTTGAGGCTGTTCAGGGTCCTCCCTAGAATGGGCTAAGGACATTCTAAAGAGCTGGGTGGGAGAAGCTCATCTCCTCTGTTCTTCTACTTCCTGGCATGTGAGGCCCCAGAGCTCCTCCCACCCCAAGGATGCAGCTCTCCGGGCAATGTATGGGAACCAGGGAGCAGCCCTCACAGACCCAGGACTGGCCACACCTTGATCTCAAACATCCCAGCCTCGGGAATTTGAGTAGTGACTGTCTGTGGTCAAATCCTCCCTCCTGTCCATGGCATAGAATTATGGCAGACCAAGTAGATAAATACAGAGATAGACCAGCCCTGTGATCCATCTCACAGATCAAATGTCTGTGTGCCCAACAAAATTCCTGTGTTGAATCTTCATGACCAAGGAGAGTATGTTTACTTTGGCTTATGGTTTTGGATGGTTCAGTCCATGGCTGACTAGCTCCAAGGCAAAAATATTATGGCAGAAGGCGTAGGGAAGGCAAGATGCTCACCTCGTGGTGTCCAGGAAGCACAGAGAGACAGAGGAGAAGGTACCAAGGACTGGGTTTGTTACTCTGAGGCAGTGCCTTCCTTCTTCTAACTGGGTTCCTGGTCATGACAGACCCTCAAGCCATGAGCTCACTAATGGATGAATCCACTGAACCCAACAACTTCATGACCAAATCACTTTCCAGAGCCTCACCGCTGAACACCGGAGATTTTTAGGGGACAACCCAAACTTAAACTCTAATAAAGGGGGTACGGCTCAGAACACTGAAAATTTTACTGCCTGCTTCTTTGCAGAAGAGTGTTCACATTTAAAATGCAGCCTTCTTAGAAATGACCAATAAAAATATGAAGGAAAAAGTGTTCATTATCTTTTGCCATTAGGGAAGTAAAAATGAAAAGAACTCTGAGTCTGTCTGATCCCAGTCAAAATGGTCACCTTAAGAATACAGGAAGCAACAAGTGCTGGTGAGGATGCTGGGGCAGAGAGGGCTTTTCTACGTGTTGGTGGGAATGTAAGCTAATACAACCACTCTGGAGATCTGTGGAGATTCCTCAAAAAATAAAATCAGAAATTCAACTGGGCCCAGTTACAGCTCTTCTGAGCATGTTCCTGAAAGAGTTAAAGATGTGAGAGTTCAGAGATCCATGCACAGCCACGTTTATAGCAGTGTAGTTAATACCTAAGCTTTGGAAACAGCCTGGATACCTGGACGTGGATGAATGAATGAAGATAGTATGGTATAGATACACAATGGAGTACTATTCAGCCATTAAGAATAAAATTATGCCAATTCCAGGAAAATGGACAGATCTGGAGACTACAGTGTGAAGTGAAAGAAGTCACACACAAGGCTAAATACTGTGTGATTTGTCTAGTATAAGAAGCCCAACACATACGTAAATAGTAACATAGAGGAGAGATGGTAGGTAACGGAGACAGAATGTTGGAAATGGGAAAGGGAACCACAGGGAGGTGGAAGGAAAGGAGGACAGCAAAGGAAATTGAAAATGATCTAGATAGAATTCATGTACCCATTCCCCAAAATGAATGCAAACATTACATGCTGCAACACACATGAAAGAGGAGGAGGAGGTGGAGGAAGAGGAGATGGAGGAGGTGGAGGAGGAGGACATGGAGGAGGAGATGGAGGAGGAGGACATGGAGGAGGACATGGAGGAGGAGGACACAGAGGAGGAGATGGAGGAGGAGGAGATGGAGGAGGAGATGGAGGAGGAGGAGATGGAGGAGGAGATGGAGGAGGAGGAGATGGAGGAGGAGGAGATGGAGGAGGAGATGGAGGAGGAGATGGAGGAGGAGATGGAGGAGGAGGAGATGGAGGAGGAGGAGATGGAGGAGAAGATGGAGGAGGAGGAGATGGAGGAGGACATGGAGGAAGAGGAGATAGAGGAGGAGGAGATGGACGAGAAGATGGAGG
>NW_004955499.1:1134910-1136895 GCF_000276665.1 Chinchilla lanigera | reverse complement strand
TGGAGGAGGAGGAGATGGAGGAGGAGGAGATGGAGGAGGAGGAGATGGAGGAGGAGGAGATGGAGGAGATGGAGGAGGACGAGGAGGAGCAGGTCACCTCCTTGAGATACCAGACCTCCTTACCTTTCCCCGATCTTGTTTCCAGCGTCAGCAGCTTCAGCGACACGCAGGCGTCCAGCAGCAGCTCTGTCCCATGGGAACTGGTGCCCAGCCGCATGACAACTGCGCCCACGTCCAGGGGCCCCGGGGCCTCCGCGAGGACATCAAACACACCCAGCTCGCAGGCAGCAAAGACGACCTCCAGGAAGGAGAGCGCGGCTCTGAACCCCTGGGAACCACACCCAGGGGAAGCCACTGAGAAATACTAGGGCAACTTACCTAATTTTTGTTTGAGAAGTAGTCTATTATACACTGATAAATTATTCTTATGAATGAAATGTGATACAAAAACATGGTGAATGTTTAGATTAAAAATGTATTCCAGTCAAAGCCCCACTGCCACGAATCCTTTTACAATCCTCCCAGCTTTGCACACACTCATCCCACTGTCCTGGCCGCTTTCCGCAGCAGCTCTGGAGTCCTCTTTCCTGAGGGTCTTTAGCTGCGCTGTCCTGGCTGCCTTGATGTGCTGAATGCACTCAACACTTTGACCTTTCCTGGTCACTTTGACCTTGGGGAGGAACCGGAGGTCACACAGTGCCCGATCTGGTGACTGAGGTGGACGAGGACGCGGCGTCGTGTGTTTACAAGCTACCTGTCTGATGGACAGCACTCAGCAGCTGCAGAGACTATGTTTCTTACCACACCTTGGAAAGACCCTCAGGAAAGAGGACTCCAGAGCTGCTGCAGAAAGCGGCCAGGACGGTGGGACGAGTGTGTGCAAAGCCGGGGGGATTTTGAGGGGATTCATGGCCATGCATCTGTTACTGTAATGCACTTTTAATTTAAATTCACCATACATTTTCATCACCCCTGCTGCAGTTACAGAGTTCCAAGTGACACTGAGAGTTCTGGGTATAACGCAGAATCCTTTGCTTTTGTGCAGATGGGAACCTGTTCTCCGCCTTCTGCAACAGGGATGGGATGGGAGGACCCAGGCACGGATGAAATCAGCCGGGCACCGGAAACAGGTACCACCCGTGCCACTCGGGTGTAGCAGCTGAGACCGCTAAACGCAGGGCTGGAGAGAGTGGCGCTCGCCAGGACGGGGGTGGAGGGACGGGGAGAGGAATCCCAGCTCTCAGCGCTCCGAGGGGGAATGCTTGTGATGTTTTAATTGCCCTTTCTCAGTGAGCGATGCCTTGTTCAAAATACGGAACTGCCGTGGAAATCAATATGGCGGCTCCCCCAAAGGCCGAGCATGGAGTTTTCAGATGCCCCGGGAATTCCACGCGTGGAAGCAGACCCAAAGGAAAGAAAGGGGCAGCCTCCAAGAGAAGCCGGGGCGCTGAGGCGCACGCCTGCCAGCCCAGCCGCAGAGAGGCTGAGGCAGGAGGGTCACAAGTTTGAGGCCAGCCCGGGCCACTTAGCAACTAAGTGAGACTCTGTCCCACATTTTTAAAGATGAAAAAGGGCCTGCGTCCATTCTCCAGAATCACGCCACAGACAGCCAGGAACACACGTGCACGCACGCACACGCACCTGGGAGAAAGGATGGGAGAGCTTCCCAACACAGAGAAATGCCCGGTGCCTCGGGCCACGCCCAGGCCGCCACCCTGCTTCAACCGGGACGCACCGCACTCGCTCACCACACGGCCACCCTGCAGCCTGCAAGCGTGCTCAAGGCCTCCGTGAAACTCAGGAGCTGGAGTCACGTGCGGGGAAATGCACGCACCCCCAGACCACAATGCAGAGAGACGAACCAGACACGCAAGCTTCAGTACTGCGCAGCTTCTGCTCCATGAGGCAGTGCATGCATATATTAAAGATCGAAATAGACAGGGAGACAGACACAGCCTTCCCCGATGGAAGGGGACCCAGGGACG
>NW_004955499.1:1129556-1133871 GCF_000276665.1 Chinchilla lanigera | reverse complement strand
GCCTCGAACTCATGGAGGTCCTCCTGCCTCTGCCTCCCACGGAGTGCTGGGATGACAGGTGTGTCCGCGACACGCCCGGTGACTAATTCTGCTGCCGAGAGCGAGCGCTTTTAGGCTACTAAGCCAGTGTTCGCTGTTTTCCACAAGGAAGTTAGTTTTATTCTACGAAAGCTGCAGTAGCTCTGATCCCAATGAGTGACGGCAGCCAGCAGCTCTGTGGAGGCTTCCGAAACACCCACCCACGGACAGAGCATTCAGGGCCTGGGTGCGGAGCAGACCTCACCCGGGTGCTCCAGGGAGAGCCCCAGCGCTCTCGTTATCCCGGGGGTGAAGCCAGGGGCTCCTCAGTTGCAGCCCCCACCCTGCCCACCGTTTTTGAGACAGGGTCCCGCTGAGCTGCCCAGGCTGACCTCAAACTTGCGCTCTTCCTGCCTCGGCTTCCCCTCTGGTTGGAAGTAAAATTCTCCGAAAGCTCACCGTGCACGCTTTCAAAGTGAGCAGTCACCCACCCGGCACCGAGGGGTTGTGTGACCCTCACCTGTGTCGTTTGCAGATGCTGTCATCACCCCGAAAGGAGACGCACACCACGAGTGGTGCCCCCGGACCCAGGACAGTGACCCACCCCGTCCCCGCGGATTCCCAGGCTGTGCACGGCCCGTGTCATTGGAGCCGGTGGATTCCTGGACAGCGGATCTGTGTAAGTGTAGGTCCACCTTCAAAGCTTGACCCCAACAGGGAGCTTGAGTGCACACAAGTGTACTCCAAGAGACTTGGGAGGCTGAGGCAGGAGGGTCTCTTGAGCACAGGAGGTAAAGCACTAAGACTCCTACGCTCCCAACCCCCAAAAACCCCGCCTCTGTTTTCACACACCGTCTAATTACTTAGCATGTGAACAAACACATACATTCTCCTTTATCACAAAATATTTTCACTTTTTAAAAAAATTGTACTGGGGATTAAACTCAGGACCTTCACACTGAGCTGAACCCCGGCCCCTTTTCAGTTTTCATTTTGAGGCAGGGTCTCACTAAATTGCCCAGGTTGGGGCTGGGGATTTAGCTCAGCGGCAAAAGCGTCTGCCTGGCAAGCGCAAGGTCGTGAGTTCGGTTCCCAGTACCGGAGAAAAACCGGAAAAAAAAAAAAAAATAAATTGCCCAGGTTGGGCTTGAACTTGAGATCCTCCTGCCTCAGCCTCCTAAAGTGCTGGGATTACAAGAGTGCACCACCACACCTGACATTTTATGAGCCATGGTTCAATGAAAGTTGTCCCGTTCAGTATCAGTGTGGGAGCAGGTCCACCCCCTCAGCCACGGACACCGAAATCCAGACGCTGAAGTCCCTGCGTGAAGTGGGGCCGTCCTTTCATACAACCTATGCACACCCCCTGGTGTGGAATATAAGTCATCTGTAGGTGACCTAATAATGCCTAATAAAAACCAAATAATGAAGCCAGGCGTGGTGGCGGACCCCTGTAATCCCAGCACTCGGGAGGCTGAGGCAGGACGATCATTGAGTGCTTGAGAGCAGCCTGGGCTACAAAGTGAGCTGAAGGCCAGCCTGACCTGCAGAGCGCGACCCTGTCTCAGAAAGACCACTCTACCTCAGCTTAAGGTTTCTGCGTTTGCTTCTGCTTGTGCTTTTTTGAGACAGGGTCTCAGTACGCAGTCCAGGCTGGCCTTGATCTCACTATGTAGCCAGGCTGGCCCCGAACTTGAAGCGATCCTCCTGCCTCAGCCTCCCGAGTGATGGGATGAGAGTTTAACTTTTAGACTGGAAAGACGCTAACCATATGTTTTTCCTGCTGCCTGCCAATTTTGCTTGTCCCGTGGCCCCGCGCAGCGCCGCCCGTGAGACGGGGACTGACGTCGAGCTACCCGCCGGCAGCGGGCCGGTGTTCCCAGTGCGTGGAGCGTGAAGGGAACCCAGGTCTAGCCGAGTGCCGGCCGGCCGTGCACCTCAGAGCTGCCCACCCCGCCCGCGGAAGGGTCAGCCCCGCAGAGCCTCACCAGGCCGACAGCCTGCGCCACAACCAGCCTGAGGCCCCCGCGATGACCCAGGGCGCCCAGACACCCCGCCGGCCTCGCCCGGCCCCTGCGCCCCACCTGGGAGACCATGAAGCCGTGTGCGCAGTCGCAGAGCGCCTGGTAGGCACGGTCCTCCGCGGAGCCCATGTCCGCCTCAGCTCCCGGGCCGCGTCCGGGCCGAGCTCTCCCGTGCTGGGGACAGCCGCCAGGGCCACCGGGCAAGATGCACGGGCCTGGGAAATTCCCTGGGTTTATGAAGGGCCCCCACCCCGCAGGACTCCGGCTTGCACCCCGCCTCTGCCGCATGTGACACGCAGCGCCCGTTAATCAGGGCGCAGATTACCCCGGCTCTGGCCTCCTGCGGAGGGGCTGGGGGGAAGGGGGCGGGGTGAGCTCATTTTGCGGCTCCCAGGACAAATGAACAGGAACTGGAGGGCATCGCAGTGGGGAGACCCTCCTGCCTCTGCCTCCTCCACAGGCTCCCGGGGAGACCCTCCTGCCTCTGCCTCCTCCTGGGGGTCCAGCTTCTCTCTGTGTTCCCTCCTGTCTCTCACGAGGTCGGCTGTGATGTGCTCACCTCCGAGTGTCTGTGCTGGTATCACTGGGGTCTTGTGGTCGGGCGCTGCTACCAAGCCAGTCCCTCGCCCGCGGTGTGGCACCTGTGACCCCGTTTTGTGAGGGTGGGTGCATTCCCGCTCTGACCCCCGGTGTGCGGGTAGGGACGGTGGGGGCGGATTTCACCCCGTTGCCCGACCTCGTTTCGGCTGCAGCGTGGAGAAGCGGGCAGGCGGGATTAACCCGCAGGGCCGCCCGCTGCGCCCGCTGAGCTGCTCCTGCGAGCGACGTCAGGGCCCCACGTCAGTCACTAAGTCTCCCCGATCCTGGCTCCCGTTCCTCGCCCGAGACCGCGACTCGAGCTCCGGGGGGCGGGCGCTCCCGGGCACACGTCCACCTCCCTATCGCCCTGAGCCCACCCCGGCCCGGGCCTGTGCTGGGGAAGACGTCTGAGCCCACCTGGGCCCCAGCGCAAGGCCCGCGGCCAGCCGGGGCCCGTGTCCTGAGAACCGCGGCACCGAGCCCACACCACGATTGTGCTGGCTGCGGGAGGCCGCCTGCGCCGGGGCTGCCCAGGAACGAAATGCTCGGACCGCTCCGCACACGGCTCGCGGGCTCCGAGCGCTTCCTGGACCCCCAGCTGTGCCGCCCGGGAAGCAGTCGCCTATGTGTCTGCGTCTGTCTGTGGCTGTGTGTCTGTCTGTATCTTTTTCTTTTCTGTCTTTCTGAGGCGGTCTCGCTATGCAGTTCAGGCTGCCCTGAGTTCACTTTGTACCCAAGCCGGTCTCCAACTCCCAAGGATCCTCCTGCCTCAGCCTACTGAGCGCTGGGCTTACAGGCCTGCGCCCCCACGCCCGGCGTCTCTGTGTGTGTCTGGGTCCGTCTCCGGGTGTGTGCATGTGTACATCTGTCTGTGTGTCTGTGTGTCTGTCTGTCTCGCAGCCAGGCCCCGTCCCACCGCGGGCTGCAGGGCCGCTGTCTCCCACGCCCCAGGCCGGGGACCGCACACAGAAGCAGAGCGTGCACAGACGAGGCCGCGTGCTCAGTTCATTGGAAAAAGTTTATTTTGCCGTAAAAATGCAACCCAGGACCGACACCAGCTCCACGAGCACAGCCACACGCGCAGCGGTCTGCCCGCCCCTCCCGAGACGGCGACGGACCCGCACGGCTGTGCCGGGTCCCGCGGTCACCCCAGGCCAAGCGGCTCCTCGCACCCAGCACGCGAGCTCACAAGAAGCGCGCGCGCGGTCCGCCGTCCTCGGTCCCAGGAAGGCAGCTCTGGAGATCAGGGCGCTCACAGCCCGGGCACTGAGGGCCGGACCCACCGAGCGCCGCCTCGTACCCGGCCCAGCTGCGGCCGCTGCGCCCCACTGCCCCTCCGGCCGGCGAAATCACAAAAGCAAAGACTGAACGAACGGAACAAGCCGGGAGCGGAGCCCCGCGGAGCTGGACAGGGCCCGCGGTGAGGCGACACAGGCCGGGCTCCAGGCGTCACGGGCGCGGCTCAGGGTCCGCGCTGCCGTCTCCCGCTCCTCGCCAGGGCCGGGCCGCCTTCCAGCCAGGACCAGCAGCCGCGTCGAAGGGAAACGTGGCCGGGCGCGTGGGGCCGAGATGGCGCGGGTGGACGGGCCCGTCATTACCTGTTCCAGGTGCTGCGGTGGCGGCTGGCGGAGCGGGAGCGGGAGCGCGACCTCTGGCTCTGGCGGCGGTGGCGGCTGCGCTTGCGGCCCGTGCTG
>NW_004955499.1:1126917-1128895 GCF_000276665.1 Chinchilla lanigera | reverse complement strand
TGGGGCCGGAGGCCAGCGGGTGCTGCAGCGCGGCGGAGGACACGGTGTGCAGGATGTCCAGCACGGGCTGCAGCAGGTCCTCGGGCGGCCGCGCGTCGTCCGGCTTCTTGCTGAGCAGGATGCTGAGCAGACGCTCGCGCAGCTCCCGCTCCTTGCGCTGCAGGCCCAGCGCGCGCTCCTTCTCCTCCTCCACGCGCCGCAGCTCGGCCTCCTGCAGCCGCCGCCGCTCCTCCTGCCGCTGCAGCCGCAGCCGCTCCTCCTGCTGCTCCTGCTCCTGCAGCCGCGCCGCCTGCGGGGGGACAGGACACCGGTGCTGAGCGCGACGCCCTGGGCTGGCCTGGGAGGAGGCCTTGCGCCCGCTCGGCGGAGGCCACTGCCACGCAGTTCCCCGGTCAGGAGACTCCAGGAACGGTGCATGCTGAGCGGAGTTAAGGCGAGTGCATGGTGCACCCCGCTTAGGGTACAGCTGTGCCCAGCGACGGGCCCAAGCCTGGTGCCGGCCACAAGGTTCATGTTTTCAATACGCACCACAGCGCGAGAGCTGAGGGCCAGGGGCCCACATGCGGGCTCCTCTGCGGCCCAGCACCACCGCAACCACACCAGGCACGGGCGCCGTGGCCTGGCCCCCACCGCAGGGCGCTGCGCCGCACCTCTGTTGCTCTGCCCAAATGCAGCCTCCCGCCTGGAGGAGCTGGGCCTCCAGCCACCCACCACACCCACGAGCGGCGCTGAGGGCCAGGGCACAGCCAGGGATGCCAAGGGCAGGGAACAAGACAACGCAGATCCGCGCTCTATGCACCAAGAGCTGAGGAGGAAGAGGAGGAGACAGACAGGGAGGAGGAGGAGGAGATGGAGGAGACAACGCAGATCCGCGCTCTATGCACCAAGAGCTGAGGAGGAAGAGGAGGAGACAGACAGGGAGATGGAGGAGGAACAGATGGAGGAGGAGGAGATGGAGAGGGAGATGGAGGAGGAGATGGAGGAGGAGGAGATAGAGGAGGAGGAGGAGATGGAGGAGGAGATGGAGAGGGAGATGGAGGAGGAGGAGATGGAGGAGGAGGAGATGGAGGAGGAGGAGGAGATGGAGGAGGAGATGGAGGAGGAGATGGAGGAGGAGGAGATGGAGGAGGTGGAGGAGGACATGGAAGAGGACATGGAGGAGGAGGAGATGGAGGAGGAGAAGATGGAGGAGGAGAAGATGGAGGAGGAGATGGAGGGGGAGATGGACGAGGTGGAGATGGAGGAGGAGGAGATGGAGGAGATGGAGGAGGAGGAGGGCATGGAGGAGGAGATGGAGGATGATGAGATGGGGGAGGAGATGAACGAGGTGGAGATGGAGGAGGAGGAGATGGAGGAGGAGGAGATGGAGGAGGACGAGGAGATGGAGGAAATGGAGGACAAGATGGAGGAGAGATGGAGGAGGTGGAGGAGGAGATGGAGGAGGAAGAGATGGAGGAGGAGGACATGGAGAAGGAGGAGATGGAGGAGGAGACGGAGGAGGAGACGGAGGAGGAGACGGAGGAGCAGATGGAGGAGGAGGTGGAGGAGGAGATGGAGGAGGAGGAGGTGGAGGAGGTGGAGGAGGAGATGGAGGAGGAGGAGATGGAGGAGGAGGTGGAGGAGGAGATGGAGGAGGACATGGAGGAGGAGATGGAGGAGGAGATGGAGGAGGAGGAGATGGAGGAGGAAGAGATACAGAAAAAAGAGATGGAGGAGGAAGAGATGGAGGAGGAGGAGATGGAGAGGGAGATGGAGGACGAGATGGAGGAGGAGGAGGTGGAGGAGGAAGAGGTGGAGGAGGAGAAGATGGAGGAGGAGGAGATGGAGGAGGAGAAGATGGAGGAGGAGATGGAGGAGGAGGAGATGGAGGAGGAGATGGAGGAGGAGAAGGATTAGAAAATGGAGGAGGAGATGGAGGAGGAGATGGACGAGGAGATGGAGGAGGAGATGGAGGATGAGGAGAAGGAGGTGGAGGAGA
>NW_004955499.1:1117986-1124110 GCF_000276665.1 Chinchilla lanigera | reverse complement strand
GGAGATGGAGGAGGAAGAGGTGGAGGAGGAGGAGATGGAGGAGGAGAAGATGGAGGAGGAAGAGATGGAGGAGAAAGACATGGAGGAAGAAGAGATGGAGGAGGAGGAGATGGAGAGGGAGATGGAGGAGGAGATGGAGAAGGAGATGGAGGAGGAAGAGGTGGAGGAGGAGGAGATGGAGGAGGAGAAGATGGAGGAGGAGGAGATGGAGGAGGAGGAGATGGAGGAGGTGGAGGAAGACATGGAGGAGGACATGGAGGAGGAGGAGATGGAGGAGGAGAAGATGGAGGAGGAGATGGAGGAGGAGGAGATGGAGGGGGAGATGGACGAGGTGGAGATGGAGGAGGAGTAGATGGACAAGGTGGAGATGGAGGAGGAGGAGATGGAGGAGGAGGAGGAGATGGAGCAGATGGAGGAGGAGAAGATGGAGGAGAGATGGAGGAGGTGGAGGAGGAGATGGAGGAGGAAGAGATGGAGGAGGAGGACATGGAGAAGGAGGAGACGGAGTAGGAGACGGAGGAGGAGACGGAGGAGGACATGGAGGAGCAGATGGAGGAGGAGGTGGAGGAGGAGATGGAGGAGGACATGGAGGAGGAGATGGAGGAGGAGAAGATGGAGGAGGAAGAGATGGAGGAGAAAGAGATGGAGGAGGAAGAGATGGAGGAGGAGGAGATGGAGAGGGAGATGGAGGAGGAGATGGAGGAGGAAATGGAGGAGGAAGAGGTGGAGGAGGAGGAGATGGAGGAGGAGGAGATGGAGGAGGAGGAGATGGAGGAGGAGGAGATGGAGGAGGTGGAGGAGGACATGGAGGAGGACATGGAGGAGGAGGAGATGGAGGAGGAGAAGATGGAGGAGGAGATGAAGGAGGAGGAGATGGAGGGGGAGATGGACGAGGTGGAGATGGAGGAGGAGTAGATGGAGGAGGAGGAGATGGAGGAGGAGATGGACGAGGTGGAGATGGAGGAGGAGGAGATGGAGCAGGAGGAGATGGAGGAGGAGAAGATGGAGGAGAGATGGAGGAGGTGGAGGAGGAGATGGAGGAGGAAGAGATGGAGGAGGAAGAGATGGAGGAGGAGGACATGCAGAAGGAGGAGACGGAGGAGGAGGAGACGGAGGAGGAGATGGAGGAGGAGATGGAGGAGGACATGGAGGAGGACATGGAGGAGGACGAGATGGAGGAGGAGATGGAGGAGGAGGAGATGGAAGAGGAGATGGAGGAGGAGGAGATGGAGGAGGAAGAGATGGAGAAGGAGCAGATGGAGGAGGTGGAGATGGAGGAGGAGCAGATGGAGGAGGAGATGGAGGAGGAGGAAATGGAGGAGATGGAGGAGGAGGAGGACATGGAGGAGGAGATGGGGGAGGAGGAGATGGGGGAGGAGGAGATGGGGGAGGAGGAGATGGGGGAGGAGGAGACGGAGGAGGAGGGAGAAAGGGGCGGGGAAGGGGGCCCACCCTTCCCTCGCCCGCCTCCCGTCCCCTGCCCGCCGCCCGCCGCGCACCTTGGCCCTGCTGAGCAGCTCGGCGAGCAGCCGGATGGACTGCAGGTTGCGCTGGGCCAGCAGCAGCTTGCGCTCCTCCAGCTGGATCTTCTCCTGCAGCTTCTTCTGCTCCTCCGCCTGCAGCTTCTCCAGCTTCTTCTGGCTGCGCCGCAGCTCCCGGTCCCGCTGCTTCTGCTCCCGCTTGCGCAGCTTCTCCTCGCGCTTGCGCTCGCGCTCCTGCTCCTCCAGCTCCTTCTGTTTCCTGCGGCCCAGCGGGGCGGGAGGGGTCAGGGCACAGCGTGGCCGAGGCGGACGCCGACCCCAGCCTCCCTCCTCCCTCCCCCCCGGTGCCTGAGCCTTAGGCCAGCAGCCGCAGGCACAAGCAGGGGTGGGTTCAGCCTGTAGCAGTGAAGCCAGCGCTTCTCTCTGAGGTTCTGTGGCACCCAGGGTCTGCCCGAGCGCCCCCAGCCTCGCCGCTCTTTTCATTCAGGGTCTCCCCAGGTCCCCACCTGTCCCAGGTCGGGCTCCCACTGGAGTGTCCTGCGTCAGCCTCCCACCGTGCTGGGATGACCAAGGTGCAGCACACCCTGGCTCTCTCATCTCTGACTTTTTTTACTCAACGAATCTCACTGGCATCAAAGAAGCCCGAGCGGGCACAGGAGCGGGTGCAGGGCACAAGGACAACGTGCACCCCACCTGCCACAGCCCCGGCCCTGCTCTGCGCCTTACGCCCTCCCGCGAGCCCCGCAGCCACTCCTGGGGACCTACACGGTCGCCATGCTCGGGACAGAGTACCACCCGCTGGGCCCAGCCCAGATCTGCACACACCAAGCGGGCTCAGGGAGCTCCAGTGACAGCAGCCACAGGGCACAGGGGAGAGTCCTGGGCACAGGCAACAGCATGACAACTAGGACCAGCACTGCCCCTCCACGCCGGCCGGGCATAGTCACACACCCTCATCATTCCAGCACTCCGGGAGGCTGAGGCGGGAGGATCTCAACCTCCAGCCCAACCTGGGCAGCCTAGGGACTCGGTAAGACCCTATCTCACAGCGGTGAAACGGGGCTCGGGACGGAGCAGTGTGACGTCCCAGACTCCAATCCCTGCGCTGCAGAAAGGGCAGCTGTGCGCTGCAAGAGCAGGGTCAGCAGAGCCAGCACGGCCTGCTGCACGCGCACACACACACTCAGGTTCACAGGCGTGCCCAGACGTACACAACCAGTGTGCGCACAGGCGTGCACGCACACAGAACCACGAGCACACACAGAGCAGTCCACAGCACGCACACACACAGACGTGCGCAGGCGTGAGCGCAGGGACGGGCTGGGACGTGCACGGCGGCGTCGCCCGTGCACACACCTCTCCTCGGCGCGCTGCCGCTCCTCCGCCTCCTTCTCCCTGCGCTTCTGCGCCTCGCGCTGCTGCTCCAGCTCCTGCAGCTTCTGCCGCTCCAGCTGCCGCTTCTTGATGGACGCGTCGCTCAGGTGTTTGGTGGAATCGAAGGAGACCTGGAGAGCAAACAGCGGGCGGTGGGTTCTGCGGTACACACGGCCGCCCGGTGGGACAGACACTCCAAGGTCGCGGCCCCAGGAGCCGCGGCCTCTCGCGGATCCACCCAGGAAGTGGGCCCGGGCCACCAGCACCCCCGATCCTCGGCCAGCGCCCAGAAGCACCGGAGGGCCCAGGCCGTGACCCAAAGTTCACCATCCCCACAGGGCACCCCGCCTTAACGTGACCTGCGTGACCCAGCGCGGAGGACCGCGCCATCGCCGTCCCAGCACAGCTCCCTTCCACACTCAGCCGGGCCGACCGGAACCCCAAGCACGCGCTCCCCGCAACAAACCCTCCCCGAGGCCAAGCTGGCACTGCAGAGAAACGCATCACAGCACGGAACAAGGAGCGAACAAGAAGGTCCCTGAGGAAGGCCGCTCCAGGAGGTGCCACCTCCTGCAGTTCCAATCTGGGTCAAAGCCCCTTTAACGTGCCCCTGCCGGTCTACACACCAGGACTTTGAGACAGGGTGTGAGTCTCTAAACTGCCCACATTAGGCATGAACTCGCAACCCTCCCGCCTCAGCCTCCCGAAGCACTGTAAGGGCAGGTGTGCGCCACCACGCGCAGCGCCCAGCTCCCGCTCCCAGGGCCAGGGGATGGATGGGCACGGGACGGGATGGGAGGGACGCCGTGGCCAGGCCCCGCAGCGCACGCGGTCACCTTGATGTTACAGGCCACCGCCTTCCCGTCCTCGCCCTTGTGCATGAGCTTCATGCCGCGCAGGGCGCTCATGGCCTGGATGAAGCCCGCGTATTCGCAGTACTGCACGTAGGCCTCGAAGTTGAGGTGGCCGCCGAAGCTGAAGGTGTGGAAGTTGCGGCCCGTCATCTCCTCGCGGTAGGGGTCCAGCATGGGGATGTCCACGTTGCGGATCTCCCCGAACCTCTGGAACACGCGCAGCAGCACCTCCTCGCTGGGCTTCTCCGAGCCCGACTCCTTCTGCGCGAACCACTTGCAGGGCAGCCCCTCCAGGTGGATGGTGTCGGGCCGCTCGCCCGGCAGCGTCTCGTTCATGTCCTTGGCGTCGCGGAAGAAGGAGTCCCAGTCGTGGCGCGTGGGGAAGTCGATCTTGAACTCGGCGGCACGCACCTTGAGGATGTCGGAGAAGCCGCTGAGCTTGATGGTCTTGCCGTCCAGGCAGGCCAGGAAGGACTTGACCAGGCTCTTGTTCTCCACCTCGCCCTCGAAGCGGATGAAGTCCATGGTGCTCTTGGAGATGCGCAGCGTGGAGAACTGGTGGCTGTGCACCATGCCCTTGAGCCGCTCCATCACCTCCCAGTTGGAGATGGACTTCCCGGGCTGCTTGAGCTGTGGGAGGGCCACGCTGATGGTCATCTTGGTGATGGGCTTCAGGTACAGGCCGTACGCGGGGCACAGCTCCACCGCCTCAGACGTGTCGTGCACGATGGTGGCTGCGGCCATAGCCGGGACCTTGGGCCTGCAAGAGGGGACAACGCGGGTCAGGGAGGACGGGGATGGGGACGGGGACAGGGACCCCGCCCGCTCCCCGGCCCGGGGCAGGAGGAAGGGGCAGCCGACAGGGCCCAGTGAGTGAGCAGGAAGTACAGGAGCCCCACTGGGAGCCCCTGGGGAAATGGGAAGGAAGTCCCGGCTGCAGCCGACCCGGAAGCCACAGCCCTCCCTGCGGGCACAGCCTGGGCAGGCGCGTCCTCCCGCAGGAGGCCGTGGGGTGAGGCCTCCCCAGACTCCAGCGCCTCCAAACCCTCTCTGCTCACAAGCTCCCTGCCAGGCCAGAAGGCTCAGCTCGGCTCCCCAGGGGGCCCACAAGCACAATCACATCGGGCAGGGATCCTCTGCCACTACAGCCAGGATGGGCCCGGGACGCCTCCTCCAGGGACAGGGCAGCCTGCAGACCCTGAGCCAGAGCTACCCGCCAGCACCCCAGGATGCCCGGCACCGCCCACTCCCGGCCTGCCTGCCTCTTCCCCACCCTATGCGCCCAGCACCCCAGTCTAAGACGTCCACTCCCTCCTGTCCCAGCCGCAGGGCCCCTGCCTCCCAGACACCCCAGCCCCACATGCACACAGCCCCCATCTCCCGGGGGCTGCCCCGTGCCCACAGCATGGCCACATAAGCCCCAGGGCCAAGCCACGCCCAGCTACCGGCCAAGGCGTCCCCCTCGGGCACCTACGGACCAGGTGCCACCCCAGATGCCGTGCACCCTGCAACTACCCTCGGCCCCGTACCCCAGCGTGGCCCCTGGTATCTCCTCCAGCACCAGCACTGGACGCAGTCTCCAAGCCCACCCTAGACCTCCCTGGAGGCGCCCTGCCACCCCCGGCCCCCAAGCCCTGGCACCCCCGTGTGGCCCAGTGCCCACCCCAGCCCCATACGCAGCTGAGCTCCCACACTGCTCCCAGCACCCCAGGGTCCCTCACACCACGCCAGCTCCCTGGGACGCCCCCCAGGCCCCACTCCCGGCCACCTGCCCTGATGCACACCCCACAGTCCCTACGCTGCTCCTGTGCCCCTGGCAGCACCCTGCTCGAGGTCTAGCGCCACCTCGGCCCCTCAGAACCCTCCCTGCCCCCAGAACCACATGCATTCCCTGGTACTACCAGCAGCACCCCAAATCTTGCCACACCCTACCCCCTGCAACCTGCCCTAAGAGCTCCCTGGCACCCGCACCACCCCCGAAGACCCCTAGTACCACCCTCAAGCCCCTGGCACCCCATTTGCAGGCTGGTGCCAACCCCAGATACCCCTGCCACGCGCAGCACCCCGCTACAATTCTCGGCACGCCCCGGCCCCTAAACTCTACCCCAGCACCCGGCAGGACCCCAGGCAGTGGTCCCAGCCCCCGAAATCCCTGGCACCCCCACTTAGGCCAGGTGCTTCCCCCCAGGCCCATTGCAGCACCCCTGGTTCCTGGGTCACCACCAGCACCCCCAAACTTCCCCGGGTACCGCCCAGGCCCCCAAAACTCTAGAACCTTTGCGGCACCCCCGGTGCGTCCCGCAGTCCCCCATGGGGACCCTCATTGGCCCGCGGCCCCTACGACCCCTGGAACCGCCCAGACCAGCAAACCCCGCCACCAGCCCGTCCCAGCCAGGGGCCCCCCACGGCCCCACA
>NW_004955499.1:1113294-1116044 GCF_000276665.1 Chinchilla lanigera | reverse complement strand
TACATAACATAACGTCACGCTAATGCTCTACTTACAAGAGAATGCCGTACAGGAAAATCCCATAGTTACAGCTGGTACAATACAATAAATGCATATAATAGTATTATGCTAACGCTATATACAGTAGATCCTATAGTATGGTAATATGACATGATAAGACCTGATACATAAAACGTCTTTAGTATGCTGTATGCACAAAATAATGCGATTCTAATGCGTGTCTGATAGAATTCGGCAGCATACTACATCTCCATACAAAATCATAATCGAGATGGACCCTAATAGTGCAATGCTCTCTATATGACAGAATTCTGTACTTTATTGAAATTTCATAATATGCATTTAAGAAAAAAAAAAGTAATATGCATTTAAATGATAGCAAGATCCTGTCTCAAAAAAGACCAAAAAAATTTAAATGACATATAACATAACGATATTACACTGTTCTAAATGATAAAATTCTATGATACAATGAAATTTGATAATATAAATGATATATACTGACATAGTAAGTGTGAAATCTAAATAACACAATTCACTAGTCTAGTAAAATACAATATATAATATAATGATGTTCTAATGTCATATATGATTTTTTTTTTTTCCCCCCTCCGGTACTGGAAACCAAACTCACGACCTTGCGCTTGCCAGGCAGGCGCTTTTGCCGCTGAGCTAAATCCCCAGCCCCTAATGTCATATATGAGTTCATTCTACAGTATAAACTTCATTATATAATTTTTGGTGATGTATAAAATAATGACGTTACAGTATTCTATGTGATAGAATTCCATGAAATAGTGAAATTCCATAATATAAATGATATATGCTGACATAGCAGACATAAATTTGAAGTAATACAAATCCACAGTACTGAAAATACACGGTATAATGATATTCTAGTATTCTATGTATGTGTTCATTCTATAGTGTAACTGCATTGCATGATATAATATTTAGTGATAAATGATACCACAATATTCTATATAATGGAATTCTGTGATATAATAAAATTCTATGACATAAATGGTATTTACTGACATCATAAATTCTAAGTAATAGATTTAATAGTATAATAACCTTTTCTACATTCTAAATTTTATATAGTACATTGACATATGTATAAATAAATTCTGTGTAATAACAAGGATATACTTGTACAATTACACAATCATTATACAATACTGATAAAGTATAATTTTCTTGTTTTTGTTTTTGTTTTTTTGTCTTTTTGAGACAGGGGCTCGCTATGTAGTTCAGGCTGGCCTTGAGCTCACTTTGTAGCCCAGGCTGGTCTCGAACTTGCAACAATCCTCCTGCCTCAGCCTCCCGAGTGCTGGGATTACAGGCGTGTGCCCCCACGCCCGGCCCTGTAACTTTATTAAATATCTATAAACTGTTTTTCCACTGCACTTGCTGAACCATTTGCAAATCAGCTTAAGAAATGAGCAGTGTTCCTCATGAGGACACCAGCAAGCATGATCATGATAATTTGCGAAATGTTCACGGGAAATGCAAATGATATAGTAACAAGATTCTGTGATACACTTGGGGCTTTTTTTTGTTGCTTGTTTATTTGGTTGGTTGGTTGGTTTTTGAAACAGGGTTTGGCTATGTACTTCAGGCTGGACTTGAACTCACTATATAGCCCAAGCTGACCTCAAACTTGCAGAGATCCTCCTGCCTCAGCCTCCCAAGTGCTGGAATGATAGGTGTGCCCGCACACCCAGGTACACTTCTGTACTATAGTAGAATTCTCCGATATCTTTACAAATGACACCTATATAATGGACAGATGCAAATTCTATGGAATAACCCTGTGATATAGCAACAGGATCATAAAAAGTATTATCTATTTTATGGTGTCGTACATAATGCAATCATAAATTAAAAGATTTAGGGTTATTGAGCACTGATCGAAAGCCAGATCTCCTGTGAGTCATGTGCTTGCATCTCGTCAAATCTGTCACAGCTCTCCCCAGAACCTGTTATTATTTGATGTTTTTGTTTTGGAGGATTGTCCTATTTTGCTTCATTTTTAGACGGGGTCTCGCTATGTAGCTTAGGCTGGCCTTGAACTCACAGAGATCCTCCTGCTTCTGCCTCCTGAGTGCACCACCATGCCCAGATCCCAAGGCCTGGTTTTACCTTCAACTGTAAAGGAATCACAAGGTAGGGGAACTTAGGTGTCACCTGCAAATCAAGGGTCGGGGGTAGGAACGTGTGTTTTGTAGCAGTCGGCACTTTGCACCAAACCTTAGCATCAGAGGAAGTGAGGGTGGATGAGCAGATGCGGGTGTCAGGCTGGGTTCAGTGTGTGTGCGTGCGCTTGCGGTGTGTGTGTGTGTGTGTGTGTGTGTGTGTGTGTGTGTGTGCCTGTGTGTGCAGGTCTGTTGGCCCAGGGAGCTGCTAAACACAGACCCTGCATTTCCACACACCGTGCAAAACGTTTGCAGCGCAAATCAGGAAATAAAGACCTTCCGGACAGGCGCAGTAACGCAGGGGCCGGGCCGGGACACGGCTGCTCCCTTCTCAGCTGAACTTGCTGTGCTGGTGCACCTCAGGCTAGTCTCCGACTCACAGCGATCCTCCTGCCTCAGCCTCCCCAGTGCTGGGATGACAGGTGTGCGCCACCACGCCGGGCGTTGTTTTCCTTTTTGTTAGGAATCCAAGTCTGCGGTAATAATGACCGCGTCCCCCGGGTCAATTCCTACAGAGGACACATCTTAGCTCCACTGCCCGCCCCCTCCCCC
>NW_004955499.1:1110846-1113194 GCF_000276665.1 Chinchilla lanigera | reverse complement strand
CCCGCCCCCTGCGGAAACCTCCCCACTTCCTGTTCTGCGCAAACGCATTTCTTGCTGTCAGTTGCAGCAAAAAGCAAAAGATTTTCAAAGCCCTGTGTGGCCGGGTTTGGTTTGTGACACAAAGCGCCTGCCTGTGTCCCCTCATCCACCAGCCCACGTGCGAGTGTGCAAGTTTGCGTGCGTGCACACACCCGCACCCCTTCTGTGCATGTGACGTGCACATGTTTGCACGCGTGTAAACATTATGCGTAGGAGCTGTGACCTCATGACTGAACACACATGCAGCTGTGTGTGTGCACGCTTTGGCTGCGTACACGCGTGTGCACGCATGCGGCTGAGTGCACTCAGGGGATTCTGGTGCACAGTTGCCCGTGTGCGGATCCCCACGTCCCATGCATGCATACCAGCCTGCGTTAGCGTGTCATCTACACGCGTGCGGACCTCACTTACCTGTGTACACGGAGACATTTACATCGCGCATGTGTGTACCTGGTGTGTTTCCGTGTCTTTGTGCGTGCACAGCTGTGTGTGCGCATGTGGAGATCTGTGCAGTGATGCGTGCCCCTGGGTATGACCTCACTTGCCTGGGTATGTGTGTGCATGGGTAAATGTGTACAGTTTTGAGTGTACATGTGTGCCTGAACCCCCTGCCCATGAGCGCATTTGCGTGTGTGCGTTGGTCCGTGCATGATTGTGTGCACTGCTACAAGCCTGACAGACACTCCCTAAGCAGAACACAGGGTGCAAAGGGTAGGTGCTGTGTCTCCCTCACTCTGTCGTTGTTACTGAGATGCAGTACTGTTAAGGTTTGTGTCTGGGTGTCCCCAAAGCCTCATGGGGTCATGGGGCAAGCTTTTAGAGTTTGATTGATTATGGGTGTGAGAGCTACACCCGCCCTGGGGTGGATAGTTTGCATATGTAAGGGAGAGGAGGAGGCTGCTTGCCGCCATTCCTCCCTTTTGTGCTTGTTGCTTTGCTGTGTTCTGCCACCATGAGCTGTAGCCCTCTGCCATGTGCCACTCTGCCTTGTAACCTGCCACGTATGGACTGAAACCTCCACAAGCTGTAAGCGAAATAAACCTTTCCTTCCTTAATTTTGGGGGTCAGGTATTTTGTCCCAGCAACGAGAGAAAAGTAAGCAAGACAAGTACCCAATACCCTCAACTTAAAGGAAAAGACATTTATTTTTGACTCACGGCTGCAGAGGGTGCAGTCCATGGTCGGCTGCTGCAAGGCAGGAGCATCATGGTGGACGGGCATGCGGGAGGAAAGATGCTCACATCGTGGCAGTCAGGAAGCAGAGAGAGAAGGGAGGAGCCGGGGACAAGAACTCACCCTTCCAGGTCACACCCAGTGACCGCCTCCACCAGGTCCCGCCTCCTACAGCACAGTCAGCCGGGAGCTCGTCCATGATGGATCCACTGAGGAGCACAGTGCCCCGTGATGCAGCCACCTTCACACACATGGTGCTTAGAGTGGGCATTTCAGCTCCAAACCATAGCATGTCCACATGTGCACACACGCACACACGCACACACGCGCGCACACGCATCCTATCTGAGGGAAACATTTCTGACTCATCTCCCAGGGCCATGTTTTCAGGCCGACTCCAGGGCCATCTTACTCCACGGTGGGCAGGATCCCTTCAGCCTCTCTGCTCCTAGGAGGACGAGGTGCAGGCCGCCCTGGCCGTCCTTGCTGTGATGCTGCTGGGGAGGGGCCCCAATGCCCCAGGCCCATTCCTGGGCTGACCTTGCATGGAGAGGCAGCGGCTCGGATGATGCACCTGTGGGAAGCACGTGACCAGTAGGGCGGCGCTGTTGGTTCAGGGGAAGCTGTGGACACGGGAACCCTGTAGGTCTGTGGGCTGCAGCCGTGATGGGCTGGATGACCCCGGCCCCAGAGCTTGCACACCACCTGGGCTGGACCCAAGACTCCATACCTGTGACCCACAACACCCCTTCCCTTCATTCCCCGCCGACCCGGTGGGTTCACTATGTACTGACGGGAGCCGGCCAAGGACCTGCCCAGCCGATCCCAGCCCCGTGGGAACCATGGGTGACAAGTCAAGCATGGGCAGACGTCCGCACGGTTCTGGAGGTCCACGGCCCGGGGCATCACCTGCAGGAATCCCGCATCTGAGGAAGCCCGGTCCTGGGCCTCACTGCAGCCCATGATCACACAGGACACCGGCCCCGGAACAACAGGAGGGGTGCAGCACACCCCTGCCTGCCTCCACGCTGATGACGTCCCTCCTGCAGCCCCGCGAATCTGCTCCTAGGAGAAAAGCTCCTGACACGCTAACACGGAGCTCGTAGGACCTCCATCGCATAGCTCTGCCACTGTCT
>NW_004955499.1:1101080-1109799 GCF_000276665.1 Chinchilla lanigera | reverse complement strand
CGTCTCTTTTGTCGCGCACCTTGCAGCCGTCCCTCTCCGGCCTTTACTCAGAGCGCCCTTTCCAGCAGGGGGCGCTGTCCCACCGTCGCGCACAGGGCAGGCGGGGACTTCGGTGCACGCTCGTTCAAGGAGGCCCTCGCCCCCTGCTTTGCATGAACCTTGTTCCACTTATGAAGTCAGCCCTCTGCGACTCATCCCCTTATTAGGAAACTATTCACTGCAGAACTTTCAGCCCCCCGAGTGTCTGCCTAGCACTCACCAGCAAAATGCAGAAAAAACAACGCTACGGTTTGTTCGAAGGACGCACAGCGCGATTCGCTCCTCTGCTGTGGCAAAATTTGTGCATTGGTTTTTCTCTTTTGGAGACAGGGTCTCGCTATGCAGTTTGGGCTGGCCCTGAGCTCACTTTGCAGCCCAGGCTGGCCTCAAACTGTCAACGATCCTCCTGCCTCAGCCTCCCGAGTGCTAGGATTATAAGCATGTGCCACCACACCCGGCGTCCCAAAGTGCCCTGTGTTCCGAGGTGACGATCCTGGTGGCTCTAACTCGGTCATGAGTTCATGCACTGGGATCAGTGTGGTGCATTCTTGGGGGACCATGGAATTTAGGAGGCAGGCCTGGGCCCTGTGCTGCCTTTCAGACTCTGTGTATGTCTGTGTGTCTGTGTGTCTGTCTGTCTGTCTCTCTCTCTGCCTCCTGCAGGACGTGTGTCTGGAGCAGCATTTGCTGTGCCTTCTCTGTCATCCCAGGCCTCACATCTGGGCAGCCCAGGACACGAGGACCCCAACCTCTGCAACCAGGAGTCGGAATAAAGCACTCCTCAAAGTTGCTCCACTCAGGTGTTTCATCGCAGCAACAACCTAAGACAGGTGCAGAAATGCAGATGTTCAAGACGCATAGAGGGATAGATACATAGACGATGGATGGACAGGTGCATAGACGGATAGGTAGATGGGTACGTGGGTAGACGGTGGTGTGGTTTGCGGGATAGTTTCAAGGTGAACAATATATAATACAGGACGGATATTTTACATTATTTATAATAGTCTCCCAGGGAACGATACACAAGAGAGTGCAGGAAATCCGTCCACACACTATGGACCAGGAATGCTGCCGAGGGCCTGGATCCCACAATAATGTCCTGCATGAGTCCAGCTGAAGACCTAGAGCCCATAACAATGTCTCATGCAGGTCTGTTTCATGGATCTGCACTGGGAAGGCCCAAAGGTCAGTGGTGGAATCTAGGAAGTCTGTGCCAGCGGGATGAAGGATCTGTGCTAGCAGGCTGAGGGATCTGCACTGGAGCCAGGAAGTGATGCTCAAAAGAACCAGAGCTCCCCCGAAAGGTACCACAGCCATCCTCAGCAGCAGTGAGGTTCCGAACTCCTCCGATGATCAGGATGGCTGAGTTCCCGTCAGGGAAGCCAACACAAGCTTCTCCAGGAGACCGGCAGTGCGCCATCTTCCCCTCAGGGCCAGGAAGCGATGCTCAGAGTGAGGACCAGAGCTCCCCCAAAGTGAACCAAAGCCATTCTCAGTGCCAATGAGGTCCTGAGCTCCTCGGAGGATGAGAACAGCCAAGTTCATCAGGAAAGCCAGCATGACGAGCTCCTCCAACAGAACCAACAGCTCCTTACAGCTTCTACCAGCTCCAACAGCCTCCTTCTCTTTCTCCAGCTCTGCCTCTTAGCTGCTGGCAGCAGTCCTCAGGTGGGCTCCCACACCCAGCACCACGCTTTTCAGTTCAGCTGGGGGTGACAAAGTGACCACCAGGTGTCAGTCCACACCTATACAGATGGTATATGCACAAAATATATACCTATACATATGTATATGGTGTGTGTATGTGTATATAGTATGTATGTGAGATGCGATTGAAAAATACTGCGAAGATTGCAATTTTAAAAATATACTTCAGTAAAAAACACTCGACCTTGAGTCCCCTCAAAATCCTCCCGGCTTTGCGCACGCTCATCCCACCGTCCTGGCCGCTTTCTGCAGCAGCTCTGGAGTCCTCCTTCCTGAGGGTCTTTAGCTGTGCTGTCCTGGCTGCCTCCATGTCCTGAAGGGACTCGACACGCTGACCTTTCCCGGTCATTTTGACCTTGGGGAGGAGCCGGAAGTTGCAGAGTGCCAATCTGGTGACTGAGGTGGACGAGGACACGGCGTCGTGTGTTTAGGAGCTGACTTTCCGCTGGACGGTGCTCGGCAGCAGCTGTCACCATGTTTTTGATCCCCCCTGGGAAAGGCCCTTTTTACTGCAATAGTTTAGAAGACAATTTAAGCTTTCACTGTATATTTCAATTTTACCTCATACATGATACACATATCTATACCGAGCATGTATCATTTACGTATAGGTATTGCATATACATATATTTCCCATACATGCACTAAGATATGTGTGCTATATATACATATACACATTGAGATGCATACAGATACATGCTATTATTTACATGTGTATTGAGATACATGTGCATACCTGGTATATATACTTACAGGTGCTATACACACGTGCTATGTACATGTGTGTATTAAACTATATATAAACATAAGCTATGCATTTATGTGTGTTTTGAAAGATATATGCATGTATATGCAAGGTATATATGTATTTTGAGATATATATATCCTATGTATGTATGTGTTGCTATGTATATGTACGTAAACCACGTACATACTCACAGTGCACATTATTGAGATATATACATACACATATATACATACATATATATTGAGATATATACATACACATATATTGAGATATATACATACACAGATACTATGCGTAGATAGCATAGCTATGCATAGATATATGATAATTACACAGTTTGTACATGTGTATGGAGAGATATTTATACACATATGTTACATGTATCTGTGTGCTATTGGCATGCACATGCCAGATATACTCTTGTGTATCTTTGGTGTATATGGAAAGCAAACGCTCTGCCAGCCGGATCAAAACGAGGGTGTTCTGGGGGCTCCCCGAGCGCCCTCATTTTGATGTGTGCATACACAGACTCTGCTAGACATATGTGTGCGCATGTCAGCAGTTGCCCGTACTAAGAAATACTTGCATCTTCATGACCACCACTGAGAGCGTCTCTTGTCATTGGAGGAAAAGCAGCTTGCATTAGCCCCCTGATGTCTGAACAAACTTAGTACTAAAGTATTCATGCTTTGCTCTTTCCTGACGTGTGTACACTTCTCGGTAGCCTCTCTATACTAATACACATATATGCATAGCACCTGTGTATATTAATACATACATGCATAGCATCCCTACTTGTATCTCAACGCACGCAGATACACGGGATATATACATACATGACTCCCCATGGGTATACAAGCCCCACAAGAACCCAAACAGCAAGGAATTAATGCAGAATCCATGGCAAATGCTCGCAAGGAGAGAGGTGCTTCAAAGATTTTCGGGGTTCAGTGAAGCTGCTCTGGTGTATCGAAGACAAAACTGCACATTATGCAGTTGCAGTGGGTTGTGTGTTCATTCAACAAACACCCTGAGCATGTCCATATTCCGGGCGAGGGCGTACGGTTGGTGTATGGCAGTGTTTGCGGCACACCCGTGAAAAGCAGGACAGCCGTGGACAGGCGGGTTCGGGGAGCCCCGAGAGCACCCCCATTGTGCTCCAGGTGGCTAACTCCAAGGGGTCTCTGAGCACCCACAGGGCCGGCCTTCACTAGAATAGCTCACACGTAGTCAGTCGAAAGCGCGCTATGCTTTAAGACCTCGGACTCATTATCACACAGAGATGCAAATAAAACTCAGCTGGGGGGAGAAAGCCGAAGGATCGAGCAGGACCGGGGATGCAGCTCAGCGGCACAGCGCCCGCCTGGCGGGCGCCAGATCCTGAGTTCGACTCCCGGTACCCGAGGCCGTGCAAACGGGGCAGCTCACCCGGCTCCTGGAGTCCGGAGGTTCGTAGCAGCTCCCCCGGGGCTGGGGTGCGCTGTGGCCCTGGACTCCACCGGCTCCGACAACCTCAAATTCAGAACACTGGGGTGGAAAACAGCGCCTGCACTCCACAAGCACAAGGTTTTCTTCGGCATTTCTCCCTAGGTAACACGGCAGCACGGCTGCTCACGGAGCGCGAGGTCTTACAGGTCGGTGGGCAATGCCGCCAGGGCCACGCTGAGGCCCCGGGTGAATCCTACCGCACTGTAAAATGAGGAACCTGAACATCCCGGCTTTGAGCGTCTACTGGGGGTCTCGAAATTCACGCACCTGCATGCACGTGGGCCATTAGTCTCCTGGCTGGGTTTTCGCTTCTCTTAGAAGTTGGAGCAAATCTGCTCTGAGAATCAAACCCACAGCCTTTTAATTCCTTCCTTTCTTTTTTTTTTTTTAAATTTTAAGACAGGGCCTCACTAAGTTACTCAGTTGCCCAGGCTGGGCTCCAACTTGAGATCCTCCTGCCTCAGCCTCCCCAACAGCTGGATGCTGCGTGGCTACTTCCCGCTCCCGGCCAGGGCTGAACGCCCTTCCCCCAGGGCGGGAGGGAGAAGCCACCGGAGCCGCCCAGCCCCCTCCTCTCAGAGCCCTGCCTGCCCAGGGTCCTGGAATCCAGTTCAGCAATCTGCGTTGGGGGCGGCCGCTTTTGCAGCTCCTGCGTTTAAATCTCTTTCATCTCTCACTTCCCCTCTCCCCCGGGCGCAGCTCGTCACGCAATCCTCAGAAGAAACGAGGTGTTTCCTGGAGCCCCGGGTTTGTCACGAGTTCCCTCCGGGGTGGGTCCAAAGGCAGGCGTTTCGGCGTGCTCTGTGCCAGCTTTCTGAGAACGGGCCAAGTGCAAACCTCCCGCCGTGCAGATCTCCCCGGGACACTGCTTCCGAGTCTGCGCTCCTGCAGAACCAGCAAGGCCGGCCCTGGAGCTTCTCTGTTGGTGCAGCCAGCTGCTCCCCTCAATATTTGCAAGGAAACAAGCCGTTCGTTCTTTCCCCTCCTCCCTCTCTCTGCCTCCCTCTGTCTCTCTTTTTCTTTTGAGACAGGTTCTTGCTCTGCAGTTCAGCTTGGACTCGAACTCACTTTGTAGCCCAGGCTGGCCTCAAACTCACAGCGATCCTCCTGCCTCAGCCTCCCGAGCGCTGGGATGACAGGCCTGCACCGCCACGCCCGGTTCCTTCCACTTTTAAATGTGCGAGGATGTTCTCGGACATCGTGAATAAATTCAGCCAGGGCTTCCAGGAAAAACAGATCACTTAAAACCAGCTCCTCTGTTATGGTTTGTGTCTAGGTGTCCCCCCAAAGCCACCTGCACTCCTGGGGCAGCTTCTAGAATTTGTGATTCACCCACAGGCCAATGCTGGGGTTATGGGTGTGAGTGCTACACCTGCGCTGGGGCGGGTAGTTTGCATACAGTGTAAGGGAGGGAAAGAGGCTGCTTGCAGCTGCTCTTCCCTTTTGCTCTTGCTGCTTTTGCTGTCTTCCGCCACCATGGCCTGCTGCCCTCTGCCATGCGCCACCCTCCCTTGGAGCCAGCCGAGTATGGACTGAAACCTCCACAGACTGTGAGCTCAATGAACCTTTCCTTCCTTAGTTCTGGATGTCAGGTGTTTTGTCCTAGCGAGAGAAAAGTAACCAGGACATCTTCCATCCTTGGAAGGAAGAAGAAAAACAGAAACGCCGAAGGGAATTCCCCAAAGCGCCCATAAACCAGCGCCGACAAAATGAAATAAACTCACCCCGCAACGGATGGCACAGCACGACTTGTTTTGATTTAAAATCTTGCTAAATCAGAGTTCCCCGGCCAGGGCCCAAGTTTGTGATTGTCCTGCCTCAGCCTCCCGCAGTGCTTGGGTTACAGGCGTGCAGCACCGTGCCTGGCCTCACTGAGGCTGGAGCATCCACGCCCTTCCAGGGAAAGGCCGGGGAAAAGGAGAAGGAGAAGCAGTTCAATGGCAGACGCAAGCCCTGAGTCTTTTTTCTCTTCTCGTTTCTGCGGAAAGTGTTGCCTTTGGCCCCCGCCGGCTCGAACTTCCAAGCTGAGCGCTGCGGTTAGGGGCGCGTGGGTCCAGCTCAGCGCTCTCTGGCATTCTGTGGAATCACGGGCCGCGATCGCCAGCCAGCCTCGGGCCAAGGGCCACACGTGGCCGGCCGGCCGTGGTCAGCCAGGGCCATGCCAGGGAACAGTCAGGTGCATGGAGGTGTTGCAGCCCAGCGGCTGTGGAAGGGGCCGGGCTGGTGGTGGGCGGTGTTCGCACCAGAAAGATCACACCCGGTTCGGTTCTTACCGCACACGGTGGTCCGCGGGCCCCGCGTTACCGCTCACAACCTAGCGGAAGCGAACTACAATTTCGTGCACAGCCTGGGAAGCGCTAGGGTGTGGTTCGCGTGCCTCTGGAAACACCCTCTGGCCCAAAATACGGTGTCTCCCCCTCAGCCCTGCCCCTCAGCTGGCCTGAACCTCTGTCACGCTCAGGAAATGACATGCTCACCTTGGTCATATAAAAAGCAAAGAAAAACACAGCCAAGTAAGCATTCAAAAGCAATGGGCCGGGCATAGGGGCACATGCCAGTAATCCCAGCACTCGGGAGGCTGAGGCAGGAGGATCGTTGCAAGTTCGAGACCAGGCTGGGCTACAAAGTGAGCTCAAGGCCAGCCCGAACTGCATGGTGAGACCCTGTCTCAAAAAGACAAACAAGAAAAACACAAAAAACAGCCATGAGACCAGGCACGGTGCTGCACGCTTGTAACCCAAGCACTCTGGGAGGCTGAGGCAGGAGAATCACAAATTTGAGCTCCGTGTGGGGAACTCTGTGATTTAGCAACAAAACAAGAAAATATTTCTCGAAGGGCTCAAGGTGTAGCTCCTCAGGAAGGCTCTGGGTTCAATGCCCCGTGCTGTACAAGTAGGACCAAAGAGTAGTGAGACAAATCTAAGCAGAAAACTAAAGCACCAGGAAGCTAACAGGAAACTCAAAATCAGATCTGTCGACAGTTACCCAGAGGAAACATAAAGGTAAGGCACCGACAGCGGAAGGATGGAGCTATCACGCCCCAACTTACAAGCACGTGTTCTGCCTCCACCGTCCAGGACGAGGTAAAAATAATGAATAAACAAACAAATACAAACGGTGGCGCACGGCTGTCATCTCAGCACTTGGGAGGCTGAGGCAGGAGGATCTCTGCAAGTCTGAGGCCAGCCTGGGCTACCTAGTGAGTTCAAGGCCAGCCTGGACTACATAGCTAATCTCTGTATCAAAAAAAACAAAAAAAATAAAAATAAAATACACAAACAAATGAAGAACTAAACTGACCAACTTCTGGTCTCAGACACACAGCAATGCCTGCAATAGTGCCGTGGAGTTGCTGAGGGGCCAGATCAAAGGGCCACACACGGGGTGACTTCCAGCAACAGGAATCCGTCCTGTCCCATCCCGGAGTCCAGGATGCTGAGATCAAAGTGTCCCAGCTGTGCTCCCTGCCCAGGCTCCTGGGGAGACCCTCCTGCCTCTGCCTCAGGCTGGCGCTCCTGGAAGCCCTGGGCTGCGGCCCTATTGCTCTAGTCAGTGTCTCTGTCTTCACACAGCTTCTCCTCCGTGTCTGTGCCTTCTCTTCTGTCTCTCTGGAGGACACTGCTGTTGCATTGAGGAGGCTGATGCAGGAGGGTCTCCTCTGCAGATGCTCCAGTAGTTTCCTCTGCGGGGACCCTGTGTCCACTCAGGGCCCGTCCCACGTGTGGGGTCAGGACGTGGACGCGGCTGGGGAGGGTGGGGTCACCATTCCCTGCCCTGCAGTGAGCAACCAGAAAGAAAAAAACCAGAGTCAGAGAGACAGGAACCAACCTTCATCAAACAAAAATCTTAGCCCGAGGCCAGTGCCACGGTATGGAGCCCGGATGCCCCAGTGTGGTCGGCAGGAGCCAGAATCCTCCTCAACCGGCACAAAGGGCAGGCCAGGTCGCCCGAAAAGGAGAGACAATCTGCGGCCGACCGCGCTGGCGGCCGGAGTCAGATAAACAATCACCAGTTGTTGCCAAGTTCGCGCCGCTCGATCTGGCGAAAATAATGTCACTGCACGCACAGCCCCACCAGGCCACGCGGGGTCCTGGGCCACAGCTTCTGGGAACTCGAGTGGCGCACCAGTGATATTTGAGGGAGATAGAGGCCTGGGGGGTGCAGGTATGATTTCCTGCACAAGGGCAAGAAAATGACACAGTGGTTATTTAAAAGTTACAAGAGATAAAAACATAATGCTGTCTGCTTTTGTGTGGGGGGGGTTGTTTTTTCTTTAAACACAGCCTCAGCACATTAGTCGGGGCTGGGCTGGAACTTGCAGCGATCCTCCTGCCTCAGCCTCCCAAGTGCTGGGATCACAGGTCAGCAGCATTATATCTGTCTAAACAACACAAAATTGAGATAGGAAAGCCTGCCTCCCGCTAGAGCAAGATATCTTCACGGTTCCCACAGACAGGGCGGCTTCCCCGTATCTCTGTGGGTTCAGATTGTGAAACTCGAAAGACAGAGTTGCGGCCTGGGCCAGCGCTGGACAGGCCAGGAGGGGAGAAGTCTCCACGAGGCAGGAAGGGGACACGGGGAACGCTGCCCCGGCAGGGACACCAGAGATCGGCCCACAGCAGACGGCTGTCAGGAGTCAGAGTCACAGGGGGCAGCGGTCCTGAGAGGATGGTGAAAACGCCGGACCCCCAAGGGTGGGAGGTCGGCTTCTACAGGTCATGAGGGACACTGTCA
>NW_004955499.1:1089982-1100236 GCF_000276665.1 Chinchilla lanigera | reverse complement strand
GCAGGGCCTCTGGCCACACCCAGGACCTTCTCTCCGCAGAGGGTGGGGTTTCCTCCTCCGGCCTCCGCCTCCTCAGCCTCCTCAGACCTGTGCCTGCACCCCTGGCCTGGAGAGCAGCCATCTCACTTACGCATTTTGATCTTTACTTTCAGAACGGGGTGGATCTCCAGCCTTCCTTTTATGTTTTACTTTGAGGCCGGTTCTCGGCTAAATTGGGAAACTGCCCGGGGCTGCCCTTGAACCTGCAAATCTTCGTGCTTCAGCCTCAGTCACCAAGTAATGCACAAATGCAAGATTTTTTAAATCAAAATTAATGCCAAAAAATGTCATGAGAAAAACTATCAAGGCCCCGCTGATTCCCACGGGAGCCTGAACCACAGAGGGATGCCACGCTGGTCCTACCTCCCTGAAGATGGCCTGTGTTTCCCCGGCTCAGGGTTAATTCTCTGCAGAATATTTACAAGTCAAAAAGCTATAATGAGAATAGAAACACACAGCTATGAGAACTAAGAGCCTTACTTTAAATATTTAATTTATACCAAAACCAGAGTTCTGGGGGGCAGTGGTACTTTCCTGGCTTTAATGGATTCAAGGTTATGAAAATGAGTCTGAAGACAGGTCTGGTGTGCACACCTGACATCCCAGCACGCTGGGAGGCTGAGGCGGGAGGATCACAATCTCAAAGCCAGCCTGCACAACTCCGCCAGACTCTGTCTCAAAATGAAAGATAAAACAGAATTAAAAATTTAGAAGGTCTATAAAGGGCTAGGGCGGGGGGTGGTGGCGTAGGCCTGTTATCCCAGCACTCGGGAGACTGAGGCAGGAGGATCCTTGTGAGTTCGAGGCCCGCCTGGGCTACAAAGTGAGCTGAAGGCCAGCCTGAACTGCATAGTGAGACCCTGTCTGAAAAAGACAAAAGAAATAAATTAATTAGTTAATTAAATCAGGAGGAAGGCTCTGAGTTCAGTCCCCAGTAGCACAAACACCAAACAAGCCCCTGCTCCTGCTTCTGACTGACCTCTTTTTCCAGGGGCCTAAACATCGCTGCCTTGGACAATTTCTCCACGGGGCGCGCTCGCTCCCTCGCCCAGCCCCTGCAGGCTGGGACCGCTTCCCGCCTGGGAATTTTTCACGCTTTTTCCATCACAGATTTTGCCTTTGTTTTTACCACTCTGTAGACTCTGCATCGCAGGGTGACGGTGTGAAGCAGTGGGGTTAATTTGCGCCTGTGATTGGGGCCCGCGGGCGCCTTCTCCCGCCCTGCCCGGAGGCGTGGGCTCCCCGGCCACCCCCGCGATGTCCTTGGCCGAAGACCGCGCCGTGACCCCGGCGAACTGCCCTTTCTCACTGTGTCAATCTCTGAATTTCCCCATCATCTGTTTTTCCATTTTGTTCTTTGTTTTTACACGTTGGGTTTCTCGTAGAAGAGGAACCACGGGATACTGAAGCTCCTGGGCCTGATTTATTCCACTCAAGATCACCGATCTGCAGCCATTTTCCTACACAACTCAAGCTGATCCTTCTTCATGGCTGCGTAGAACTCCAGGTATTCTTCGTCCATTCCCCTGCTGATGGGCATACCAGCTGCTACAAACACCCGTGTGCCCGGATCCCTGTAAGGTAATGCCTTTAATTCCTTCGGGAAGTTGCCGAGAAGGGGAACAGTTGGGTCCCATGCAATTTGCAGTCTGGGTTGCTGAGGAAAATCCACGCTGCCTCCCTGGGGTGATTCTCAGCCGGAGCTTGCACTTCCCTTGACCCCAGCATGATCTGTTTTTTTTATTTTTATTTTTATTTTTTGGTCTTTTTTGAGACAGGGTCTTGCTGTGCAGTTCAGGCTGGCCTTGAGCTCACTTTGTAGCCCAGGCTGGTCTCGAACTCGCAAGATCCTCCTGCCTCAGCCTCCCCAGTGCCTCGATTACAGAAGTGCACCACCAGGCCTGGCTGAAACGACCTGTTTCTTTTCCTGAGCGTGGGGCTGGCCGGTCACGTCCTTCCTGTCTCCTTCTGCCTCATCTCTCGGTGGGTATCTCGGCCGCCGTAACACGGGAGCGGCAGGATTGCACAGTCAGTGTGAAACATTCGCCCAAGCACGCCGTTGCTGACAGCATCCGGTTGCTAAGCAACGAAAACAAAAAAAAGGGGGGGAGTCGGCGTTGGGGATTTTGCGAGAACCTCCTTTTTTTTTTTTTTTAACTTTTCATTTTTTACAACTGCAAATCACTTCTCCAATTCAGGTCACCCCCGAGCACAGCGCAGCGCGCAGTGGCTTCGACCCCCGGCCCCCGGGCGCGTCTGCTTCGCGAGACGTGAGCGATCAAGGCCTCGGAAGCTGACACCCCGCACCGAGGGGTGACGCCGGAAAGTGCGCGTTGTGTGTGTGTGTGCTAGGGGGAGGGCTTGGGGGTTTTTTGTTTGTTTTTTTTTTTTTT
The DNA here is from genome assembly GCF_000276665.1 of Chinchilla lanigera. Lineage (NCBI taxonomy): Eukaryota > Metazoa > Chordata > Mammalia > Rodentia > Chinchillidae > Chinchilla > Chinchilla lanigera. The sequence goes on along the minus strand of NW_004955499.1, from coordinate 1,097,804 downwards.
TTTACCACAATAAAGAAATCGGGGGCGGTGCAGGGAGAGAAATGACAGAAGAAAGCAGGCCGCAGAGGAGAGGCGGACGCCTACCCCCGCATGCCTGGAGATCCCTGCGCCTTCCAAAGCCGACCCGGGAGTCATCGCAGACCCTGCTTGAACCCTCGTGAGGAGCTGCTTGTCTTTGCCCCAGCAGCAAACTTAAAATTTTTCTTTCCTTTCCTTTGTTTTTTTTTTGTCTTTTTGAGACAAGGTTTCACTATGCAGTTCAGGCTGGCCTTGAGCTCACTTTGTAGCCTGGGCTGGTCTGGAACTCACAAGGATCCTCCTGCCTCAGCCTCCCGAGTGCTGGGATTACAGGCGAGTGCCACCACGCCCAGGACAAAATTTTTCTTTTCAAACCAGCCCACATTCAAGTCCCATCTTACATACAGCTAAAGGCCCACGCTATCCTATGACACTGTCAGGGACTGGAATATTATGCACCCACGGAAAGGAACAAAGCTCAGAGTCCTCTTACAACGCAGGTGGGGTGCTGAGAGACAGGAGCACAGCGTGGGATTCCACTGATAGGAACTGAGGGAACACGCAAACCCACAGATGCAAGAAGGGGGTTAGCGCTGGCCGGGCCCTGGGTAAGGGGACCAGGTCTCACTCCAGGGGACGGGAACAGGCCGGAACTAGACAGAGGCGGTGCCTCCCTGACCGTGTGAATGCACCCCAGGCCCTCGGAGAAAAGCCCCAGGAGTCCGACACACGCTGCTGTAGACTCAGGAGGCTGAGGCAGGAGGGTCTCCTCTCCAGATCCCCCACAGATTCCCTCTGCAGAGACCCTCTTTCCACGCAGGCCCCGCCCAGGTTTTGGGGTCAGGACGTGGACGCGTCTTCAGTGGCCACCATTCAATCCACTGCCATCCTCCACTTCTCCCTCCACAGGCCCGGGGAGACCTTCCTGCCTCTGCCTGCCTGCTCCTCTGATCAGCCATTCGCTCTCTGGCCCTCTCACCACCCACAGCGCAGCTCCTGTTACTACCCCAGCTTGAGACAGACTCTCTACGTCCTCTGGACCGGCCTCAGACCCGCCATCCTCCCGCCTCAGCCTCCCGAGCGGCTGGGACCGCGGCCCAGTTCCTGTCCCGCAGGGAGGCGGCAGAGGGGAGGAACAACGCCAAGGCCGGGTCCCCAATCGCATGCCTGGGGCCCCTGCCCCCTGTCTCCGCCCCAGCTTGGGGCTTCACGGGCCACCGGAAGGACCTTCCCCTCCCGGGCCCCGCGCCCCGCCTTGTGTGCCAGCCAAGCCCTGCAGAGGTGACACCCGGGGGCCAGGGCGTGGCACACCCTCTCATCCGCCTGCCTGTGGTCGGGGCTGAGCGTAAACACCCCAGCACCCCATCCCCGGCTGTAGCTCCGCGCGGCTCCCCGCGTCCAGGGCGCGGCACCCCCAGCGGGGACGCTAACGCGAGCCTCCTGGGCTGGGTCCCGGCCGGCGCGAGGGGGGCTGCTCTTACTTTTTGTTTTTTGTTTTTTTCCAGTACCGGGAATCGAACTCACGACCTCCCCATTCCTTATCTGCCTCCGCCATCCTGGCCCCTTCTTCTTCCTGCAACAGAGCGCTCGCCCTGTTCCCTGCCATTTCTCTTTGCTCGCACTCTTTATTCACGCTTTGGGTTTTTGTTTTCACAGGAGAGAAACCACACGATGTGTGTCTGATTTCGTCCAGTGCACGTCATGGTCTCAAGGTGCACCCATTTTCCCACGGGAGACTCAAGTTTACCCTTTTTCGTGGCAGAGTAGTATTCCATGGTGCTCAAACGGCACGTTTGCTTTAATCGTTCATCTGCTCACGGATACACAGTCCGCTTGCAGGATTTAGTTGTTGCGAGCCTCGAGGACATGAATTACAAAGTGCAGGGAACAGCACCTCCCGCATCCTCACCTGCCGGGCATCTGCCCTCAAACCTCAACTTGAGGGGCTTCCAGCACGCTCTCCGAGGGGCTCCTGCCGCTCTGAGGGGCAGCCCGCTCTTCCTGCCCCCCGTGTGCAGCCGTGGCATTCAGGACGGGGTGTGAGTGCCCAAGACCCTCAGTGACTGAGACCCCTGGAAGTGCGCGGTCCCCGCGTGGTCCCGCCCCCGTGACCTGCGCTCCTGGGCCCAGGGTTGCTCCGGCGAGCCGTGGGACTGGGACACTTGAGCAAGAAGCTTCCGCCCTCCCTGCCGCGGACTGTTTCTTCTCCTTCTCCGGCCCTGTCTGCACGTGCAGGCGCCCTGGGGGTCCCGGCTTCTCTGTGCGTCCCCAGAACAGCAAATGGGTGGAGCCTGGAGCCCGCAGGAGCCCTGAGCCCGGGACCCCCAAGGCCGGCAGCACCCGCCCTAGCCTCAGCACCTTCGACATGAGTCACCTCCGTCTTCAAATCTTCACCTCACATCTGAGTGCAGAAACCTGTGGACCTCAGCACTTCTTCCCTGACACAGGGCGCAGCTGAAATCTGTGCGGAGGAGAACGGGGAAAGCACAAAGCAAATGATCCGAGCCTGAGCCGGGCCTGGTGGTGCGTGCCTACAATCCAGCCCTCTGGGAGGCTGAGGCAGGAGGATCTCCCAGGCTGCACAATTTAGCCAGACTTTCTCAAATAAAATTTTTCAAAATTCTTTTGTTGTTTTGTTTTGGTTTGGTTTTGTTTAAAGGTTGATGGCGTAGCTCCATGCAAAGGCTGTGGGTTTTCAATCCCCAAGACCACAAAATAATCGTCATCGTTATTTTCATCGCCGTAGTTGTTACCCGACACTGGTGACTGTGGGGAAAACGCTTTATTTTGGTTCATAGTTTTGCAGGTTGGGAAGTCTAGGCTCAGGCAGAGTCGCCTGGCTTGTACCTCATCCTGTAGCCCAAGGACCAGACACCATTGATGCGAAAAAGGGAATCATGGTGAGCGAAGGACAGAAAAGAGATCAACCATTCCTTTCAAAGCAACCAGATCTCGCGATAAATAATCCCATCCTCGGGAAACTATCCTAGTCTCGTGATAACTGATCTGTGGATCTGCTCTGCTCTCACGATAATTAACCAGATCTCCCAGCAACTGTCCTACTCTCGCGATAACTGATCCCGCCTGGGAGCCCCAACCCAACCCAGACGTGGATGCTGATCAGTTCTCAGAGTGCAGTGCCAGAGGGGCTGGGAGTTTAGCTCAGCGGCACAGCGCATGCCTGGCGACGTCATGAGTTCGATTCCCGGTACCGGAAAAAGACCAAAAAATAAAAGAAAGAAGAGAGTGCGGCGCCAGGATGGGACTGCAGGTCCCAGCGCCTCTGGAGGCTTCAGGAGGGAAGCCGTCTGCCCTGGGCTTCGGTTTTCTGGGCCACTTCTTATTTTTTTTCTGCCTTTTTGAGGCAGGGTCTCGCTATGCAGGTCAGGCTGGCCTTGAGCTCACTTTGTAGCCCAGGCAGTCCTTGAACTCGCAGCGATCCTCCTGCCTCTGCCTCCTCCACAAGCTCCCGGGGAGACCTTCCTGCCTCTGCCTCTTCCCAGGGATCCAGGTGGCCTTGGGCTGCGGCCCCATTGCTCCAGTCTCTGTCTTGGTCTTCCCACGCCTTCTCCTCTGTGTCCCCATCTCGTCTCTGTCTCTTTGTTTTTTCACTTATTCTGCAGTACAGGTGAAACTCTTGAAGTCATAAGTGCCTGCAAGGGCTTTCTGAAAAACAGCCCCAACTGCACAAGAAGTAACAGCAAACATTAACAACTGGGACGATATCGAATTAAAGCCGGGCACGGCGGAGCATGCCCGCAATCCCAGCACTCGGGAGGCTGAGGCAGGAGAATCATTGTGAGTTCAAGACCAGCCTGGGCTGCAAAGTGAGCTCAAGGCCAGCCTGACCTGCAGAGCGAGACCCTGTCTCTAAAAGATGAAAAAAAAATTTAAAATCTTCTGCATGTCACACCAGCAGAGCGAGGAGCCGTACTGCATCTTCCCAAGGGCACTGTCCTTGGCTTAGCGCCCAGCGCTCCTGGATAAAGTCCCTGTTGCAAAGGGTGTAGGTCGGGGTGCACGGCTGTCTTCTGAGAGTCCAACGCTGCACCCCAGGTCTTCTCTGAGCGCAGTAGTACATCTCCGTACGCAGCCTGAGATGGCCGCGTTCACCCCGGTCTCACGTGAACACCTTAAAAATTCGGTGCTGGAGGCGGCACGTGTGGGACCAGAAGACGGCTCCCGGGCCTGGCCAGGCGCACCGGGAGACTCATCCCATCCTGGAGAGAAGCCAGCAGCCTCCTCGCCCAGGCGTGCCCGGCGCATGTCCAGGGTCAGCAGCAGTCAGCAGCCCTGGAGCCCTGACCTGGACAGCGGGCATGCCCGGGCCCTGCAAGCACCTGGCCTGGCTTCCCGGGGCAGCGGGGGCTGGGCCGGGTTTCTATTTCGGTCTTTCCCTTCCTCCGGGACCCACCAGCCCTTTGTCACTGTCCACGTCAGGCCGCGAGCTCCCCTGGGCCCCAGGACTTCCTGTCCCCCTTCCCCTGCTGACAGCAGCCGCGAGAGGCCCTCCCACGGTCCCTGGCCGGCCAGGGCTCAGCCGGGCCCCTCAGGAGCTGAGCTGGACTTCCCCAACTGTGGACATGTTTGAGGCCCCTGGAAATAACCCTGTCTGACAACCAGGCCCCGCCTCTAAGACCAAACCAGCCAGAGCACCCCCTCATCCTAGGAATCTCCTTGCACACCACCCACCTTTGATCCAGGAGGCTTTGGGGTGGACACCCAGGTAGAAACCATGATGTGTAAAGGGCCACTCAGCAGACAGCCACAAACCCAGGACTGTGGCCCTCCGCGGCCCCCAAGCTGCTTTTTAAAATAAAGTTTTATTGGAACACGAGGAGGACAGTGGCTTCCCCATAGCGGCTCATCAGAGCCCGTGGGCGTATCAGAACGCAGAGAAAAAGGTGAGGGCGTGAGAGGTGCCCGTGTGTGCCCTGGAGCTGCGGGCTCCGTGTCCTCCTCCCAGCTGCGCCTCGTGCTGGGGACGGAGCCCGGATCCCTTTCGTTGGACACCGCGGTGCACGAGCTCCGTATTTGCGTTATTTGGGGGAATATGAGGTCAGCCTCGGACTCAGCAGGCCGAGTGAGGACCATCCCCTCACCTAGCGCTGAGATCACCAAGCAATCTCGAGGGCTCCAGCAGGAGAAAGAGCAAGGGTGCCCCGAGCCCGCCCCAGGGGAGCCAGCGATCGCCCCGCAGTGTCGGCGATGTCAGTTCTTACTGTACACCAGGGCTTTCCGCGCAGCATACCATATTTCTACATTTTGGCACATTTTATTTTATTCTACCTTTTTTTGTGTGTGTGTGTGTGTGTGTGTTTTCAAGACAGAGTCTCACTGTGCAGTTCAGGCTGGCCTTGAGCTCACTTTGTAGCCCAGGCTGGTCTCGAACTCACAATGATCCTCCTGCCTCAGCCTCCTGAGTGCTGAGATTACAGGCGTGCACCACTACACCCGGCCTATTTTATCTTACTGTGACCAGGTATTGCTCTGCGGCCCAAGCTGTTGTCCAGTTCACAGTAGACTCTCCTGCCTCAGCCTCCCAGTGCTGGGATGACAGGTGTGTACGGGACCCCACCGGGCTCTGGGTTTTTCGTTGTTGAAAACGACCTCTGCAAACACGGGCTGCCTCGCTGCCGAGCGCAGACACACCCTCTGCGAGGTCGCCTGGCGCCCCGTGCCCGCGGGAGACCCGGGTGGGTCCCGCGCCCGGGGCCTGAGGTTGCACCGGGCCAGCGCCAAGCTCGCTGCGGATGAGCGGAGCCGAGCCGCCGGATGCCCCCGCCTGCCGCCTGCAGACTGAGAGATGTCGCAACCCTCACGCATCCACAGCGCAAAAGGAAATGTGTTCCGTTAGCAGATTTTTTTAAGCTCTTTTTTAACTTAAGAAAAAAAACACACACAAAAAAAAGGAATCTGTTTTGCCTGGGAATGCAGCGTCCGATCAACGCCTGCTGTAAGCCTCGGTCCCTATACTCCTCCTCCTCCCTCGCTGCCCCTAAGAAAACCAGAGGCTCGGTCGCCCCGCGCACCCCACATCCTCCTGACCGCGCCCAGCCGGGCGGGGAGGGGAGGGGAGCGGAGCGGAGGAGGCCCCCCCGCCCAGGCGTGGCACCGGTGGTGGGCAGGGATACGGCGCGGGTGCAGCTGCCGCGGGCTGCAGAGTCCCAGCAGCTCCTCCGCAGAGCACAGACAGTTACACAGGAAATTTCAACACGGGCTTGCTCTGCCGCCGCCGTCCAAGTGCCAGCGGTCGCGGGCAGCTCGGAGGTGGACGCCGAGGACCGTGCACCTGCGGACGGGTGGCCGGGGCTGGCGGGCGGGCAGCCTGGCACCACGGCGCTGGCGCTGGAGAGACTGCGCTGCCTCTGCCTACCTTGGCGTGCAGGTTGGCTCCAAGGCGCCTGTGCAGCCCCGCGCTTGCAGCAGAAAGGTTGATGCCCGCGTCCCGCAGCCTGGGCCGCCGGGGCACCGGGGGTTCTTCTGACCCTGCCAGCATCTGAGCCGCTCCGGAGCCTGTGGCAGGTAAGCCCCTGTTTCGTCTTCTCGTTTCAATTGTTGAGGAACAAGGACCTGCTCAGGGGCCAGGAGGCTACGGCAGCTCCGCCAGCGGTGGGACTCCTAGCCTAACAGCAAAACCCCAGCAGATCTGCCCAGTGCTCGGTCAGCCGGACGGGAGGGCAGGTGGATGGCACGGGATGGACAGGACAGACGGCCGGACGCTGTTGGCACATTCACCACGTGCGCACGCCTCTTTTTGGCGGCTGAGATTGGCCGGGAAGTTCCTTGTGGCCAGACAGACCCCAGGCCACCTGCACGGCCTCAGAAAACCCTCCTGTTTGGCGGGGGCCTTGCTGAGGCGGCGGCGGCGGGGCTGCGGCGGAGAGGCTGGGCGGCGCGGCTGCCTTCCCCGGCCCGTCAAGAGGAACTCCGGGGCGCGCGGCAGCACGGGGCTTGGGGCTTTCCCCTTCCCTGCGGCCGCCTTGTTTATTTCACTGTGAAATCGCGATCAGGGAGGCCGAGGCACGCGGGTACGCAGGACCACACCGGCCACGTCTCTGCCTGCCTGCCTGTCCGTCCATCTGTCCCTCTGTCCGTCTGTCTGTCTGTCTGTCCGTCTGTCTTCCCGGCGTCCGAATGTGCAGTGAAATCCATCAGACACACACGCTGCAACATCGCAGGGGAAAACCCGGCGGGTGAATCCATTACAGAGCCAGCTGAAGGTCACACAGGAGACAGACCTTTTGCAGAAGGCAGAGGGACCTGGGGGTGGAAGGGCAGCGGAGGGAGAAGTAAAAAGAATTCAAATGCGTTATGCAGCCGGGCAGGGTGGCGCACGCCTGTCACGCCAAGCTCTCAGGAGGCTGAGGCAGGACGATCGCCCTGAGTTCGAGGTCAGCCTGGGCTACATAGTGAGACCCCGTCTCAAAACAAAAACACAAAAATGATGCTGTGTCCGTGCACCACGCTCCCGCTCAGGGCACCGCCACTCCCGTGGGCGCTCAGGGCTGGGTGGAGGGCGGACCTCGGCAACAGCGGGGGCTCGCACAGCACAACAACGGCTGAGCGCGCGCCCTCGAGGGGCCCCTCACGCCCACCCCGCCGCCCCCGGGAGCCCCGTCCGGGGCGGAGCCTCCCCTTGGGCGTGGCCACCGGGCCTTGAGGCCCCTGGGAGACCTTTTCCTTCCGCCCTGCTCCTCCCCGAGCCGGCCCCAGGGGAGCAGCGCGGGCTGCTGCAGTCGGTGAACCAGATCGCCCCCACGCTGCGCCCGGGCCAAGGGACTCAGGGGCAGTCAGGACCCTG
>NW_004955499.1:1086417-1087975 GCF_000276665.1 Chinchilla lanigera | reverse complement strand
GATGGGTGGATGGATGGGTGGATGGGTGGATGGATGGGTGGATGGATGGATGGATGGATGGGTGGATGGATGGATGGATGGATGGGTGGATGGGTGGATAATGGGTGCATGACTGGGTGGGTGAGTGAATAGGTGGGTGGGTAGCTTGGCAGTGGGTGGATGGATACATGGTGGATGTATGGGTGGGTGGACGGCAGAATGGAGGGACGCATAGAGTGGTTGAAACAAGAAGAAGGGCTGGTTGTCAGTCAATACTTCTGACCACCATAAACCGGGGCCTAGAACCGCAGAAATGAGGCAGGGGTGGTGGTGCCCGCCTGCCACCCCAGCTCTCTGGGAGGCTGAGGCAGACATGTTTGAGGTCAGCCTAAGGAGCACAATGACTTAGAAAGACCCTGTCTCAAAATCAAAGCAATCAATGAATCACTCATCGATCCTTCAGTACGGGCCGGGGATGGAGCTCGGTGTGAAGGTGAGGAGATGAATTCCCTCCGTCCCCTGACGCCGCTGCCGTCCTCACCCCAGATCTGCGTCCTGCTGGAGTGCTGAGGCCACCGGACGCTTACAGCTAGGGTTAGGGGCGGCCGGGGCCCTTGGCTTCCCAGAACTCTGTCCCCAGAAAAATTCTACGGTCTCCTCTTCCCTCCCTCCTCCCTCTGTCTGTCAGTCCCTCCCTCCCTCCTTCCTTCTTCCCCTCTGCTGCACCACGGGGGATGGGACCCACGGCCTTCACATCGAGCTCTACCCTCAGCCCCTTTTTAATTTTTTATTTTGAGGCAGAGTCTCACTAAGTCACTCAGTTGCCCAGGCTGGGCTGCACCTGAGAGCCTCCCGCCTCAGCCTCCCAGAGTGCTGGGAAGACAGGCGTGCGCCACCATGGTGATTTATTTTTAATATTTCTGAGCTGCAATCATGATGCGCTTGTTGTGATGAGCACTTCAGGGGCATTTGGTACATCAACACCTCTGTCTAATTCCATGAGGTTTTCATCGCCGACAGGGACACACCTGCCCATGAGATGAAACAGTCCCTCCCCCTTACCGAAGCCCCCAAGGTAGTCTAATGTGTTTTAGCATAAAAAGAAAATGCTAGCCGGGCCTAGTGGCGCGTACTTGTAACCCCAGAACTCAGGAGGGTGAGGCAGGAGGATTGTTGTGAGTTCGAGGCCAGCCTGAGCTACAAAGTGAGCTCATGGCCGACCTGAATTGCACAGCGAGAGCCTGTCTCAAAAAGACAAAAAATAAAAAAATAAAATAAAAATAAAAGGAATTATGATATGTGATAGACAGATTGATGATAGACAATGGGATGGCCAGGTGTGGTGGTGCACATGTATTATCCCAGCACTTGGGAGGCTGAGGCAGGAGGATCACTGGGACTTCTATGCTAGGCTGGACTGCATAGTGAGACCTTGCCTCAAAGAGATGAAAGAAAGAGAGAGAGAAGGAAGAAAGGAAGGAAGAAAGGGAGGAAGGGAGGGAGGGAAGAAGGAAGGAAAGAAATTAAAACCAGGCGTGGTGGCACATGTAATCCCAGCACGCAGGAGGCTGAGGCAGGA
>NW_004955499.1:1084340-1086097 GCF_000276665.1 Chinchilla lanigera | reverse complement strand
GTTTCACTGTGCAGTTCAGGGTGTCCTTCAACTCACTTTGTAGCCATGCTGGCCTCAGACTCTGGGTGATCCTCCCGCCTCAGCCTCCTGAGTGCTGGGATGGAAGGTATGAGACACCATGCCCGGCTCGCCTTGATTTTTAGAGGGAGAGAGAGACCTTTGACGCCTGGGCTCCGTGTGGGGCTCGCAGCAGGTGGGGGGCAGAGTCTCGGGGAGCGCCGCGTTCTGCAGCTGCACCTGCTGCCTGTTCCCCGGCGCCTCCATCCCCGCGCCGGCGCGGGCGGAAACAGGTGCTGTGTGACCACAGGCCTCCGGGGCACAGGCCGCCTCGCCCGCCCGCGCCGGGGGGAGCACCCGGGAGGCCCGCGCGGGGCACCGAGCTCAGCCGAGGCTCGGAAGGCCGCTCTCGCTGTCGCTGTGGGTGCCGCAGGTGTGCAGAGGGACATGATTTGCAAACAGACGGGCAAAGGTCCTGCGGCACCGTTGCCCCAGGCCCTCCCGGGACCAGCCCGGGTCTCGGAGGGACCCAGAGCTTCGGGCGCTGCCAGCTCCTCCCCCAGCTGCCCCGTGCGCCCCAGGTAAACACGGGGACGCTTGGGGACTCTCCTGCAAGGGCGGCTGTCACACACCCGCCCGGCCCAGATCCTCTTTTCCTGCTGAATTTGGTTTCGGTTCCGCTCAGAGCGCTCGGACAACTTCCTGCAAGGCTGCAGGTCCCTGGGGGCAGAAACGGGGTCCCGGCCACGTGTCAGGGGCTTCCCAAAGGACCCAAAACAGGCTGTTGGCATGTGACCCGCCACGGAGGCGCACGCCTGTCGTCCCAGCACTGCGGGAGGCTGAAGCAGGAGGATTCCAAGGTGGAGGACAGCCTGGACCACTTAGGGACTTAGTGAGACCCTGTCTGAAAATTAAAAAATAGGATGGGACTGGGGGTGGAGCTCAGTGTGAAGGCGGTGAGGGTCTGAGTCACTTCCCTGCTGTTCCCTCACCGCCCTAACGGCAGAAGGAAGGCCACCCAGGGAGAACGCAGGGGCCAGAGTCCCCAAAGATGGGGTCACGTCCTGAGCCCAGGGGCTGGGCTGGGGCCGATTGGGAGACAGGGTCCCTGCAGAGCAAAGTGGTGCAGGAGCTGCACATGAGGCCACCCGGGGTCAGAGCGGTCTCAGATCTAAGGCGTAACAGAGTCAATGCTGAGGGGACATAACTGGGTAGGGAGAGGACAGATACAGCGATAGATAGATAGATCATAGGTATACAGAGAGATGACAGATAGATAGACACATAGATGATAGATAGATAGATACATAGATGATAGATGATAGATACATAGATGATAGATACATAGATGATAGATAGATACATAGATGACAGATAGATGATAGATAGATAGATAGATAGATAGATAGATGATAGATGATAGATAGATAGATAGATAGATAGATGATAGATATTCGATAGATAGATGATAGATTGCAAGGGTGGATGGATGGATGGCTAGGTAGAGGGGTAGAAAGACAGGTGAGTAAGACAGAATGATAGAATGATAATGATACAAGACAGAAATAGGGAGATATTTGGACACACACATACATAACCGAACATATAGTTGATAGAGTAGATGGTAGATACATAGAAAGTCAGACAGATGTGCAGAATACTATAGACAAAGACGCAAAACACATTTATAGATTTGGGGATGCAAAGTAGAGGAGAGATAATCAAATTATATATATGACATAGATGCATCGATGGATGGA
>NW_004955499.1:1082551-1084031 GCF_000276665.1 Chinchilla lanigera | reverse complement strand
TGGATGGATGGATGGATGGATGGGTGGATGGAGGGATGGGTGGATGGGTGGATGGATGAATGGATGGATGGGTGGATGGATGGATGGGTGGGTGGATGGGTGGATGGATGGGTGGGTGGATGAGTGGGTGGATGGGAGGGTGGATGGGTGGATGGATGTATAGCTATGTGGACAGGCAGGCAGACTGACGGGTGGATGGCTGAGTGCATGGATGTATGGGCAGATTTATGGACCTATGAATGGATGGATAGATGGATGCATGCATGCACGGATGTATGGACAGATGATTGGTGGATACATATGATAAAACTGACAGTTACACACATCGTTGTAATCACAGCATTCATGAGGCTGAGGCAGGAGGGTCAGTGTGAGTTTTTGGCCAGGGTGGGCTACAAAGTGAGTTCAAGGCCAGCTTGAAGTGCATAGTGAGACTCTGTCTCAAAAAGACAAAAAAAAAGTGATATGTAAATATGATAAATGATAGATAAATAGATAGATAATAATGACGATAGGCAGGTAGATAATAAACAGGGACCAGCAGACGGATGGACGATAGATTCTCCGCCTTGCTGTGTGTGAGGGGGCTCTGGGGCTGAGCCGGGCACTGCGGGATGCAGTTGGCATGTGTGTGCTCCACCCCAGGCCCCGGAGCACCCAAGCTCGGCCCTCGGTCTGTCCCTGGCCCACGGGCGTCTGCGAGGAGCACAGGCTGGGAGGGCTCAGGTCCGCGGCGTGTGGTGGCGGATCGGGTGGGTTTGCTTCTCCCGGGCCGCTTTAAATGTCACCCTGTGTGCGGCTGGCCCGGCCAGGCTGTGACCTATTGTCCTGACCTCAATTTCCTCTTCTCTCATGGGACAGCATGAGTACTTTCCCTGCCCGGGGTGCCCCAGGGACAGCTCAGCGCGGCGGAAAGCCAGGGCCCGGGGGGAGATGACTGCACGGTGCGGCCCGGACCTGTGTGAAGGGACAGAGTGGGCGGGCCACAACGGGGCAGGTCCAGCATTTCACGGGGGTCTGGGTGTCCCCAGGCCTCAGCGTAGCCATCTGTAAAATGGGTCCATCACTGCACGCATTCCCAGGACCCTGTGCTGTTAGTTCTGGTGTTCAGCACCCTGGTCTGTAATGCAGTCTGTTACCACTTCAGGGGCATGGAGATGTGCGCTGGGCACTGATGTGGGCAGGGTGAGCTCTCAAGGGTCCTTCGCACCACGAGGCCTCGATCCAAACTGCGCTGCAGGCTGCTTCCAGCTGACTTGTAGCCACCCATCCATCCACCCATCCACCCACCCATCCATCCATCCGTCCATCCATCCGACCATCCACCCATCGATCCACCCATCCATCCATCTTTCCATCCATCCATCCACCCATCCATCCATCCATCCACCCACCATTCCATCCATCCATCCATCCACCCACCCATCCATCCATCCACCCATCTGTCCATCCATCCATCCACCCATCCATCCACCCATCC
>NW_004955499.1:1075948-1078010 GCF_000276665.1 Chinchilla lanigera | reverse complement strand
TGTGTGTACCGAGGATCCATGATCATCTATAACACAGTTTTGTCTCTTCGATCAGTGTTGACAAAATTCGATGGAGCAAAAGCGCCTCGATACCTGCAGCCCTTTGCTTACAGGAAGTAAAACCGTTGCTTAAATTTCAGCGCAGAAAGCTACTATTGTTGTCCAGAGTCAGGGGGAGGAAGGGGTGAAGGACTTTCAGAACCACTCCTTCAGACGAAATAAAAATGAGAGACACCGCGGCAGGAAGGGACCCAAGCCGAGCTGCCCGACTTCGAAGCGAGTGGGCGGCAGGATTTCCCTGAGGTGATGCGGCCCGGGAACCCACAGCCGGAGACCCTGCCCGGTTCCACAAACAGTAAGGGAGGTTGAAATTTTCCAAAAAGCAGCGCTCGCAGCCTTTTTCCATAGCTTTCACCTTTTATTCTTCACGTTTTATTTTGTTTAGTGCTTTGGAGACAGGGTCTGTCCATGCAGCCCAGGCTAGCCTCAGTCCTGCAGCGATCGTCCTGCCTCAGCCTCCTAAGGGCCGGGATGACAGGCATGTGCCCCCACGCCCGGCCCAGCAGGAGGCAAATCAGGTCCCGTCCCAGGTTCTGAGGCCAGGACGGGGACACCTCCTTGGGGCCACCGTGCAGCCCGATAGCAGAGCTGCCGGTCAGGGATGGCTGGGGGCGGGGCGTCTCGTGGCCACGGCCTTGGCCCCTGCCCGGGCCGCGTTCGGACTGGTGGGGCGGGTCATGGCGAGCACTGCACAAACACGGCCCTGGGTTCCGAGCCCAGCACCGCGAACGAGCGGAAATCCAAGAAAAAATGAAAGGCAAATGAGGCTTGGTGACACCCGCCTGTCATTGCAGCACTCGGGAGGCTGAGGCAGGAGGGGCTCCCCTTTGAGTTCAAGGCCAGCCTGGGCTACACAGTGAATCACATGGGGTCCAACCCAGATCCCAACAGAAAGACATCCGCGGACCCGTGGAGAAATCCCGCTTGGCCCGCACCCTGGGAGGCCGAGGCAGGAGGGTTGCTACTTTGAGTTCAGCCTAGGCAATGTAGTAATTTTTTAAAACAGGGCCAGGGATGGAGCTCAGAGCGAAGGCCCCGGGTTCAACCCCCACGACTGCAAAAACAAAAGGAAACAAAAGCAAATAAACAGCCTGACAAGGGGGACAGCTGTGAGGTCAGGTCCTTGGGAGGCTGAGGCAGGAGGATCTCAAGCAAGAGCCCAAACAGAACAAAAAAAAGAAAACAAAAAAGGAAAGGAGACAGAACCAAGCTCCCACCCGTGCTTCACTTGAGGGAAACCAGGGTGCTTAGCACGATCCTGCCTCAGCCTCCCTGAGTGCTGGGTGACCCTGGGTGTTTTGGGGGGACAACACTCCATGCCCACCCTGTGCTGCTTCCCGTTGCCCGATGGGTTGCTAAGGATCATCGGGCCACTGTGTGGCGCTCACCCTTCTGCACCTGCCTCAGCTGCCAACCTGGGCTCCAGGTGTACACACGCTGGCACCAACATCAGGCGCTACCTTTTTCACGGCTGCATAATATTCCCTCGCATACATACACACGCCCCCCACTTCCGGTATTCTCTGGTCCATGGAGGCGCACACGGGCAGCTTCCGTTTCCTGGTTTGGGAGCGGTACTACCTGCTTCATAGCACAGTGCCCCTCCCGGTCCCTTCAGCCGCAGGTCCTGGAGCCAAGCCGAGGTCCAGGCGTGGGCAGCACTGCCTTCCCATGTCCCATGTGTGCGCGTCCTCTGTGTGCGTCTGCGTCCTCCTCTCAGCAGAACCTGGTGCTGTGGGGCTCAGTTTAGCTTGTCCAGCTCTCCATACACGGCAAATCTGAGGTCCTGGGGGTCAGAGAGTCAATCAACAACCATCCGGGGATGCAACTTAGCCCAGCACCCTGGGAAACCTCCAAGAGAGTGCACACCCAGCAGGCTCCTCTGAATAGCACACACACAACCATGCATTGATGAGCAGTGCACCTCTTCCATGATTTAAAAATGAACAAACACTCAGCACTCTGGGAGGCTGAGGCAGGAAGATCTCAAGTGTGAGCCCAA
>NW_004955499.1:1068672-1075436 GCF_000276665.1 Chinchilla lanigera | reverse complement strand
GGAGGGTGCAGCTCGGTGGGTTCAATCCCCCAAAAGTTAAATTAAATTAAAAATTACAGTAAATGAAAAATTAAATTAAATTGAATTAAATGCAGGCTCCCAGTGGAAGGCGGTCAGCACAGCGTCTCGCGCTCCGATTTCAAAGCTGCTTCGTGACACCAAGACCGGCCCGAGCCGGCCGGCTTCTCGGGCGGGGCGCGCTCAGCGCCCTCATTTTGGGCGATTGGTGCAAATCCGCGGCGCTTTGTCTTGGTCGCTTTGGTGCCCCCGCCCACCCGCGCCTTCTGCAGTGTGTGCCAGCGGTTCCCTACTGTCTCTCCTTGTGCTTGTTACGCATCCTCTGCGCTTCTCGCAGCGGAGAGACCGAGCGATACTGCCGCTCGCGCGTCTGACTTATCTCCCCAGACGTGGTGGCCTCCAGGTGCGGCCATCCGCTACACAGAGCCCAGCTCTATCCTTCTTCCGGGCTGTGTAGTACTCCTCGCTGTGTAAACTGCAGCTTTTCCTCCTCCGTTCACCTCCTGGTGGACACGGGGCCGCTTCCCGGACTCGGCTCCCGTGGCGCCGGATGGGACAGTCCCCGCCCTGCGCCTTCGAGCGCCGTCCCCGCGCTGCGGGCCGGGAGTCCACTCGCCTCTTCATTGTTTATGCGTCCCGAGCTCCGGAAACACCTGGCCCTTGTTCTGCGCTCGGCCTGGGGGCGGGAGGGAGGCTGCTGCCAGTTTTTAAAAATAGTCGGACCCCGCAGGGCGCGCGCCTGTCATCCCAGCACCCAGGGAGGCTGAGGCAGGAGGATGGCAAGTTCCGGCCCAGCCTGGGCGACTCAGCCACCTCAAAACAAAACCTCACAAAGACGAAGCACAGCGCGCTGGGGCCCGGCTCAGCGTGACCGCCCGGCCGGAAATGGAGCAAACAACCAATCAGCACCGCTGAGCCCCACCCCCAGCCCCGCCTTCAGCTACTTTCAAGTTTAGACTAGGTCCGGCTGAGTCACCAAGCTGCCCAGGCTTGGGCTCAGACCCGAGATCCTCCCGCCTCAGCCTCCCGGAGTGTGGGGCGGGTCGCCGTCTGCTGGATTCTAGGATGGAAAAGCGCACCGGTGTGGTCCGTTAGAGTCTGGGGCCGGTGACCGGGGTCGGTCGGAGGCTGGAGAGGGCCAGGCGTCTGCGGCGGGGAGCACGCCAGCCCCGGGATCAGCGGCCTCCCTGAGGTCGGCTGTTTCAGAATTTGTGGGGCTTCAGGAATGGCTGGATCCAGGAGCTTCAGCTGGACCCGCTTGCGCCCCCCAGACCAGGACGCCCTACAGGTCCTCAGACCCATTCATCATTCATTCATTCGCTCCCCTGCTCTGCTCCCCCAGACCCCCGTCTTTGCCCTCACTCCGTGGCCTGGTGAGAACGGTGACCTCAGCTCACCCGGGGTCACACCCCTCCGCCCCGTGGGCTCTTGGGACACATGGGGGGCTGGAGCCTCATGGCGGAGCCCAACCCGGCAAACACACACCCCTCCCGTGCCTGGGAAACGCACCCCGCTCTTCGCAGGGAGGTCTCTGCAGCCCTAGCTCCTGCTTCCCTCCAGAGCTACAGGAAGCAGAGGCAGGACAGTCTCCCGCTGGTGTTTTCCCAGCGGCCTGCAGGGCTCCAGGGGTCCGGGTCTGTCTCCGCCAAGAAACAGAGTCAGGCTGCGGTGGCCTCTTTTTTATATCTGGGGCTACTGATCAGACGCAGGACTTGAGCTCACACTGTGTTGTGTGATATTCATGTGCATCTGACAGGTGATACGTGATGTACCGTGTGTTTATACATAACGCACATTCGTTACAGACACAAACGTGGGGTCGCATACGTTATACATGGAGTTCTACGCACATCGTCACATAACATAAAATCTGTAAACACTTAGGCGACAGAAAATATGCAAAAAAACATCATTGATGTGTAATTATGCATGACGCATACAAGACCCATCAAAGGTAATTGTGCATACATGAATCATACAATCGTACGTGTGGTTTCAGTACTGTGATATCTTACGCTATATACCATGATATCATTCTCTGTCAGGGTACACTCATACAGCAATAATATAATTACATGTCATGTGCTCCCATTGTACATCAAAAACTTCATTATGTCATGATAAACTATTCTATATCCATACAATAATTACATGTGATGATATACTATTACTATTATATATCTATAATTACATGTGATGATATACTATTACTATTATATATCAATAATTACATGTGATGATATACTATTACTATTATATATCAATAAAATAACTATGTGTGATGATACACTTTATCAATTATATAGATCATGATATACTATTTTGTATCAATAATGTAATTGTTATATTTTATTACAAATGACTGATTATATTGTTTAAGATATACTGTGTCTCAGCATATATTATATATCTACATATTATATCGCTTACTGTATATGCAGATAATATAAATCCCAACTATGCAGTGGGTAGTCACATTATACCACGCCGTAGCACACGTCACCATACATGACACGTAATGAGCACACGTATGGCCTCACATGTTGGATCCAGTGCCTAGAATAACAGGGAAGCATTACATATAACATCATGCATGATACACCACGCGCCTGACTTGCATGTGTAAGTGAAGCTATACACACACTGGGACCGTGCACATGTGTACAAAAACCATGGCCGCAGAGCCGGGCGTGGTGGCGCTCACCTATAATCCCAGCACTCGGGAGGCTGAGGCAGGAGGGTCACCACCTTCAAACAGACTGGGAAATGTAGCAAGTCCTTGTCTGAAAATCACATTAGTAAATGAAATGGGCCAGGGATGGACTTCAGTGGTACAGGAGCCCGGGTGGGGTCCATGCCCAGCACCACTCGGAGAGATTCATTTAATTTAAAAAAGAAAGAAGCCAGGCATGGGGGCGCACGCCTGTCATGCCAGCACTCGGGAGGCTGAGGCAGGAGGATCTCTGTGAGCTCAAGACCAGCCTGGGCTACAGAGGGAGACCCTGTCTCAAAATCCACCAAAATTAATGAATTCAAACGAAATGAAAGGGGCCGGGGATATCGCTCAGCAGCACCAGTGCCTGCCTGGCAAGCACGAGGTCCTGAGTTCGATTCCCAGCACCAGAAAGAAAGAAGGAAAAAGAAAAGGAGGCCGGGCATGGTGGCGCTCGCCTGTCCTGCCAGCACTGGGAGGCTGAGGCGGGAGGATGCGCTCCCCCTCCTCCTCTCCCTGACTGGGGTTCAGGTCCACCCGCCCCGCCTGCCCCTCGTCCCCCAGTTCCCATCAGGGAAACTGAGGCCCCCCGGCCCGCTCCCCCGGCCCGCGCGCACAGCCGGCGTCCGCCCTGAGACCCGAGGCCGGAAGTGCGGGCTCAGCACTGTGCCCGGGCCGAGGCGGAGAGGACGGTCTGCCGGGCGGCTGCGTGTGCCCGGGTTGTGCAACTCGGGAAATACCCCCGAGGGGCCCAGGGCCAGGCGCCGCTTCTGCGCCGGGCGGGCTGAGACGCCAGGTGTGCCCTGTGCCCGCCGCCCCCGCCGCCCCCGCCGCGCTCGTCCTGGCTTTGAACTCAGCGGAGCGCGGCGCTCACGGCCCCGGTGCCAGGCCTGCAAGCGGCAGAGCGCTCACCACACGCGGGACGGAAAAAGCGCTGCCCGGCCCTCGGGGGACGTTTGAGGCCAGCCTGGGTAACTGAGCGACTCCGCGTGACCCCGTCCCAAAATACAAAAGTTTAAAACAAGCTGGTGTGGGGGCGCACGCCTGTCTCCCCCACCCTCCCCGGGAGGCTGAGGCAGGAGGATCGCCCTGAGTTCAGGCCCAGCCTGGACTGCACAGCGGACCCTGTCTCAAGAACTGAATAAGGAAAACTAACAGAGTTTCTTCTGACGTTGGTTACTGGTTCCTCCTCATCTTCCTTACAGGGTCTGGCAGTAGAGTAGAAATTCTGACTCATTAATTGATTGACTGATGGATTGATCCTCTAAGAAGGTCTGGCCGTGTTGCTCAGGCCAGCTTCCAGCTCATGATCCTCCTCCTTCAGCCTCTCATGGTGTGTTTTGTTTAACTTTTTGAGACAGGGTCTCACTATGCAGTTCAGGCTGCCCTTGAGCTCACTGTGTAGCCCAGGCTGGTCTCAAACTCTCAAGGATCCTCCTGCCTCAGCCTCCTGAGTGCTGGGATGACAGGCGTGCGCCACCACACCCTGCACCCACAGTGCTGAACTTACAGCCACACACCGCCTTGCACAGCAGGCATTTTTAATTCTGGACAAACTCCAGGGTATCAGATATTCCTTTCCACCAGCAGTATGTCTGCTGCTGCATCTCATTTACGCTTTGCGTTTTACACGTGACAGAAAGAATGTGGTAGCGAAGCTCTTGCGTCTGATTTATTTCACTTCACACCATCCATTGCTTCAGGGGGCCCCCGCGTTCCTAACAGTGGCTTACGTGTGTCCTTCTTCCTGGTTGTGTAGTACTCCACTGTGTGTAAACAGTACGTTTTCCTTAGCCACGCATCTGTTCCGGGGCAGCGTTGCCTCCTTCTCACTCTAAGAGCAAAATTCCATTCTGAGGCCAAAAAGAAAAGAAAGAAAGAAATCAAAACCAAGCCACTGAGGGATGCAGCAAAAGAAGTGGTCCAAGCCAGGCATGGTACCGCACACCTGTCATCCCAGCACTCAAGAGGCTGAGGCAGGAGGATCGCTGTGAGTTCGAGAGCAGCCTGGGCTACAAAGAGAGCTCAAGGCCAGCCTGAACTGCGTGGTGAGACCCTGTCTAAACACACACACACACACACACAGAAGAAAGTGGTCCATCCATCCACCCTGTGGAATATCACACAGCCAGGAAAAGGAATTCTGCCATAACAAAAATAGGCTCTGAAAACAAGCCACTCACTGCAGACGCCCACTAGAAAAGACCACACTGTAGGATTTCGCTGATTTATAAGCATTGTGCGGAACACGTGGGCAAATAAACTGACCGAGACAAAGCAATGAGTTAGCAACGACCCCGGCATGGTGGTGGTGCACACATCCCAGCACTCGGGAGGCCGAGGCAGGAGGATCGCCACCAAGAGTTCAGGGCCAGCCTGGACTGCAGGGCGAGACCCTGTCTGAGAAAACCAAACCACACACAAAAAATACGGGTTCGTGGTTGAATGGGCAGAGAACGGAACTTGGTGGTACTTGGGGTGCGTCTGAGGGGTGCGGAGAAGGTGGGGTGCCGGCCGCTGGGGAGAACCGCGTGCCTGCCAGAGTCCCCAGGGCCCCGTCCACTGCCTGCCCCGGACCCCCACGACGGACCCAGCCCACAAGTACAACTGGCAGAGACGCCTGCAGCGGCGCATGCCTATAATCCCAGCACTCAGGAGGCTGAGGCAGGAGGATCACTGTGAGTCCGAGGCCAGAGTGGGCCTCTGTCTGTGTGTTCCGGAGCCGCCGGAGCCACCAACTGTCACACCTGGGCCCCACGGGCTGCGCCCTGAGACGGAAACCGGCCGGGCTAAAATTAGCTTCAGGAAGCACCGTTGGGCGGGAGGAGGTGACAGGCGGAGGCCGACCCAGGCGCCGTCCCTGCCCCCAGAGAGACCTCGGGTCGGGGTCCTCGCGCCCGGTCACGCGCTGCGCTCTGACTTCTTTAAACTGTCAATGGTGTCGCACGCCTGTCATCCCAGCACTCGGGAGGCTGAGGCAGGAGGATTGTTGCAAGTTCGAGACCAACCTCGGCCACAGAGTGAGCTCAAGGTCAGCCTGAACTGCATAGCGAGACCCTGTCTCAAAAAGGCAAAAAAAAAAAAAGAAGAAAAATGTCAGCTGTCTGAGTCCGTGCCTGACGACCGCCTGGGATCACACGACCCAGGCAGCTGGGAGGACAGAACAGACCTCAGGTCCTTGTCACGTGTCCCTCGGCCCCTTCTCCTCCTGTCAGCTCTTTTTTACTTTTTCTTTGTTTACACTCTGGGTTTGTCTTAGGAGCAAAACCAGGCGATACTGAAGCTCCCGCGTCTGAGTTATTTCCCTTCACACCATGGTTGCAAGGTGCACCCGTTTCCCTATAAATGACTCAGGTTCCCCTTCTTCGTGGCTGTGTGATACTCCACAGCGTGTAAACAGCAGATGTGTTTATCCATTCATCTGTGGCTGGGCGTAGAAGCCACTTCCCAGGTGGAGCCGTGCCGGCTGTGCCGCTGCCCCGCGGCGGGCGGGGTCCCTGGGAGCCGACGGCTGACTCAGAAAGACGCCGGGAAGGGGAACAGCTGGCTGCATGGACTTTCTAGTTTAGATTTGCTCTGTTTTTGAGGCGTCTGCACGGTGATCTTCAGGGAGCGCCTCTAGGGCCGCTGCCAACGGGGAAACCAGGGAGAGGCCGGTGTCGGGGTGACCACAGCACCCAGCCTGCCAGGACCAGGGCAGCAGCAGCACTGTGGGGACCGGGACCCTGGGGCCACGGCACCCGTTCTACTGAGAGGAGCTCAGCCCTGCAACGATTTAGGGTCCGTCACTTCGTAACTTTGAAAAATATCGGGTTGGATTTCAAATGTCCTCATGACCCCAAAGTGGGGGCTGCTGAGGCCTCCCTTGCAGCACACTCCCATGCCTTCTATGTAGAAGGAAGGACGGACCAGAGGAAGGGCTGGGTGTGTGCTGACCTCAAGGAAGTGCAGGGCCGGGTGCCCCTGTGAGGGCCCGAAGCTGGCGTCTCAGTGGCAGAGGTAGGGATGGCATTTCCAGGAGGGAGGGATGGGA
>NW_004955499.1:1057391-1064588 GCF_000276665.1 Chinchilla lanigera | reverse complement strand
CCGCTACGCCGTGGGGCTGTGCGCCGGCTGCTGGCTGCTGCTGCTGGCCGCGCTGCTGCCGCTGGCCCGCGCCGACCTCACCTACGCCGTGGAGGCGCTGGGCATCGTCACCTGCTTCGACGTGCTCAAGTGGAGCATGCTGCCCGGCGTGGCCGTGTGGGCCGTCTTCCTGTTCGGCATCTTCGTGCTGCTCTTCCTCATCCCCTTCCTGGTCACCGTGGCCTGCTACACGGCCACCATCGCCAGGCTGCTGCGCTCGGCCGAGCCGCAGGGCCGGGGCCAGCGCCGCCGCTCCGTGTGCCTGGCCGCCCTGGTGCTGCTGTCCTTCGTCACCTGCTTCGCACCCAACAACTTCGTGCTGCTGGCCCACATGGTCAGCCGGCTCTTCCTGGGCCGCAGCCTGTACCACGTGTACAAGCTCACGCTCTGCCTCAGCTGCCTCAACAACTGCCTGGACCCCTTCGTCTACTACTTCGCCTCCCGCGAGTTCCAGCTGCGCCTCCGCGACTACCTGGGCTACGGCCGGCTGCCCGCCGCCGCCACCGACAGCCCGGACGCCCGCAGGGGCAGCGTCTTCTCCGCCAGGACCACCCTGTCCGTGCGCTCCGGCTCCACCGGCCACGGCGACGGCGTGGGCCCCGAGGGCGCGCCCCGGCCGGGGCTCAAGCGGCAGGAGAGCGTGTTCTGACGGCCGGCGGGGCAGCTGGCACTCACGGGGAGACGTGGCTGGCGCCGCGGGCACACAGAACCAGAGAGCCGGGCCGGACGGGCCGAGGCGACTGGCGCAGACCCAGCCGGGTGCCACTACCCTCCCCGTCCCCGGCACACCTTGGTTTGCAAACTGACTATGCGATGCACACCTTGGTTTGCAAACTGACTATGCGATGCACACCTTGGTTTGCAAACTGACTATGCGATGCACACCTGGGTTTGCAAACTGACTATGCGATGCACACCTGGGTTTGCAAACTGACTATGCGATGCACACCTGGGTTTGCAAACTGACTACAAGATGCATGGCGTCCAGTGTGGTTTGCTGAGGGCCCGGCGTGCACAGAGCTGGGGGTGACCTGCGGGCGGAGCAAGGCACGGAGGCACAGCATGGCCGCCGCCCTGTGTCTGGCCGGGCACCCGGACTGCTGGGCCCTCTTCCACAGGGACCTGAGAGCCCCTAGGACTCCAGCTCCTGCCCAGAGACAGCCGGACGCCATACAAGCCAAGGGGGACGGACCCAGGGCTCTCCGGGACTTGTGAGCCGGGCTGCACAGAGGGACGCAGCCCCGCCTGCCCCCCGTCTTCCCAGCTCTGGCCTCTGCAGCCCGGTGCAGTCTCCGTCACTCTTGGTTGTTCGGGTCATGGGGGCCCTTCAAAGAAATTAGGAAGAATTTTGCAACACTTCCCGTAGCTCTAAGAGCCCTGGTGTCACCTGGTCCCCTGGAACTGACCGTGGGGGTGCTGAGGGCTCAGTCCACCCTCGGCAGATGGATTCCTGTTTCTTATCTGTCTCTCTTGTCTCTTGTCCGTGTCTCAAAGAGACAGGGTCTCGCTATGCAGTTCAGGCTGGCCTTGAGCTCACTTTGTAGCCCAGGCTGGTCTCAGACTCGCAGTGATCTTCGTGCCTCAGCCTCCCCAGCGCTGGGATTACAGGCGTGCGCCACCACGCCTAGCTAAGGGTATTTTCTCAGCCAAGTACAAGCACTGCAGTCCCATCTGGGGACCAGGCAGGAGGCAGAGGCAGGAGGGCCTCCCTGGGAGCCTGTGGTAGAACTGTGACTTGGGACACGTCAGGCTCAGTCTCCCGAGCTCCAGAACGGGAGAGGGCGGATCCCTGTGGCTTTCAGACTCCTGGTTGGGAGGAATTTGTTACAGCAGCCCCATCCTTCGGGAAATGCATGCATATATTTACGCCCTGGCCCCTGAAGGGCGATTTCAGGGCTCCCGCTTGGCCTGTGCTCGCCCCTGGGGGCCCGTCCTGTCCTGCAGTGGAGACTTGGGTGCACGCACTGGGCGAAGGGTCAGAGGACACAGTGGAATGCACACGTCTGTGTGGTTGACCATCTGTAAGTCAGTTTATTACCAATGCCCATCCATTATCTCCAATTTCACGGCAAAGCGTCTCTGTGACAGTGACGGGGCAGGATCCATCAGCTCAGCTCTGCAGGAGGGAACCCCGAAGCTCCCACAGAGGAAGGATCTGCCCAAGCCGGGTGCTCCCCACACGCTGTTCACATCCAGGAGCAGGGGCTCTGAGCCCGGCGCTCAAACGGGGCCTGCGGCATCCAAGGTACTTGGCAGATTAAAGTGATGCCCTCGAAATGACATCTGTGAGCCGGGCGTGGTGGCGCACGCCTGTCATCCCAGCACTCAGGAGGCTGAGGCAGGAGGATTGTTGCGAGTTCAAGACCAGCCTGGGCTACAAAGTGAGCTCAAGGCCAGCCTGAACTTCAGAGTGAGACCTGTTTCCATGGAGACGGCATCTCAACCTGCAGGTCCTGGGGATCTCCGTGTACCTGCAGGGTGGGGAACCTCTGTGACACACCTCCTGTGGCACACCTCCTGACATGCACCTCCCAGGGTGCACCTCCTGACACGCACCTCCTAACATGCACCTCCTGACATGCACCTCCTGACATGCACCTCCTGACATGCACCTCCTAACATGCACCTCCCAGGGTGCACCTCCTGACATGCACCTCCTAACATGCACCTCCCAGGGTGCACCTCCTGACATGCACCTCCTGACATGTACCTCCTAACATGCACCTCCAGGGTGCACCTCCTGACATGCACCTCCTGACATGCACCTCCCAAGCTACAGGTGCTATTCACCTGGGGAAGTGTTCCTGAATTCCGCACAGCCAGCAGGAGGGAGCCAACATGTCCACAGAGCAAAGGAGACACCCCGTTTCTCCTGCCTGCCCCAAAGCCAAACCTAGAAAGCAGTGCTGACACAGCAACGCGGAGGGTCAAAGTGCTGACACAGCCGCACGCCCCGTAGCAGCCTGCACAGAAAAGCTCTCCGCAAGAGGCCAAAAAAAAAGTGTGAAAAACCTCAAACCACTGCCTGCCTGAGCCACGTGGGGACACCCGTCTAGAGGACATCCTGCAGCATGCAGGCGGCACGGTGGGGCCTGCGAGGAGCCCGCCCGCGACATCCCCGCGGATTTCACACATTTCCACGCGGCTGTGAGCGCTGCAGTCCGTAGTGGCGGCTCCGTAGTGGCGTCTCCTCCCAGCACTGCAGTAACGTTTGTGTGTATTTCATGCAAACGGAGCCCATGTGTTCACCTGGGTAAGCGGCTGCCTCGTTTGTATCTTCTTACACATTTCAAGAAGTGATGCCTCCCTACCCGTCTGCTCCTGGCAGGAAAAATGGTGGTCTGGGTTCTGCTCCGGATTTCCCCAAGGCGAGCACAGCCGTAAGCATCTCTCTGGTTTCCGAGACCTGGGCGTTGCTGGGACACCGGGAGCTCGTGGCGTGCCTCCACCCGGGACGCCGACCTTAGCGTGGGACCCACAGAGGGGGCCGGGACCCCAGGACAGTCTCACCGGACACCGTCACAGCGCCAGCATCTGAGACTGTCCCTTCTGCCTTGCAGGGCGGTGAACACGGTTTGGGTGTTGAATTTTCATGCTCTTGGGAAGAGACGGCTCCTCCCGTGCAGAAACCATCAAGGGTCATCCAAGATCACCCTGGTCAACGGAGAAATAGCTCAGATCGAATCTGCTGGGAGAACAGCTGTTCGACTCATATGTACATATTCTTTTCCTTTTTTCATTTTTTGAGACAGGGTCTCGCTGTGCAGTTCAGGCCGACCTTGAGCTCCCTTTGTAGCCCAGGCTGGTCTCGAACTCGCAACGATCCTCCTGCCTCAGCCTCCCAAGGTATCTTTTTCATTTCTGAGCCACCACTGATCTTAAGAAATCTGTGCTACTCTAGGACACCAATATGATGCTCGTGGACCCTTCAAAAAACTCCAGGGCCGGATGAATTGGGGCGCACACGCCCCAGGGGTGTTCCTCCAGAATCTGAATAATTTCAGGGACATGTTGCTCAAATGGAAGCTTCTAGAACTCCTGAGAAATCTCAGCGCGTGCCTACCGGTCGGTAGGGGCGTGCCTTCCTCGTAAATGAGCCGGCTTCCCCCAACACAGTGGGCTCGGCATGGACCCCGTTTCTCCCAGCCCCAGAAGGGGAAGCAACGTGCCAAAGTCCGAGCTGCAGGGAGGGGTCGTGCCCGAACCAGACCCGGCGCTCAGCTCCGCCACAGTGCCCAGCACAGCCCGGGGCGGCAGGGCTCGGCGGAGCGTCCACAGCACGAGGGTCTCCGGGCTCTCGCACCGTGCTTCTTTGCTCCTGGGTCCTCGGCTGTGAGAGAGATCGCGCAACCGCACAACCAAACACAGCCCCAGGCTCCGGGCAGACCACGGACGTCCTGTTGTGTAAACCCCAGAGACGACGCCGGTGGCCCGTCCGGGACTCGCACGCAAGCCCAGGGCAGCTGGGGTGGGGGGACCTTGAGCCCAGCGTGGGGACACTGAGGTCCACCTGGTCTCCACGGGGCTCCCTCCGGGGTTCACAGCAGACCAGGGGTGCTCACTGGACACCGAGGGGAGCCCCGGGGGCAGTGCGTCTGCACGATCTCTGCCCACCTAAGGTGACTGTAAAATAAAGTTGGCTTGTCAGAGAGTGAGGTGCTGTGTTTCTTTCTGTTGCTCCCAGACTTCGGGCTGAAGCCTGAGACCCACGTGCGGCAGAGCCCGTGTCTGCGGAGCCTGCGTCCTGGGTCACAGCTGCTGCCTTCCCTTGCCTGGGAGGCCCCATCCTGGAGGCCGAGGTCCACTGCGCTGGTCTCTCCCTATCTTAGTCCACGGGGGCCGCCATGTGCAATCCCACAGCCCGGGCGCTGACACACAACAGAGCTCGGTGGCCCAGTCCTGGAGGCTGAGGTCCACTGCGCTGGTCTCTCCCTATCTTAGTCCATCGGGGCCGCCATATGCAATCCCACAGCCCGGGTGCTGACACACAGCAGAGCTCGGTGGCCCAGTCCTGGAGGCTGAGGTCCACTGCACTAGTCTCTCCCTATCTTAGTTTGCGTCATTCCTTAGAGGAGACAATGGGATTTGAAACACAAACCTGGCAGCCTGATCTCCAACCACAGGTGTTTGGGGAAATGGAAATCTCCACCATCCGGAAGTCCCTTTCGTCTAGAGGCCGCATGATCCACCTGGACCGGTTGTTCGGGGCCTGGCTGCAGGTGGTCACCCTAGGGTGTCTGGAAGCAGGGCGGGGTCCGTGGTGGGCAGTGGCACACACGGGCACGGGCAGTGGTGGACGGGTCGAGGAAGCCTCTTCCTGTCCCCCAGTTCCAGCCTCCACGTGCGGCTCCTTGGGGCTCGCCGCAGCCCACGTTAGCACCAGGTCTTGTGGCATGCGTTGGAGGAGGACACAAAATCAACACACAAATGCCACTAGCATTTGTGTACCCCAATAATGAAGCCAGTGAGAAAGAAACTAGGAAAACAGTGCTATTCCCAGGAGCACCCAGAAAAATCAAGGACGTGGAAATCAACCTCAGCCAGGAAACATAAGATTTCCATGAGGAAAACTACACTGCCCTGAAAAAGGAGATTGCAGAGGAACTCAGGAAATGCAAAGATCACCTACTTACAATCCATCATTAAGCTAGAGCTATCTACCTCCCTGCAAGCTATTCTCAACCATCTGATTATGACCAAGCATCTACCTCTGCCCTACGGTATCTGTGTAACTATCACCTCTGTATGTATTACCATCTGTCTACTTATAATCTGTCCACTGCGATCCATCATCCATCTAGCTGGCTATGATCTATCATCTACTTGTGATCTATCTGTCACACATCTATCAACCTATAATCTATTTATAAGCTATTATCTACCTGTGATCTATCATCCATCAACATATAATCTATTTACAACCTTTCGTCTACCTGTGATCGATCTATATCGATCTATCACCCATCTATTGCCCTAAAATTTATTTATAATCCACCATCTGTCTTGGATCTATGTCTGTAGTTTTCCATATATATATTTATGTATCACCCATCTATTCACACACCATCTTCTCTTTTTTCTTTTTGAGACAGGGTCTCGCTATGCAGTTCAGGCTGGCCTTGAGCTCTCTTTGTAGCCGAGGCTGGTCTCGAACTCTCAACAATCCTCCTGACTCAGCCTCCCGAGTGCTGGGATGACAGGCGTGCGCCAGCATGCCTGGCAATCTATCTTTAATCTAACATGTATGTATAGCTCTCTATCCTCTACTAGTCATCCATCGATCATCAATACGCCATCATCTACCAGCAGTCTGTCATCTATCAATAGCTAGCTATCGTCCATCCACCTATCATTAATCCACCATCTATGTATCTTCTCTGTACCATTCATTTGATAGATCCATCTATCTACGCACCTATCAAGCTATCTTCTATCACTGCACACCACTTATCTGTTATCTCCCTACCATCCACCAATCTACCATCTTCCTATCTATTTATCTATCATCTATAGAGCTATCACCTGCTTATTTAAGTATCCATCCACCCATTCACCCATCATCCACCCATCCATACATACATCCACCCATCCACCCACCCGTCCATCCACCCGTACACCCACCTGTTCATCCATCCATCCACCCATCCACCCATCCATCCATCCACCCATCCATCCATCCACCCATCCACCCACACATCCATCCACCCACCGATTGAACCACCCATCGACCCACCCATCCACCCACCCACCCATCCATCCGTCCACCGATTCACCCACCAATCCACTCACCCACCCATCCACCCAAGCACTCACCCACCCACCCATCAATCCATCCATCCACCCATCCATCCACCCACCCATCCACGCACCCATCAATCCATCCATCCACCCATCCATCCACCCACCAATACACCCATCCATCCATCCACCCATCCACCCACCCATCAATCCATCCATCCATCCACCCATCCACCCACCCATCCACCCACCCATCAATCCATCCATCCACCCATCCATCCACCCATCCATCCACCCATCCATCCACTCAACCATCTATCCACCCATTCATCCACAAAACCATCCATCCATCCATCCATCCACCCACCCATCCATACAACCACCCATGAATCCATCCATCCACCCACCCATCCACCCACC
>NW_004955499.1:1055423-1055921 GCF_000276665.1 Chinchilla lanigera | reverse complement strand
CCATCCATCCATCCATCCACCCATCCATCCATCCATCCATCCACCCATCCATCCATCGTCTATGTCCCCTAGCTACTTGCTTACCTTTTGTGTTATCCATGTCCCCATTTATCTCACTATCTTCTGTAAGCGCCTATCATCTATCTATTACATAATTCTAAGTCTAGCATGTATCTGTCATCTACCTACCCTATCACTTAGTTATCATCCAACCACCCACCATCTGTCCATCCCTCATCTATCGTATCTTCTGTGATTACCTACCATTATGTACCTATGTATCTCTCTAATCCATCATCGTCTAATTTATCTATCCATCATGTATCCATCTATCTCTCAGCTATCTATCTGTGTAATCTATTGTCTGCTGATTTGTCGTGTATCCCCTCCCTTCTGTCATTACCTACCACCTGCCACCTAATTATAAACCTATCATCTACCCACCGTGTACCTATCTCCACCTGCCATCTCTCCATCCACTTTTTTGTTTATTTGTTT
>NW_004955499.1:1050536-1054468 GCF_000276665.1 Chinchilla lanigera | reverse complement strand
ACACACAAAGAAAGACATACATAATACATATATCTTATGTTGTATTTAAATCATACATAAGGCATATTCTCTGTATAAATCTCTTTTCTGTAGTATACAAATCATGTATACTTTCATTACACTTAAATTTTATGCACTATAATTTTGCTTTGCATATAAAATCTCTACATAAATCATTATGCATGTCATGTGTGCTTATATGTTTACATTTTACATGATTTATAATTTTACATTGTATATGAATCTGTTTATATCAGCCTTTTATAGCACATATTTAAACTATGTCAATTATGCATGTTGTGTACATTATACGTGTAAATTACATTGTATGTGAATCATGTGTGTTTATATTTGAATCATATATCATTTATCATGTTATCATGAACTCTTTCATCTATTGTGTATATATATACATGTATATATACCCATTCTACATAAATCATATATTACATTTAAATTATACGCAATTTTTAATTTTACATAATTTTTTTCTTTTATTTATTTACTCATTTTGTCTTTTTGAGACAGGATCTCACTTCGTAGCCCAGGCTGGCCTCGACCTCAGAGCGATCCTCCCGCCTCAGCCTCCGGACTGCTGGGATGACAGGCGGGCTCCCCGACGCCCGGCTATAAATCTTTGAAATATCACCTATAAGTTTAATGAAAATTCTTAGTTTTATGTGATATCATCTCCTTTCTGTCTTACAAAATCATGCAATTTTCATCTTTCTTCCATAAACGTATTTCACACCTTATAAGAACTGTATGTCATTTTGAGTGTATGTGACAGAAATCTCTTTTATGCATATAAAAATCAGAAAGGGTGGCCCAGCGCAGGAGCGTGGGCTTAGCACGGTCAGAGCATAGGCGGCATCGCTAGTGCAGCAGAGAAAAAATGACTATAATGTCTCTTATATACTGGTAATCAGTTGATATTCTATGTAAACATTTAATGTTCTAGGATTGACACGCGTACATGACGACTTTTGGTGCTGTCTCTCTGCTGAATTAAGTACTTCCTTTAAAAATAAAAGAGACTTGCTGGGTGTAGTGGTGCACGCCCATCACGCCAGCACTGGGGAGGCTGAGGCAGGAGGATCTCTACATTTTCAAGGCCAGCCTGGGCTACATTGTAAGTTCAAGGCAAACAAAACAAAACAGCACTTTGGCGTTCGCCTGTGAAGTTCTACCTTTATTTCTCCTAACGTAAAGTCCTCTGCCCTCAGCCATCTTGTCCCGAGCAGCAGGATCTTGCTGATTTGAAAGTTTTTTTGGTGGTACTAAGGATGGAGCCCGGGGTCTCGCTAAATAAGTTCCCCAGGCCGGGCTCCAATGATCGAGCCTCCTGCCTCAGCCTCCTCAGTGATTCTCATTCTTTTTAAGGGCTGAGTTGTATTCCACAGCTGGGGGCCAAAGCCGACATTCCTGCTTGTACATGACAGACAGCTCCAGGGCGCGGCGTTGAACGTTCCAACAGACAAATGGTACACAGTTGCCCTGACGGATTCGCAGCTGCACCCCGCACCCCGTAATGCGTTCCATTTACATGTGCACTGACTGATTCACATTTATATGTGCATTTATTTATTCATTTATATGTACATTCTCTTTTTTATTCACTTATTTCAGCACTAGACACGGAACCCAGGTCCTCCGCGCTGCGTTTTACACTCCCCGCCTTTAAAAAAAAAAGTTTTCTTTTCAGACTGAGTGGTGGAATCCCCCAGGTGGGGCTCAAACTTGCAATCCTCCTGCCTCGGCCTCCCAGAGTGCCGGAGAACCGGCTTGCTTTCTTCCCCGGCCTGGCATTGCAGTAACAACGCCAGCTGCCTGCCTCCCCGCCGCAGAGCTGAGTAACCCGGCCCCGAGCTCCACCTAGCGGTCGCTCAGCAAGGTGACCCCGGACCCCGCCTCCGTGGCGATTAGAGGGCGGAATTTAGGGGTGGTGGTCTGCTCCTGGGGACCCCAAAAGATGCACCTCCTAGACGCAGAAGCCATTATGTGGAAGCCGAGCAGAGGGAATTAGTGGAGGCTCTGGAGAGGAGATCGTCCTGCCTCAGCCTCCTGCATCCACGGGCAGCGGCAGCAGACGGAGCCAGAGGCTGGAGCGAAGGGGCCCCGCAGCCCGGGGCGGCCCAGAGCCTCAGGAAGACGCAGAGGCGGGAGAGTCTCCCACTGTAGCAATGATTTGCTGCTAACATCTCCGCCG
Organism: Chinchilla lanigera; assembly: GCF_000276665.1. Classification (NCBI taxonomy): domain Eukaryota; kingdom Metazoa; phylum Chordata; class Mammalia; order Rodentia; family Chinchillidae; genus Chinchilla; species Chinchilla lanigera. The sequence continues at coordinate 1,052,259 of NW_004955499.1, read as the reverse complement.
TCTGCAATGGACCCTGGAGTTTCAACAACCTCTTTGGGACACCCCTGAGCACACGGGGTCTCAGAGCTCTGGTCTCATTACTGGTGGTTTTTTCATGGTTTAACATAACAGGCGGTGTGCAGAGTATAATTCACACAGGGCCCAGTTTATGAAGTTGTTCATCCCAGCACTCAGGAGGCTGAAGCAGGAGGATCGCCGGGAGTTTGAGGCCAGCCTGGGCTCCACAGGGAGACCCTGGTTCAAAAAATAAAAACAAAAGCAAATGTAAAAATAAAGTTGTGCCGGGCGTGGTGGTGCACGCCTGCCATCCCAGCACTCGGGAGGCTGAGGCAGGAAGATCCTTGGGAATTCGAGACCAGCCTGGGCTACAATGTTCGCTCAAGGCCAGCCTGAACTGCATAGTGAGACTCTGTGTCAAAAAGGAAAAAAAAATTAAAAATAAATTCAGTTGTGTTTGCCCTCTACTTTCTCTTTTGTTTTGTTTTGTTTTAAAACAAGGTCTCGGGGCTGGGGATTTAGCTCAGCGGCAAAGCGCCTGCCTGGCAAGCGCAAGGTCGTGAGTTCGGTTCCCGGTACCGGAGAAAAACCAAAAAATGAAAAATTAAAAAAAAAAAAATAAAACAAGGTCTCACTGTGTAAATTCAGGCTGGCCTGGAAGTCATGGCGATCCTCCTGCCTCAGCCTCCTGAGCACTGGAATGACAGGGGTGTGCACCACCACACCAGGCTTGCCCTCTACTGTAAAAGCTACGAAAGTTATTCCTCACTTCTGTGCAATTAGAATCTTCGTCACCCTGGGTTTACGGTGGAGCACACCTGTGATCCCAGCCCTCTGGGAGGCCGAAGCAGGAGGATCTCAACCTCCAGCCTTGCCTGGGCAACCGGGTGACTTACGAGACCCTGTCAAAGTGAAATATGAAGGTGGAGAGGGCACCCCACTCCACTCCCGGGTACCCTGATTCCCACAGTGTGCCTACACGGACCCCAAGTCCACGTCCCCCGGGACCCACAAACTGCAGGGAGGAGGGCGCCCCGTCTCTGTGCCCGTCGTTGTCCCACCGCGAGGACCCCGTCTGCACAACCCGCTGGGGCCCTGGGACCCCTCCCCCGGCGCCCGCTGCCCCGCGGGGACCCCATCCCGGCGCCCTGCCCCTCCCGGGGCACCCCAACTGCAGGCCCTAGGGGACCCCACGTGCGCGGCCCCGGGGACCCCACCTCTGCGCACGCCCTCACCGCCCCAGGCGGACCCGCCGCCGCGCCCCAGATCCAGGGGTGCAGAGCTGCCTGGGGTGCAGAGGGGGCGGGGCTGCGCTGCGGGGCGTGGCCAGAGGCGGAGCCTGGCCGTGGAGTGGCAGGAGGCCGTGGGGCCGGCGCCTGGACGCGCTGTGCGCGAGGGCGTGGCTTCCTGGTGGTCGGTTTCCTAGGCTGCCTCGCACGGGGGCGTGGCTTCAGTCGACGAGGGGCGTGGCTTACTGTCTTCTGCGTTTCCGGACAAGCGGCTCGCGGAAGCGCGATTTCATTGGCTGACGAGGCCGGTGCTTGACGTGCGTGCGCGGGGAGTGGCCCCCGGCGGGGGCGGCCCCTGCGTGCCTGCGTGGGGCGTGGCCTCACCGGGGGCGGTTACTGCGTGCCATGCGTGAGGCGTGGCCTCGCCGGGGGAGGGTCCTGCGTGCTGTGCGTGGGGCGTGGCCTCGACAGGGGCGGGCCCTGCGTGCCGTGCGTGG
>NW_004955499.1:1042290-1049977 GCF_000276665.1 Chinchilla lanigera | reverse complement strand
TCACAAATAACGGGGACCGTGGTGCCAGGGTGGGGACAGTAGGAGGAGCACGGCCTGACCCTGGGTACCCGGCGCCCGGAAACCACTGCTGAGCCGGTCCCCGGCCCCTCTTCCCGGCCTTCCCCCGAGGGTCACGGGCCGGGCGCCTGGGGTCGTTGACCACGGCCCCATCGATCCTGGCCTGCCGGGCTCCCAGGGCACGGAGTGCGGGTGGCCTGGCAGCCTGTGTGTGCTGCTGCCGTTGCCCCGCGGTGGGTTCCCGGGGCCGGGCCTGAGCACGCACAGTCCATGTCACTGGCCTGGCCCCCGTCACGGTGCAGCAAGGGTTAGTCAGCCCCGTGGCGTGTGCTGTGCAGAATACAGTGATATAGTTGTAGCCAGCACGGCCCTGCCTCGATTATCAGTACAATTAACGTAGCTTATGTGCTCCTATGAGCTGCTAAATAGTGAACGATACTAATTAACGTGCTGTGATCATCTAACGTAGAATTAATGTGGTTTATCAGTTGCTATGTGCTACCAAGGAATATACTATCACAGTTAATATAGCACTGTCACACCCGGTATGGTGGTGCATGTCTGTCAGCCCAGCCCTCGGGAGGCTGAGGCAGGAGGATCACTGTGAGTTCAAGGCCAGCCAGGGCTACCTAGTGAGTTCAAGGCCAGCCAGAACTATGTAGCAAGACCTGTCTCAAAAAACTAAAGCAAAACAAACAAAAACAGCGCTGTCACTTAGGATATAAAGTCAATATCTAGCCGAGCATCCTGGCGTGCACGTGTAATCCCAGCACTCGGGAGGCTGAGGCAGGAGGATCTCCACAAGTTTGAGGCCAGCCTGGGCTACATAGTAAGTTCAAGGCCAGTCTAAACTACATAGCATTGGGGCTGGGGATTTAGCTCAGCGGCAGAGCAGTTGCCTGGCAAGCGCAAGGTCTTGAGTTTGATTCCTGGTACTGGAAAAAAGCAAAACTAAATAAATAAAAAATAAACTACATAGTGAGACCTAGCCTGAAACAAACAAGCAGAAAAAGTCAGTATCTGTCATTATATGCTACTAAATAATATATTATTGTGGTTAAAATAGTGTAATCATTTAGGATACAGAATTAATAAGTTTATCTATTGCTGTGTGCTACCGAGAGATACATGATTAAAATTAATGTAGCAGTGTTGCCTAGAATAGAAAATTAATATCTGTTATTACGTGCTACTAAATAATGTACTATTATACTCAATATAGTATGATCATTTCAGGTGTACAATTAATGTGCACTTGCTGTATTAACTCCTGAGTAGCGCACAATTCAATTAATATTGTTCTGTCACTTAGAATATAAAATTAATAGTCAGGGCCGGGCATGGTGGTGCACGCCTGTAATCCCAGCACTCGGGAGGCTGAGGCAGGAGGATCTCGTGAGTTCGAGGCCAGCCTGGGCTACAAAGTGAGCTCAAGTTGAGCCTGAAATGCATAGCGAGACCCTGTCTCAAAAAGACAAAAAAATAATATATATATATATATATATATGTACACATATAAAGTTAACGTAGCTTGCCTTTTAGTGTGTGTTTTTTCAGATTTTGTACTTTTGTGAGTGCCCGTGGGCCATGCGTGGTGGTGTATTCTTCGTAGGGAGCTGGCGTGTGGACAGAACGCACTCAGTTCTCCGCCTGCATTTTGTACGGTGGCACCTTTTTAGGGCAGCACATTAGTGACCTGGTCACTACCGTTACTGTATTGTCTTGGTTCCTTTTCTCTCCTGGCTGAGACAAAGTACCCAGCGCCCGGAATTAAGGAAGGAAAGGTGTACTGAGCTCACAGTTTGTGGAGGTTTCAGTCCATACTCCGTGGCTGCAGGGCAGGGTGGCCGGGCACAGGGGCAGCTGTTCAAGGCGGCACAAGACCGCAAGAGCCGCAAGGCGAAGCGGGGCAGCTCGCCTCTTTTCCCTCCTATACCGTGTGTCCGCTCTCCGCCCACACCACCTCCCTGCCCTCCTCCTGCACGGGCTCAGGGTGATACAAAGTAGGCAGCCTGGCTCCCTGCGGAGTCACTCATTTAACCTTTTAAACTTCTGAACAGCTCCCAGAGCAGCAGGGTCAGGTCCTTTTCTCCCCAGGATGCAGAACTTCTGGTGACTTAGTTAACCTTCTGGCCTCAAACCGACACTATGTATCAACCATAGCAATAGTGCATCGGGGCTACATGTAACTTTCTCTTTTTTTATCTTTTTGAGATAGACTCCCTATGCAGTTCAAGCTGCCTTTGAGCTCACTTTGTAGCCCAGGCTGGCCTCCAACTCCAACTCTCAAAGATCTTTCTGCCTCAGCCTCCCGAGTGCTGGGATTACAGGCGTGTGCCAACACACCCGGCTTTACCTGTAACTTTCTGTTGCAAAGAATAGTTATCCCTTTGCCCATAGGGCTTATTTGTTGCTGTTTTTCTTTGTTTTGTTTTGTTTTGTTTTGTTTTGTTTTCGTCTTTTTGAGACAGGTCGAGCTACATAGTTCAGGCTGGACTTGAACTTACTATGTAGCCCAGGCTGGTGGTCAACTCAAAGCGGTCCTCCTGCCTCAGCCTCCCCAGAGCTGGGGTTACAGGCGTGGGCCACCGCCACGCCAGGCAGCACGTAGGGTGAACGGCCCGTGGGTTGCTACGGCTACTCAGTAGCACTGCGTAGGTTAGTGCGGTGTTAGTGCAGCTGCGCCCTCACCCGGGTGTGTGCCCCCCGGGCCCTGCACCGTGCGGCTCGCGTCCTGCAGCCCCGTCGTCGGGCCGTGGGAGTCTGCATGCGCTGCCTTGCCGCACCTGGCCCCTCCGGCTGTGCGTGGCTCTCTGCTGCGTGGCTGTGTGTCTCGGACAGAGCCCGGGGCTGGGGCCGGCCCGCACGGCCACGTCCCGCAGATCCCGCCCTCCGGCTGGCCGTGCTGCGGGCTGCACCCCGCTGTCCTCCTCCGTTGCAGGGTCTCAGGTTCGAGGTGGTTCCGTCCCGGTTCAGGGAGACGCTCCGCAAGTCCTCCTTCTGCAGCCCGTATGCGTACGCCGTGGAGACTGCCAAGCAGAAGGCGCTGGAGGTGGCGGCCAGGCTGCACCAGGCGAGTGCCCGTCCCCGCCGACCCACCGGGCCCCGCAGGGATCCCGCACCGCCCGTACCGGGGGCGGGGGGGACGCGGTCCGTCACGCAGCCGCGGGTAACGGGCTCCCGGGCCCGGGGCGGTGGGTGCCGCTTGTGCTGGACGCAGGCGATCGCAGTGGGTGTGCAGCTGTGGACAGCCCTGGGCCGTGGCACACTTGGGAGGCTGAGGCGGGAGGACCGCAAGCTCAGCCGCTTAGCCAGGCCCTCTCCAAATAAAAACTGAAAAGGGCTGGGGATGCAGCTCAGCGTGAAGGCCCAGGGTTCAGTCCCCAGTACCCTGAAAAGGGCGGAAACGGATTTATTTCACTTCGCGATTAGTGTGTGCTGCAAAGTAATACGCAGTTCTGATACACAGTGCGGTCATTCGTGGCTTTTTTAGTACTGTCACTTAGAAGGTGGAATTTACATACCTTGGGTGTCAGTTGTGCAATTACAAAGCCGGGCGTGGTGCGACATGCCTGTCATCCCAGCACTCGGGAGGCTGAGGCAGGAGGATCCTTGCAAGTTCCAGGCCAGCCTGGGCTACAAAGCGAGTTCAGAGCCAGCCTGGACTGCGTAGTGAGACCCTGTCTCAAAAAGACAAAAAACTGAACAGTGTAATATGCAATTACAGAGCCACGTGTGCTGGCTCAGACTTGTAGTGCCAGCACTCGGGAGGCTGAGGCAGGAGGAACGCTGCCAGTTCGAGACCAGCCTGGGCTACAAAGTGAGCTCAAGGCCAGCCTGAACTGCACAGCGAGACCCTGTCTCAAAAACACACACACACATACACACAGAGCTATTATAATCGATACAGTGCGACCCTGTGAGACGCAGAACTAACCTCACTACCTGTTGCCGAGCGCTCCATGCCCGGCACGGTGACTACTCCGGTGTGACGCCGGACGCGGAATTCACAGCGCTGACTTGCTGCTGTATGATCCCGCCGCGTGCCTTTGCTCTGCACCCCAGTCAGCGCCGGCGTGATGAGTTCATGAGAGTGCTTTGCTTTCCTTCTTCGGTTTTTGAGGCAGGGCCTCGCTCCACAGTCCAGGCTGGCCTTGAACTCCCTGTGTAGCCCAGACTGGCTTCAGACTCAGGGAGATGCTCCTGCCTCAGCCTCCCGAGTGCTGGGATGGCTTCTGTAGTGCTCACCTCCTTTTCCTCAGATCACACTGAGGGAAGCAGAGACCTTTGGGCCTTGATTCAGGAACGATGTGGGGCCCGAACTCAGCTTAGCCGGAGCTAAGAGGAAGACTGGGAACACGGCCTGAGGCTGGGGGCTGACTCTGGGAAGCCGACAGGGCCCTGGTGCTGTCCTCTGGGGCGCAGAGAGGTGCCGGGAGCCCGACGCCACGGCCCCGCTGACTCCGCAGTCCTTCTCTTCCAGAAAGACCTGCGCACCCCTGACGTGGTCATTGGGGCTGACACCATAGTGGTGAGTGCCCTGCGCCGCCTGCCCGGGGCGCTTGCGGCGGGATCATGGCGGGTGAGCTCGTGACAGCGAGGGCCGGGTCCTCGTCTTCCCCGGAGGTGGCCTCCTGATTTGGGGCCTGGTCGGTAATAAATGTTTTTCTGCCGGGCATGGTGGCACACGCCTGTCATCCCAGCGCTCGGGAGGCTGAGGCAGGAGGATTGCTCTCACTTCAAGTCCAGCCTGGGCTCCGTAGTGAGTTCCAGGTCAGCCTGGGCTACACGCAAGACCCTGCCTCAAAAACAAAAGTAAAACCTGAACAGCCCAGCTGCTGTGAAAGCATGAACATAGTTATTTCCAGGGCCCAAGGTAGCTCTGAGGGGATGGGGCCGCAGAGAGCTGGAGGAGGTACTGAGGCCCGGGGCGGCCTTGCCGAGAAGGGGACAGCAGGACGCAGACGAACGCGGAGAGGGACGCCTGTGTGGGGCATGGGCAGGGGCCGGCGCTGCCCTCCCTGGCCCTCCCTGGCCCTTGGGCTCCGGCTCGGCTGCCGGACCGGGGAGGACGGGTGTGTGTCCAACCGGAGTCCCGGCGGTGGCCCTTTGCCACGGCAGCCTGAGGTTAACTCCGGAGCACGGTTCTGCGGATCGGATCACAGGCGCGGCTCGCGCGGGGTCGCGCCGCAGGGTCCTCAGGTTCCACGCCCTGTCCCGCAGGCCCTGGAGGGGCTCATTCTGGAGAAGCCCGCGGACAAGCAGGACGCCTACCGCATGCTGTCCAGGTGCGCGGAGCCCGGCTCCCGGGACGCACGGGAGGACCCGCGGGCGAGGCGAGGTCGGCGGCTCCGGGCTTCTGCGCCCCTTGTACTTAGGGTCCCTGGGGGTCATTGAAACTCCCGAGAAAGCCGGGGGCGGTGCGCACGCCTGTGACGCCGCACTCGGGGAGGCCGAGGCAGGAGGGTTGCAGCTTCAAGGTCAGCCCCGGGGGCTCGGGCGGGGACCGGGACAGCGGCCTGGCTTTGTGTTGCAGGTTGAGCGGCAAGGAGCACAGCGTGTTCACGGGCGTGTGCATCGTGCAGTGCGGCAGCCGAGGTGACGCGGCCTCCCCGACTCCGCCCTCGCGCGCACGCGTCAGGCGGGGCCGACGTGCGGGGCGCCGGGAGGGACTCCGCGCTGGCGGAGCTTCACGCACATCCAAACGGCCTCCCGTGCCAGGCTCTGAAAGGGGGTTCCATCTATTATTCCGATTATTACAGGGTTATTGGACCGGGGTCTCACTGTGTAGCAGGGTGGGCCTCGAGTTTCCTGTGACCCTCCTGCCTCAGCCTCCCGACTGTTTAATGTGGCTCTTCCTGTGTCTGCGGCCCGCTTGTGTCTCTCTCAAGGACGCCGCGGTTGGATTCAGGAGGCTGAGGCAGGAGGGTCTCCTGTCCAGATCCTCTGCTAATCTCCTCCGCAGGAACCCAGTTTCTGGGCCGGGGATATAGCTCAGTGGCGCAGCGTCTGCCTGGCAAGCGCAACGTCCTGAGTTCGATTCCTGGTACCACAAAGAAAAGAGGAACCCAATTTCCAACCGGGTGCCATCCATGGGTCCTGGTTGGTCATGGATTTCAGGGCGTCTGCTTCAACCTGAGGTGCAGGCGGGGGACCCCCTTCAGACCCCTTCTGTTCAGACCTCTTTTGTCTAAAGTAACGCACAGGCAGGCGTGGTGACACATGCCTGGCACCCCAGCGTTCGGGAGGCTGAGGCAGGAGGATTTCTGTGAGTTCGAGGCCAGCCTGGGCTGCACAGTGAGTTCAGAGCCAGCCCCTGTCCCAAAAAACAGAAAACACCTAGACTAGCAGCCGTGCGATCCCAGGCGCAGAGGCGGCCCGTGGCCTTCACCCTGACCTCTGTCCTTGCAGAAGGTCAGCTGCAAACGCACGTCTTGGAGTTCTACGAGGAGACGCGGGTGCGGTTCTCGGAGCTGTCCGAGGAGATGCTGTGGGAATACATCCACAGCGGAGAACCGATGTGAGTGCCCGCCACCCCGGGGCCAGGAGTACTACTCAGCCCTGAACAAGGGCGGGCTGCCGCTGCTCACAGCCCGGTCGGCCAGGCCCCTAAGAACATCACGGAGTGAATGGGAGGTGCGGGTTCCCCATCTGCAACCCCGGCAGTCCGGGAGGCTGAGGCAGGAGGATCTCGAGTTCAAAGCCAGCCTGGGCTGCATACAACACCCTGTGTCAAAAAAAAAGAAAAGCGTGCGTCCGTGGTCTGGGTGGGGACTGCGGTGCGCGCATCGACCCGGATCCTGCTCGCTCGGGGTTCGGGGTGCGGTGGACGCTCTCCCTGCTCACCGCCCTGAGCCCTTCCGTCTGTCCTCCCGTCCGTCCACCCCAGGGACAAGGCGGGCGGCTACGGCATCCAGGCGCTGGGCGGCATGCTGGTGGAGGCGGTGCACGGCGACTTCCTCAACGTGGTCGGCTTCCCGCTCAACCGCTTCTGCAAAGAGCTGGCCCAGCTCTACCGCCCGCCGGGGCCCCGGGGCGTGGGCCGCCTCGCCAAGCACGACTCCATCCCCTGCGTGGACAGCTTGGAGGACCTCGGCGATGACCCGGGGACCAGGCACGGGGATACAGGCCCCGAACGCAGCACGGACGCCAATCAGGGACCTCCCTGCTCAGCAGCCGGCCAACGCCTATCTCTAGCAGAAAGTGACCCAGCGCCCCGGGAACCCAAGGGCGCGTCCCGTATGGGCCCCAGGGACACCCGGCCTTCGTCCGCAGCCGGCCTCCTGCGGCTCATCCACAGCTTCAAGGCAGCCCAGGTACCAGAGTCGACGGCAGTTCAGGAAGGGAGGCTGGGAGGTGGCTGGTGCAGTGGCAGCCTGTGTGCGCCCTGAGGCCAGGCCTGGCCTGTGCCCAGTTTACTGTAGATCCATAACCAGCTGCCCAGGGACCGATGGGGCAGCGTCCTTGACCGTGAGGGCCGGGTCAGCTATGCAGCCATCCTCCTCCAGCTCCTCGTCCTCTTCCATGGCCGCCTTGTTCCTCCTCCTCCCCCTCCCCCTCCTCCTCTTTTTCTGTGGCATGAGGGATCGAACGCAGGGCTTTCACACAGAGCTCCACGCCAGACTTTCTTTAAGTTCCGACACAGGTCTGGTTAAGGCGCCAAGTGCCC
>NW_004955499.1:1036097-1038819 GCF_000276665.1 Chinchilla lanigera | reverse complement strand
TCAGCAAATACAGTTGAAACAAGGATGGGTGGATGGATGGATGGATGGGTGGATGGATGGGTGGGTGGATGGATGGGTGGGTGGATGGATGGGTGGATGGATGGGTGGATGGATGGATGGATGGATGGGTGGATGGATGCATGGATGGGTGGACGGATGGATGGGTGGGTGGATGGGTGGACCGGTGGGTGGATGGGTGCCGTGCAGGAGACCCCTCTGGGAGCAGCTCGGGGACACATGGGTCACCTTGGGTCCCAGTTCGGGCCACCGACGCTGTAGCCTGGGCCTGGGCGGCACTGCTCCGCGCAGAGCTGGCGTTGGTGCAGTTTGCCCTGGTCAGCTAGGTGATGCCGGTCCGAACGTGTGCCCGGCACCCACTCCTGCCCCCAGCCGTATTCTCTGGGGCGGTGTCTGCCGAGAAATAACGCGGCACCCCTGCCCCCCAGGCTACCGGAACACGGAGCTGGCGGGCGTGTACCTCGTGTCCGACGGCGAGGTCTCCCTGAATAGCTACATCCTGCACACGGGCGCACACGCCTGGGACCGCTTCATACGTGTGGGGTGCAGCACCGAGGACGGCCAGAGCCAGCAGCACGCAGCCGCGGGGACAAAACCCAGGGACCCCGTCCAGGTAGCGGACCACGCAGGGACAGGGGGATTGTCTGCAGCTGCTGTGTGCTTGGGAAAGGTGGAGGGGACGCAGGTCGGTGGGACCGCGCACGGCTGGGGGGGCGCTGAGGGTCGACCAGGGCGCCCAGAAAGCCAGGGAGGGTCGGCCTTGCTGCCACCAAATGGGATGAACGGCCACTCCATGTGTATGAGCACCTGTAAGCCCAGGATTTGGGAGGCTGAGGCAGGAGGATCCCAACTTTGAGGCCAGCTTGGGCAACTCAGGGACACCCTTTCTCCAAATAAGAAAATAAAGTAGGGGCTGCGGGTGGAGCTCAGGGCGCAGGCCCCGGGCTCAATCCACGGTGCAGAGGGAAGAGGCGGACGGAGCTCAGGAGACACACGCAGGGCCAGAGAACCACGCATGGACGGGGAGAGCCCCGAGCAGGTCTCAGCCCTGGGCAGCGGCTGGCAGTGCCCCGTGCCACCCCTCCTCACCCCCCGCTCTGTCTCAGGAGGAGCAGGTGCTCCGCGCTGCCCACGGGATCGCCCAGCTGACCGCACACGCGGTGGCCACGGCCGTGGACCTGTCGCGATTCGGCTCCGCCTGCCACCTGGGAGGTGCGTGGACCCCACGCTGCCGGTCAGCAGACACCCAGCTCTGTGCAGCCGGGCGGCATTCGCTGCCTAAGCACCAGTGGGCCAGCGGGACTGGTGGAGGAGCAGTCTGCCTTCCGAGGGGCCGCTGGCTCCCTCTCTTATGACGGAGCAGAAGAAACCTTCCTGAGCGTTTCAGGGAAACTTGGGCTCAGGGAACTTGGCCTCCTGTGCTGCCATCTCACCTTCCTCAGCTTCCACACACAACTGCTCTTTTGGCCCAGAGTGGCTGCGGCAGCGCCGGCCATCACATCTGCATCCCCGCATCACGGCCTTTTGCTCTCCCACAGGCTGCACAGGCGCCCTGGCACACGAGCTGGCCCGAGAGTACCCAGGGCTCACGGTGACCGTGCTCGACCTCCCCGACGTCATCGAGCGGGCACACTGGTTTCGGCCCCGCGGACCGGAGGCAGCTCAAGTCAGCTTCGCGCCTGGTAAAGCCGCCGATGTGTTACATGTACAAGCCCATTGCTGTGTGCATGACGTGCGTGTGTATGCCTGTGTGACACAGCAAGTCCCTCTCCATGTTTCTGTGTCTCTGTATGTGCGTGCGTGTGTGACGGGTGCCCGTGTGTGTGCATGGACTGTACATCTGCACGCATGTGGCGTGTGTAAGCGTGTGCTGCTCTGTCTGCACATGTGCACACGTGGCTGTGCGTGTCGACGCCTGTGTGCGTTCCCATGTCTTCCATCTGCTTGCACATCTGCATCATGTGTGTGGCATGTTTCTGTCTTGTGTACACGCATGTGCACGCGTGTTGGCTCAGACGCCTCTGCATTTGCACCCCTGTCCCCGCTGTCTGCGTGTGTTCTCCGCGTGCACGGGGTGGGGTGCGCGTGCGGTGAGCTCGTGGTCCGCATTTCCCGGGGTCCCGTGCGTGGCCCGTGATCCGCCCCGTGCTGTCCCCACAGGCGACATCCTCAGAGACGGGCTCCCCGCAGCGCAGCTGTACGTCCTGGCCCCGCTGCCCCGAGCCTGGCCGGGCACTGCCCTGCGTGGGCTCCTGCGGAGGGTGGCCAGCGCCTGCCGCCCAGGTGAGACTCCTGTCGGCGCTTCTGTGCAGACACAGCCCGAGGCTGAGGCGGGAGGGTCCCTGGCTGCCCTGCGTCCCCAGCTGGTCCCAGGCCACCTGGACGGTCGGTCAGGGCCACGCAGGGCACATGTCCTAGGACCGTGCCGTGGGACCCTGCAGTCTGGGTGTCTTGCTGTCCATCCGTCCATCCTCTGTGTGTCCATCCATCAGTCACTCCATCACTTCAGGCCCAAGGCTCGCAGTGGTCATCGGCTCCATCAGCCACGTGTCAGCCAGCGGGGCTTCCCGTCCACTTCCTGCCCACCATCTGTCCGTCTGTCTGTCGGGTCTGCCCCCCATGTCCGTCACTGTCCCTCTCATGACCCCTGCAGAATCCATCTCCTGTCTGTCATCCGCATGTCTGCTGTCCAGGCAGCCCTCGT
>NW_004955499.1:1033386-1034652 GCF_000276665.1 Chinchilla lanigera | reverse complement strand
ATCTGCCATCTAATCTATCAGCCAAGGAATCTGTCACCTCAGGATCACCGCGTCTGGCCCTGTCCCCGTGGTGTAGCCGCAGCCTCTGTCCCCACCGGCCCAACACTGTGACCTGCTGTCCCCCCGACCGTGTCCCCCGGCTGTGCGGCCCCGAGCGCAGCTCTGTGTCTTGCTCACAGGGTGCGGCCTCTTGCTGGCTGACGCCTTTGCGGAGGAGGAGCAGGCGGAGGAGGAGATGGAGGTGGACGAGGAGGAGGCGGACAGAGCCCGGGGCGGCCTGGCGCGGGTGCTGGACCAGCTGGTGCTGCCGGAGGCCGGGGCTTGCAGCGTGGACACTTGCCGCCGCTGGCTGGAGCAGCTGGGCTTCCGAGACCTGCATGTGGCCCCCGTGGGGGACACGCGGACTCTGAACCTCACTGTGCTGCTGGCTACCTGGGCCGGGCCGTGAGCCTGGCCACGCGGCGTGTGGGGTCACGGTGCCAGCCGGGACCCCCGCTCAGCAGAGGTGAGGCGGGCGTTTGACAGCTCTGCACCCCCTGTGGGCAATAAAGAACGGGCCTCGCCCGTCAGGTCTGAGAATAAAGCAGGGGGCGCCACACTCGGCGGAGTACAGGTTACACCGCACTCTGGGAGGCTGAGGCAGGAGGGTCTCAAGGTCCAGTCCAGCCAGGGAAACTTACCAGACTTAGCAAGACTCAAAATCAATAATAAAGTGAAACCAGGTGTGGTTTTGCTCACCAATAATTCCAGCACTCGGGAGGCTGAGGCAGGAGGATTGTTGCAAGTTCCAGGCCAGCCTGGGCTCCAAAGCGAGCTCAACACCAGCCTGAACTGCATAGGGGACCCTGTCTCTGAAAGACAAAAAACAAAACAAGACAAAAAAATAAAGTGGAAAGGGCCCAGGGGCATAGCTGACTGTGAAGAGCCCAGGTTCCATCCCCAGGACCACAGAAACAAAACAAACAAACAGCACCCCCAAGCCGGGCGTGGTGGCGCACGCCTGTAATCCCAGCACTCTGGAGGCTGAGGCAGGAGGATCTTTGTAAGTTCAAGTCCAGTCTGAACTTCGTAGCAAGACTGTCTCAAAAAAGAGAAAAAAAAAAAAACCCAAAACACCAAAGAGGTGTCTTTGAACAGCTGGCTGAAGCTGTCACCCCTCAGCCTCGTGCTGACCTGGACCTGTGCCCTTGGTCGGAGAAGACGGGCCGCGCTCGGGTGCGGGCTGAACTTGGCACTTAACACAGGCCCCCAGGCGAACAGCCCTTT
>NW_004955499.1:998187-1012299 GCF_000276665.1 Chinchilla lanigera | reverse complement strand
TACGCCTAGACCTTGGCTTCAGCCTCCAGGACTGGGCCACCGAGCTCTGCTGTGTGTCAGCACCCGGGCTGTGGGATTGCACATGGCGGCCCTGAGGGAGTGAAACACCTGCCCACAGGTCTATGTGGTCCTAGTTTATACCCAGCGAAACTACCCCTAGCCCATTTCTCCCGTCACCCCTTCTGCCCAATGGCTGGGTGTCTTGTTGGGCACCCGACCCCTGGTTATACCCAGATGGTCCCACCGCGCGGTTCATCCCAGTGGCCCCTTGAGCTCCCCCTGGCGGGTCCCGCCGCCCCCCATGGCACGGAGCCACGCGTGTGGCAGGAGGGTGCCCGGCTGTACTCACGGATGGATTTCAGATCCACGGTTAGGTCTGCACAGGGCACGCGGGCCGCGTGGGTGCCGCTCACGGTGATCATCATGTGCTCCGGAAGGGCGGACACGGCGTCGAAACGACACCCGACGTTCCTGCCCTGGGCGTCCCTGGTGTAATGCGGGCACACGCCCGTCTCCTGCCCTAGCCTGTCCCGGGAGCACCCGGTCAGCCCCGAGGCCCGGCTGCCTGCGCCCGGGACAGCCACCCCGCGCGGTGCCCACGCACTTGAGGTCCTTCCACGACAGCTGGTACTGTGCGTCCTGCGGGGCCCCGGGGCCCACGGCCCAGCTGCAGAGCACCGGGCCCGTGTCGTGGACCTTGCAGCTCAGGTTCCTGGCCGCCGCCTCCATCCTGCCATCTGGCTTGGGAGACCGGAGCGCCCTGAGCCTGGGTGAGCTCACCTTGCTCCCGCCGGGCCCCCGTAACTCAGAGGGATCCCGGAACCCTTGCCCCGGCTCCCCGCACGGCCGGATGTGCAAAGCGGGATTAAGAGTGCAGACAGGGTCCCGCCAACTACGCGTAAGATGCCTCCGGCCACCGTGATGTGAGCAGCGCTGCTCCCCGTGACTCTCCACCATGACGCTCCCGCCTGGGAGCAGCCGGCCATGGACTGCACCCTCTGCAGCCGCGAGCTCCCCTCACCTGGCTCGGGAAAGAGGATCCACGCTGAGAAGGGCGGCTGCCTCACGGTGACTGTGTAGTTGGTCACAGTGCACAAGGACATGGCGCTGTACTCACAGAATTCGTTGTCCTCCGCCTTAGGGACACACAGGGACAGAGGGGCGCACACAGCACCCCATCCGGGCATGGGGCGGGCTCGGCCCTCACCAGCACTGGCTGCCCTGCAGAGAGCTGAAAGCAGCTGCGTGGCCGGGCTTGTGGTGCACACCTGGGACCCCAGCCCTCGGGAGGCTGAGTCAGGACGATCACCACGAGCTCAAGGCCAACCCGGGCCACGTAGCAAGACACTGTCTCCAAACAGCAACAAAAAATCGTGGCTGGATTTCAGCTGACTCCAGGCATTCCTGGGGTCCAACCACATACATGGGATACAGAGCCAAATACTGCAAGAGTTTATGTATGCACAATCTTACCATGTAAAACTTTTCTTGTTAGGACAGTGTAACTTCTCACACAAATGCCTGTGTGTTTGTTCAAAACTGGGTCTTGGTTTTTTTGAAACAGGGTCTTGCTATCTAGTTGCTCAAGCCGGGCGTGGTGGCGCACGCCTGTCATCCCAGCACTGGGGAAGCTGAGGCAGGAGGATCGTTGTGAGTTCCAGACCAGCCTGGGCTACAAAGTGAGATCAAGGCCAGCCTGAACTGCATAGAGAGACCCTGTCTCAAAAAGAAAAAATAATATAGTTCCTCAAACTCATTATGTACCCAGACTGGCCTCAGATTATGGCCATCCTCCTGCCTCAGCCTCCCCAGTGCTGGAATGATAGGTGAATTTACACACAGAGAGACACTTAGACGCAACGCCGACTTCACAGGCTGGCGAGCCCCTCCCGCGGCCACTTACCTCGTCTGTCCGCGTCACGCCCTGAAGAGAAAGAAATAGCAACGTCTTACAACGCTAAATATTCTTACGTCTATAAAAGCTTTAGTAACACCACCTCCCGTCATGAGAAGCACTGAACTAGCTGGGCACAGTGGCCCGGACCTGTCGTCACAGCTCCTTGGGAGGCTGAGGCAGGAGGATTTCAAGTTTGAGATCGGCCTGGGGCAGCTTGGTGAGACCCTGTCTCAAAATGAAATGTGAAAACCAGTGAGGGTACGGAACCCAGGACCCTCCCTCTCAGCTCCACCCCCATCCCCTTTTCAGCTTTTATTTTGAGGCTGGGTCTCACTAAGCCCTGAAATTGTGCAGCCTCCGCTCCACCTTGAGATCCTCCTGCCTCAGCCTCTTGAGTGCTGGGATTACAGCCATGAGCCACTGCACCTGGCTTCGTTTCAATGTTTTCAAATCCTCCCCTAGACTTTCTTCTGCACCTTTCTGGGCTAGGAGAACGTCTAGATCCTAGTATATTGGATTTGCCCTGGTATTTGCTGTGGAATAACAATCCAACCTAATCTTTTTCTTGTTGTTCCTTTCTTTGCTTGTTTGTCTGTCTGAGACAGGGTCTGGCTATGCAGTTCACACTGGCCTTGAGCTCACTTTGTAGCCCAGGCTGGCCTCGAACTTGCAGAGATCCTCCTGCCTCAGCCTCCCAAGGGCTGAGATTACAGGCGTGCACCACCATGTCCGGCTCCAACCTAATCTTGTATCTACAGCCTCTAATGAAGCCGTAAGTCTGGAAGCGCTGCCCCTGCAAGGGGAAGGGACACTGGGGGTTTCCTGTGGATGCAGTTACATCCCCAAATGCTTGTTGATTCACTTTCTGACCTCCAGGGCCTCGGGCCGGGACAGTCTGTGGAGATGGTGTCGTACAGAGCTGGAGGTCAACTGAGTCCCCCGGCAGCACGCACCCCACAGCACCGGGTGCTGCTGAGAAGAAGACACAGACGCACACGGAAGGACACGCGTGTGTGACACGAGGAGGGGCTGGCGTCTCTGAGCTCAGGAGCGAGGGTCCCTGGCCACAGCTGGGTGAAGAGGGGCCTGGGTAGCTGTGCCCCAGATTCACCCGGGATGGGGCCGGCAGCCTGAGGCTGGGTGCTGGGGACTGGGTTTACCGTGGAGTAGCTGGTTTTGAAGCATTCGATGCCGGATGGGGTCCCGATCAGGTCCCAGGTCAGCCTGCCCGTGCTGGGCTCCACCCTGAGGTTCCTGATGGGTGCCGTGGGCCCTGGAGGGGAAGGCTGAGTCAGGAGGATCACAGGACTCAGGTCAGGAGGAGGAGCCGGGCCGCTGTGGCTGAGCTCGCTGGTCAGCCCGGCATTCGGGCGGCTGAGGCAGGAGGATCTCTGTGAGTTCGACACCGGCCTGGGCTACATAGCGAGATCCTGTCTCTCAAAAAAACCAACATAATACATAATAAAATAAGTCAACACAAAAGACTCATTCAGAGCTTGCTAAGGTTTGATCTGTGACCTCTCCCTGGGGGAAGGCGGATACAACAGCTGTTTTCAAACTGCCCCTATGTGTGATCTCCATCTGTCCTTATGAAGACCCAGACTTTGCTCAGTAAGTACCCAAGCCAGAGGAATGCGTCAGTGTGGGGCCGGTCACTGTGGGGCCGGCCGTCTCCTCCTGAACAGATAACGCAGGCCTCAAACACACACCCTGGGAGAATTCTTCTTTTTTTAATTTTTTAATTTTTTAATTTCTTTGTCTTTTTGAGACAAGGTCTCGCTATGCAGTTCAGGCTGGTCTTGAGCTCACTTTGTAGCCCAGACTGGGCTTGAACTCACAAGGATCCTCCTGCCTCAGCCTCCTGAGTGCTGGGATTACAGGTCTGTGCCCCTACACCTGGCTTTTTTTTTTTTTTTCAATTTGTTTGCAGCAAGTGCAAGGTCGTGAGTTCAATTCCTGGTACTGGAAAAAAAAACAACAACAACAAAAAAATTTGTTTGTTTTTGGTTTTTCTTTACATTCCTTGTGGAAACATTCTTATGCATGAAACCACAATTTTTGGTGCTTCTTTTTTTTTTTTTTTTTTTTTTTTCTCTTTTTGAGGCAGGGTCTCGCTGTGCAGTTTAGGCTGGATTTGAGCTCACTTTGTAGCCCAGGCTGGCCTGGAACTCGAGAGATCCTCCTGCCTCAGCCTCCTGAGTGGTGGGATTACAGGGGTGCCCCACCACACCTGGTTTCAATGGCTTCTTCTTTCTATTTTTCTTTTCTTTATTTTGAGAGTGAGTCTGCCTGACTTGGCACATTGCTTAGGCTGAGCCAGAACTGGGGATCCTCCTGCCTCAGCCTCCCAGACTGCTGGGAGGTCAGGCGTGCGCCCCCGTGCCTGGCTGCAATGCTGTCTGAAATTGTACATTCGCTTTTGATAAATCAACACCAAGTGTCCCCCATTAGGACAGAGCGGTGGCCCGGTACCACTTCTAGCGTGCTCACTGTGTGTCATTTATCAGTGAATATGAGAAGCGTCCGAGGTGAGGCATAGTAGGCAGGGAGGAGCTCCGGAAACTTCGGAGGCAGAGTCAGGTGCGTGTGTGCTGCTTACCAGCCACCCAGCAAGGAGCGGGTCCTACAAAGCACACACGATGTGTGGGTTCCGTTCACAGGGACCCCGGCACGGTGGCGCACACCCGTCCTGCCAGCACGCTGGGAGGCTGAGGCAGGAGGGTCACCTCAAATTTGAGGCCAACCTGGGCTATACCTCGGTCTCAAAACTAAATAGATACCCGAGCAAGGTGGCGCACGCCTGTCATCCCAGCACTCAGGAGGCTGAGACAGGAGGATCACTGCAAGTTCAAGGCCAGCCTGGGCTAGAAAGTGAGTTCAAGGCCAGCCTGAACTGCACAGCGAGACCCTGTCTCAAAAAGACAAAAAAAATTAAAGAAACACATAAATAAAGAAAAACAATCCAAAGCTCCAGCGAGAGTAAGGCCGGTGTACAACCCCCGGGTGTTGGGAAGGGAGGCGGGCAGACTGTCCTCAGGCCTGAAGGTAGTTTTATTACTATGGGGCCCAGGCTGGCCTTGAACGCCTGGAGATTCTCCTGCCTCAGCCTCCTGACTGCTGGGATGGATGACAGGTGCATGCCACCTGGGAAACTTTCTTCTCACAGGGACCAAGCCCCAGTCACCTCTGTCAGAACAAACCACACCGCAGCTAATGATTCGCTTTGTTTTGCGAGCCAGGGTCTCACTACGTAGCCCAGTCTGGCCTGGAAGTCGCGGAGATCCTCCTGCCTCAGCCTCCCTCCCATGCGCTGGGTTCTCACAGTGCCTGAGAAGCCGTGTGGACCCCCCAACGCCGCAGCGTTGAGGGCAGGCGTGCCCAGCCGCGGCGCTTGGCAGAAAGCCACTTCCTCCTGCGGTCAGCGTGGCACTCCGTAGTAAAGTCCGTGACCCCAAGTGGCCACAGAGGAGGGGTCAGGCTCCGCCCTGAGGGCCGGCAGGGGCCGTGGGCAGGATCAAAGGTCACTGAGCTGCCTCCGGTGGAGCCATCTGTCCCGCCTGGACCTCATCCCCTCAGCATCCCGGGAAGGCTGAGTCAATGACGCCTCTGCCTGGCCTCACCGGCCCCGGCAGCGGATCGCTCTCTGCCGCCTGCTCCTCGCCCTCACCGGGTGCCCTCCGTGCGCGTCTCTGTCCTGATCACCCGCACTCTCCAGGAAGAGACGTCACCCTGTCCCGGGAGCCACCCCTGGGGGGGCCTTTTACTGGACAGGGTGTTGCTAAGTCTCTAAGTCACCGGCTGGGCTGGAACTTGAGATGCTCCTGCCTCAGCCTCCCGGAGCGCTGGGCACATGCCGGTCACGTCTTGTGCAGACCCGCGTTCCGACTGGGGCCGCACCCAGCTCCCGGGCTTAGGGCGGCGACCTTTGAAATGGGGACCTGCAACCGCTGGGAAATAGAAAACGTGCATCGAGCCATTTCCTGTCGGGAGGGCAGCCCGCCCGGTGCTCAGACCGCTGTGCCAGCGTCCCCGCCCCGGCCTCGGTGACCCGCACTGGGTTTTGCAAGACTCCGGGGTGACTCTCCGTGACGGTTGTGCCAGCTGTGACCGGGACGGGGGTGGGGCTCGGGTGCGGCTTAGGGACGTCCCAGCCGCGGCTGGCACACTCACAGGTGTGCGGGGGGCCCGAGCCCGACCCCCGCGCCCGCGCATCCCCAGCCTACCCTGGGCGGCCGGCCACGGGCAGCAGGCGGGCAGCAGCAGCAGCAGCAGCGGCAGCATCTCGAGCCACAGGCCTGGCACGGCACGTTCCGGGACGCAGGACGCTGGCTGCGGGGAGGGGACACGGTGGGGACACGGCTAGCACACGCATGGACACGGGCTCGACGTGGGCCCTGGGCGAGGCTGCCGTCCCGGCCCGCAGCCTGAAACGCGGGGCTCCTTCCACGAGGGTCCCTGAGTGTGCCAGTGTGCAGGCATGCGTGTGCACATGTGCGTGTGTATGTGTGTGCGTGTGCCGTGTGCATGGCCCGCGCTGTGTGCTTGCGTGTGCACGCGTGTGTCCGTGTCTGCGCCCCTGGCCCGTTCGGGGCCCGCGGGACCCTGCAGCCCGAGGCCGTCCTTCCCGGCCAGGGCGGGACCGGGCCGCGCTCCAGCGGGAACAAAGCCGGGAAGGAACCGGCGCCCCCCGCCCTGAGAGCGCCGCCGGGCCGGGGCCACTTCCCGAGCGGCGGGTTTCGGGAAATCGGCCCAGCTGCACGGTCGGGCCGGAAGGGGGGACCCCAGGGATCTCGGCTGGGGAGCGGGGCCCTGCAGCCCGCGCCGCTCCGCGGGAGCCCAGCCCCACGCCCCAAAGGGCTCGAGCAGGAACCACCCGAGGGGCGCTGACCCTGGGGCTCCCTCAGGGAGGATTCAGTGCCCGGCCCCTCCCCGGCCGGCTCAGGCAGCAAGCAGAGAGCTCAGCGCCTGCAGGGTCCTGCTGCCCCCGGGAGGCTGAGGCAGGAGATCCCCCCAATTTAAGCCCAGCCGGGGCAAATTCACCAGACTCCCCCTGTCAAAATAAGCAATAAAAAAGGGCTGGGGGTGCATGCCTGTAACACCAGCACTCGGGAGGCTGATGCAGGAGAATCACTGCAAGTTCAAAACCAGCCTGGGCTATAACGTGACCTGAAGGCCAGCCTGAACTGCATAGCAAGACCGTGTCTCAAAAACTAAATATATATATATAAAATGAATTTAAAGACCAAGTTGCACAAACCCAGTGATGGCGTTTTTCTCCTGGCTGAGCTGTAAGGATGCATTATGTGCCTGGAGAACGCTGAGACCCCCGGAGCTGCACCCGGAGCCCTGCTCCTGCTCATGGCTGTGTAATAGTCCCACGCACAGATTTGTGCCTCTGTTACAGATACCGCGCTGCCTCAAGGCTTTGGCTTCCACGAGCTCTGCCGCCACACTCACTGGTCACATCATCGCTTCCCGTGGGGACACTCTGCAGACATCATCAGGACCTCCCGGCTCAGGCATTACAAAGTCTCCCCACCCCCGGTTGGAGCTGGATCTCCTTGCAGAAATAAAAGCGGGGCCAAGGGTGTGTGGCCATGTTGCCTAGCAACCTCCCTGCAAAGGGCCACACCAGTTGGAATCCTGCGTCCCGGGGAGCCCGGCGTCCCCTGAGTACGGCGGCTTCAACCCCGCCAGGTCCTGACACCCCCAGCCGGGGCGGGCGCTCACCCCGACGTCGCGGCGGAGTCCCCTGCGATCCGCTCCTGGCCTCCGCTCCAGGCTTGTCTCTGTCGCTGGCTGGAAAATCCGTCGGGTGGAACCGGAGCTGCAGGGCTGCTGGGTGCTGGGGCGGCCCCACCCTGTCCCAGCTGTCCACGGGGCCCCGCTGCGGCTTGCCTGGAAGGAACCACACGCCGTGTCACTTTCCCCCTTGTAACTCTGCCCCCCGGTTCCCCTCCTGACGATTATAACTGCCGCTCCCCACAGTTAATTGGGCAACTTCCTGCTCTCTCCTCGGGGGCCGCGAGCCAAGCCCCGGCCTGCCTGGCAGAGGACAGTGGGGATTTTATGGGCCGTGCGTGATTTTCCTCTGCACGCCAAAGTGGCTGCCAATGCCCTTGCCCTCGAGGAACCCACTCTCCTGTCGGCAGCACGTTCCTGGTCTGGCTCCTGAATCCCACCCGAACCTGGACTAATTCCGAACCAGCACCCAGCACCCACTGGGACTCGCCCCAAAATGTAGGGCCCCAAAATTCAAGGGAGAAAGACTTTGAGAGGGGGCGGTCCCCCGTCACCTCCCTAGTCACCATCACCATCGTGTGCCGTGTGGACTCGAGCGCCCGGCGTCCTCCCGGGCTGGGTGACAGGGACGTCACAACTCCCGGCCAGAAGGACTCCCAGTGTAGCCCAGGAGGGAGCATCGAACTCACAGAGACCCTGCTGCCTCAGCCTCCTGAGTGCTGGGACGACACACATGAGCCACCATGCCTGGCCCTGGGCCTTTTTAGCTTTTTCTTTTTTTTTACTTGTGAGAGAGGGTCTCATTAAATTACTCAGTTACCTGCCAGGACTGGACTTTGGAATCCTCCTGCCTCAGCTTCCCAAGCGCCGGCCTGACACATGCCACCTGCCTCAGCAGTGCGCATATTCAGTCCTCAGCAGCGTCCGGGGTCCCCGCTCCTCCTCCGGCCGCTGCCCCGCGTACCCAGGCGTGGTAACCGGCGGGAGGCTGCGCAGGAGAGACCCTGCCCTGCGGCACCTGGAGGGGCCCAAGACCTCGCCACCACCCCCGCCTCCGCAGTCCTCAGGCCCCAGCCGGGCAGCGAGGTGCGGGAGCCTTTGGGGACCGCGTTTATTTCGCCAAATTTAAAGTGACTTGCGGTGGCCGGGCGTGGTGTCAGCCCAGCACTCTGGGAAGCTGAGGCAGGAGGGTCTCAAGCTCCAACCCAGCCAGGGGAATTTAGCAAGTCAGCGAGACTCTGTGTCAGCATCAAACAGGGCTGGCCGGAGCTCCGTGCGGGGCCCCGGGGTCGATGCCAGGGCTTCCGAGAAATAAAGTAAAACCCACGGCCGTGAGAGGGTCTCTGCCCGGCAGCGCGGGGCGCGGAGGAAGACCGGCTCTGAACTCCCAGCTCCGGCGCCTGGACACAATGTTGCAGCCAGCAGCGATACTTAGTGTCCGGCAGGAGGCGGTACTCTTCCCTCTTCCCCAGACCGAGGCAGGGTCTCATGAAGTCACTCAGCTGCCTAGACTGGGCTGCAGTGGGGGAGCCTCCTGCCTCAGCCTCCCAGAGGGTTGGATGGAAGTGTACGCCGCACGCCGGCTCGCATGACTCTTGTGAACCCCGTGCCGAGCCCCGTGGCCCTGGGGCTGGGGACCGGGTGGCAGCAGGGAGGCCAGGCGCCGACAGAAAGGAGGAACCGGCCCAGGGCGGTGGTGGGTGCAGCTGGTGGTGGGGACCCGCACGGTGGCCCCGAGGGGTGCTGGGAGCGGACAGCAGCTGTGTGGCGGGACTCACTCGGGGTCCCCACCCGAAACTGCGGGGAACCAGAGCCGGGTGTGGCGCTGGTGCACACCTGCCATCCCAGCACTCAGGAGGCTGAGGCGGGAGGGTCGCTGAGAGTTCAAGGCCAGCCTGGTCTCCACAGTGAGACTCTGTCTCAAAACACACGACAACACAAAAGGAAGCTGAGGACCCTGAACCCCAAACATGAGTGGCGTGGGCGGGATGGGGGACCGCTGACAGCGAGGGGGCGGGGCGGACAGCACGCGTTTACATACAAGCAGTTTTTTTCTTTGTCTTTCTGAGACAGGGTCTCGCTGTGCAGTCCAGGCTGGCCTTGACCTCACTTTGTAGCCCAGGCTGGTCTTGAACTTGCAACCATCCTCCTGCCTCAGCCTCCTGAGTGCTGGGCTTATCATCATGTGTTTGAACAGGGCCATGCATACCATATTCAGACAGAAAGCAGACCACCTGCGGACCCCGCTCCCCAGGGCTCGGCCCTATTTCCCGGCCCGGAGTTACAGCAGGGTACTGGCTACACTCTGGTGTGATAATAAAGCGACTTCACGACCGCAGCCTCACTCCCTGCACCTTGCTGTGCACCCTGCTCCCTCTCCCTGCGATGCCAGGTGCTGAAGCTGTTGGTGCCGGGAACCGAACTCAGGACCTTCCGCTGGATTCTGTCCGGGGCTCAGAATGTGCAAAGCGAAGCTCCCCACCGGGTCGGCTTCCCAGAAACCCTGGGTCCGGCCGCTCCTGGACTCTGCGGCACCCGGATGTGCGTTCAGCCGGCCGGGCCGCGCGCCTGTCACCCCAGCGCTCGGGAGGCTGAGGCGGGAGGGTCGCTGTGAGCTCTAGCCGGGCCTGGGCAGCTTGGCGAGACCCCGGCTCAGAGTGGACGGGAAGCACACGGCGCAGCTCCCCCAGGGCCGGAGGAAGCGAGTCCCCGGGACCCGCGGGCCCCTCCAGCCTCGGTTTCCCGGAGGTCATTGCGACACGGCCTATGGGTGCCTGAGCCCGCATCCGCGGCCCCGTGATAAGCAGCTCTCCCGAGCCGCGCTGTTTTGAAATCCAAGTCCTCCTTATCGGCCGCCGAGGCCTCTTTCGAAATCTGGACGTGGCCGCAGCTTTCTGGCCGGGCTCTGTTTCTGCCGGACGCACGTCGAGGGCATCGCGGCGCGGCACGGTGGGGCGAGCGGCTTGTGCACTGAGCGAATCCCTCCTCCTTCGCGCCGCTCCCAGCCGCTTCTGGAAACCACCAGGCCACTTTCAGCTTGACTTTTTTTTTTTTTTTTGCATGCCTGTCATCCCAGCACTGGGGAGGCGGAGGCAGGAGGGTCGCTGAGAGTTTCAGCCTAGCCTGGGTTACAGGGTGCGTTCAAGGCCAGCCTGGATTACATAGTGAGACCCTGTTTCAAAAGAAATTACGATGTATGATGGCTTCAAGATAGATAGCTAGCCGGGTGCGGTGGCAAATGCCTGTCATCCCAGCACTCGGGAGGCTGAGGCAGGAGGATCTTTGTGAGTTCGAGACCAGCCTGTGCTACAAAGTGAGCTCAAGGCCAGCCTGAACTGCATAGTGAGACCCTACCTCAAAAAGACAAAAAGGAAAGAAAAAAAAGATAGATAAAGTGGATGGCCAGGTGCAGTGGTGCACACACCCGTCATCCCAGCACTGGGGAGGCTGAGGCAGGATGATCGCCCCGAGTTCAAGGCCAGCCTGTGCTCCACAGCGAGACCTCTCTACAAAACACCAACAAATTTTTTGGTCAGTAGCAACCGGTTTAATACGAAACAGGCCACAGGCTGGGCTCGGGCTTTTCAGAAAGCAAGAAAGCCGCAGAGACAAGAAAATACGTGCAACCAGCCCGGCACTGGGGGAAACCGAGGCAGGCATGCAGGCGGCTCGGGGTCACGGGATGCAGCCCGATTTCTCCCAGGGCAGAGGGGCGGGGACATTCTACACTTCACAATGAGATGTTTTGTGTTTATTATGAATTTCTGTGTCGCAGGAAAAGGGCTGAGGTCTGCTGGTGCCCGCGCTTGGGGCACTGCCTCGAGTTCCCGCACGTGAGTGTGCACACTCACACGCACGCGCACACACTCACACGCGCGCACACTCACGTGGTCTCACCTGCCATGCGCACCGCAGCACTTCCGTGCTACGAGAGGGCACGTTTCCCCGGGAACAAACACAAATGCGTCACACACACACACACACACACACACACACACACACACACCCGTCACAACTTCCCCCGGGGCGGACACCAAGCGGTTTTGTTGTTGTTGTTGTTTTTAATATCGTTCTTGGGTTTTTTTGTCAGTTTTGAGACTTGCAGAGATCCTCCTGCTTCAGCCTGCTGATTGCGGAGATGACAGTGCCGAGCATTTCTGATCTTAGCAAAGGGGCAAGGCAGGGGGCAAGCTGCAAAATGTTTTACCTTGTTTTGTTCTGCTTTGTGTCCCTCCCTCCCTCCCTCCTTCCCTTCCGTTCTTTTATTTATTTATTTGTTTATTTTTCCCGGTACCGGGAATCGAGCTCACGACATCCCACTTGCCAGGCAGGCGCTGCGACGCTGAGCTAAATCCCCAGCCCCGCTTCTGTTCTTTCTATTTCCGGTGCTGGGGATTGAACCCAGGGTGTGCGCACAGAGCTCCGTCCCCAGCCCTTCTTTAGTTTTTCCCCTGAGGCCGGGTCTCGCTGACTCTCCGAGTTGCCCAGGCTGGGCTCCAACTTGTGATCCTCCCGCCTCAGCCTCCCGGTTGTGACCTTACGCCCCTGTCGGAGACGCGCCGTGCACGTGGGCCCCCAGCGGGTGGGAGAGCAAGCGAAGCCTGCAGGAGGGTGCGCGGGGGGATCACTGCGGCTCGTCCACCACCAGGATGTCTTCGGGCTCCAGGTTATCTGCCTCAGGCCCGGCCTGTTTCCCGGTGACCTAGGAGGGACTCCACGTCAGGGGTCAAAGTCCCGACGCTCCCAGCGAGGCCGCTGTGACAAAGGCAGGACGCCGCCCGACAGCCGGGAGGCGGCAGTAACTTGTGCTTCCACGTGTGAGCCCAGTGGGAGAGAAGAGAGAAGTCGCTCCCTCTGTGCTGGGGAGTACTACACAGCCATGAAAAGGGAACGAGGAGGCTGCCTCAGCGGCTACGTGGATGGACTTGGGGCGGGGCCACGCCTGCCCGCTCTGTGACTGGACAAGGACTTGGCGTGGACACCGGGCTCCTTGCGCTTGTGGCACGCCGCCATTGGTCAGCTCTGGGTCGCCCTCCCACCCCGTCACCCCGAGGGCCGCGGTCGGGGTCTCCTCACCTCCTGCTCCCACACGAACGCGCCCGTCAGCTCGTCCTTCACCTGCGGCACGGGCGGGAGCAGCCACTGCCCCAGCGAGGACCTGCGGAGGGGACAGGCTGCCCAGCGTCCCTGGGAGACTGAGCAGATACTCAGGGGGCCGACTGGACCCCGACTCTCCGAGGAGCCCCAGGGTAAGCACCTCCAGGGAGGCTGAGGCAGGACTATCTCAACATCCCGGCTTAAGTCTCCGTGTGCAGCGCCACCTGGTGGCCGTCTGCGGAGCTGCAGGTCGAGGGCCCTCTGCTTTGCTGTTTTGGAGGCTCCGCGGCGCGGGCTGACCTTGAACC
This sequence comes from Chinchilla lanigera, assembly GCF_000276665.1. NCBI lineage: Eukaryota > Metazoa > Chordata > Mammalia > Rodentia > Chinchillidae > Chinchilla > Chinchilla lanigera. Next base: position 999,255 of record NW_004955499.1, on the reverse strand, counting down.
CACTACACGGCCCCAGCCGGTGTCCAGCTCGTAGCGATCCTCCTGCCTCAGCCTCCTGAGCGCCGGAATGACCGGCCTGCACCACCACTCCAGGCCCTGTCCACACACTTTCAACTGAAAGCTGGGCCTGAGTTTAGGATTCTCCTGCCTCAGCCTCCTGCTCAGCTGGGATTACAGGTGTGCCCCAGTGGGCCCAGTCTTGCCAGGCTGTTTCCTCTCTGCCCATTTCACTCTTGCGCTTCCCTGGGTTGAACCCGGGGCCCAGGCTGGGTTAGAACCTGAGACCCTCCTGCCTCAGCCTCCCGCAGTGCGGGCAGACAGGCTGGGAAACACACCTTCTGCAGACGACCATCATCACCACGGCGCACAGGGTGATGGCTCCCACCCCTGCCAGCACCCGGGCCAGGGTGAGGCTCTCGTAGCCCTGCTCCCGGCCTGCGAGGAGGGGACGCAGGGGTCAGAGCGTGGCATGGCCCCCTGCACGTCCGGACCCGCTCTGAGCGGGACCCGGGATACACGCGGCCGGGGGAGCATCGACCCTTGGGTTTCCCGGGCACGAGATGCGCAGTCTGCAGCTCGGGGCCTGGGCTGGGGCTGGGGCTCCCCACTGCAGCCTGTCCGGAGGGAGCACCCCAAAGACGCGTCCGGGGCCCCCGAGCCTCACCGAAAGGGACAGCAGCGCTCCACTCGCTCCAGATGGTGCCGCGCAGGTGGCGCACGCGCAGGCGCACGGAGCTGCCCGCCGCGCCCTCGGGCAGCGGGTACCGGTTCTGGGCGTGTCCGCGCTGCAGAACCTGCGGGCGGGACGCGGGGCTGGGGCGCTGCACGGTGCGCAGAGCACTGAACAACAGCACCGGGCAGCGGGGGCCGCGGGTCCCGGACACGCAGACGCCCCATTGTGGGGACACACGGCCAACGCATGGGCACCCGAGGCTGCGTCCTTGTAAGGGTCTCACATTCATCCAATCATCCGCCCATGCACCCACAGCCCATCCATCCGTTTACGCACCTACCCACGCACCCCTCCACCCACGCATCCATCCACCCATCCATCCATCCATCCATCCA
>NW_004955499.1:987039-996692 GCF_000276665.1 Chinchilla lanigera | reverse complement strand
CCATCCATCCATCTGCAGCACTCCCTCTGACCACTGGGGTCTCTTTTCTTCTGATTTCCCCAGTGGGCCGTGGGTTCAATGCCTAGTTCCCCACTGATGCACACAGAGATAGATAAAATAGATCGATTAATTAATTTAAAAAGCTGTGAACTCCGTCCCACTTTCTGGAACCGAGCGACACTGGCAGCCCCCACCCGGGGCAGGTCACGGCATGTGCAGCGGTAGGGAGAAGGCCGACCTGCCTGCGCTGCGGTTCCCCCGGCACAGCGGCTCCCCCATCACCCGCCGGACTCAGGGCCGAAGCCCGGGTCCACACAAATGGCTGGGGGAGGTACAGCCAGCCTTTACCCCATGCCCTCTTGGAGGCTGAGGCGGGGGGATCTCAGCTTGGAGCCTGGCCCAGGCATCGGGACGACCCACAGGGGCGCGGTCCCTGGCCGGGAGAGCGGGTACTCACGGACTGGCTGTTGGCGACGCCGCCCTGCAGGAAAAGACAGGGAAGAGGGTGCAGTGCCTGGGAAGGAGGACCCTGAAGGCCCCGCTTGCTTCTCCCTTCTCTGATGGGACCCGGAGCTCTTGTCTTGAGACATGGGTCTCGCCACGTTGCCCAGACTGGCTCACCCTGGAGATCCTCCCTCCTCAGCCTCCCCGGGAGCTGTGAGTCCAGCCCGGGCGGGGTCCCGGCGGCCCCGTACCTTCCTGCGGATGTCCAGCTCGTAGTACAGCGTGCCCCGGTTCTGCTGGAACCTCCGCACCGGCTCGTCCCAGCGCACGACGAAGCCCAGGCCGGCGGGGCTGACCGTGACATTGGCGGGCGGGCTGTATTTCTCTGCGTTCGAACAAGACCCGAGACGGCTGGGATCGGGACTCAACCACCAACCCCGCCCAGGCCGCCCGCCCTCCGACGACCACCTGCCCCCACACACACTGACTGCCTTTGTGCTTGATTTTTGAGTCAGGGTCTCTCTGTGGGGCCCAAGCTGGCCTCGAACTCATGGAGATCCTCCTGCCTCAGCCTCACGCATGCTGCGATCACAGACAGGTGTGCACCGCCACACCCGGCTCATTTTCTTGCTCCCAAGCACACACGCACGGGGGTGATGATCTCACCGTTCAGAAAGGGCACGAAAGGCACCGTGTCCAGGAATGGGATGGCGGCCTCGCTGCTGGTCCCGTTGATCAGGAAGAAATAATTATCTGTCGTCTTGGGCTCCCCGGGGAGCTGGGCGAAATGGCAGCCCACGCGCATCCTCTTTGTGTCCAGGAGGTAGTGAGCGCATTCGGACTCATCGTGTCTCCTGGAGGACGGGGGTGGGGAGGGCTGACATCGGGGATGGAGGCTGCGGCCCGTGGGGCACACACAACAGGAAATGAACCTCTCTTCCACCTGTGTGTGGGTGGGCTTTGCAGTGTGTGTGTGTGTGTGTGTGTGTGTGTGTGTGTGTATGTATGTTTTAATGTTTTAATTCCTTATTTTGCAGCACTGGGGTGGAACCCCGTGCCGTCACACTGAGCTCCGTCCCCGGCCCTTTTTTTATGTTTTATGTTGAGACACGGTCTCACTCGGTCGCTAAGTTGTCCCAGGCTGGGCTGGAACTTGAGACCCTCCTGCCTCAGCCTCCTGACCAGTGGCGGTTACAGGCGTGCACCTCCACGTCTGCCTTCTGTAACTTTGTTTTAGTGCTGGAGGCTCTCAGAACCCCTCATTCTGGTTGTTTTAGATTAGCGATCCATTACGCTTCGCATGGTCACCTACCTTGAAACCGCTCCACACAGCTCCCCAATCCTGTGGAGCTGTGGCTTCCCCCCGGCGAGTCTCCCGCCACCCCGGGCCCCACTCCTCTGCCATACTCATCTTCCTGCACCTGGTTTATGGCGCTAAGCATAATAACCGCCTTTCTCACCAAATTGTTAAAAAGCACAGAATTCCGTCCTTGTTGGTGGCTGCATAGTATTCCTCCGCATTCTCTTCCCCTGTCTCTCTGTGAATGGATATTCTGGTGCGTTCTGCATGTTGGCTGAATCTAACTCAGATCTGCACCTCTCTATTTTCTGTCCAGCTGGGCACCCTGAGACCCCACCACCACAGCCTGTCCCACCCATCCCGTCCCACAGTGCCCACTCACGGGTTGAACCAGAGGAACAGCTGGTAGCGCGTGTCCCCGGGGGCTTCGGGGCCGGGTGCCCAGCTGCAGTTCATGGAGTGCACGTCGTAGATGACACAGGACAGGTTGGTGGCCCCGGCCCCGACCCTGCCTGGGACACAGCGGCCAGGCCTTCAGCACCCAGCGCAGGACGCAGGCGTCAGCTCCCGCCCACCTGCCCCCCGGGGACCCTGCGTCACCGGGGTTGTGGAAGTGCAGGGTCTCCTGGAAGGTAGAGTTGGCGACCACGGCGTAGACGGTGAACGTGGCTCCGCGGTGCAGGACCGAGTTGGGGAAGTAGCAGAAATACGTGTCCTTGTCCAGTGCCTGCAAGACCACGGGACCTGCCTGCCTCAGCCTCCCTGCGGCCAGCCCTCCTCAGCTCCCGCCCTGCAGAGCCGAGCCCTGGGCTGGCCTTGTTCCCACACTCGGGAGGCTGAGGCAGGAAGATCTCCATGAGTTTGAGGCCAGCCTGGGCTACACAGTGAGTTCAAGGCCAGCCTGGACTACATTGCGAGACCCTGTCTCAAAGAACGAAAATGCAAAGGAACCCCAACCCCATTGTCACAATGCAGGACCTTAAGAGGCTACCTCTGAATACACCAATGATTGACAGGATGTCGTGATGTCATGATTGACAGGAATTAATTTTGTCTATGAGTAGATGCTAAAATGTCTCTGCCTCTCTGCTGCCTGTGGGATTCCACGGCCTAAATCCCCCCTCGACAGGAAGCAGAGAACGAATCTTGATCCCCACAGGACTCCTACATATAAACCCAGGGTTTCTAGAAGCTTCTGGAAATTTCTAGATGGTTCTGGAATTTCTGCAGGATTCTGAACCAGGCCTCATTGTGATTCTTGTGAATTCTGGTATTTTGAGACAGGGTGTTGCTGTGTAGTTCACACTGGCAGCGAACTTGTGACCCTTTGGAAGGTTCTGGAAGGTTCTGGAAGGTTCTAGACTCTTCTTCTGAACGTTCTAGAAGATTCTAGAAGCCTGAATGTGGGTAAGGAGAGCTTAGGGCTCCAGGCACTACCTTCCTGCTCACATACCCGGCCTGTAGCCGTTTTCCTCTCAAGAACTGTGACATTCCTAAAAATAGGACACTATCATGGGAAAAAGTGAGAATTATTTTTTCCTCCCTGAGGATACAAATAGAAGCCTGGGATTTGCAGAAATGTGGAGATCTGCAGGGTCACGGGGAATTCCTTCCACCACCCAAGAGAGAACTGCTCTTGTGGACGCAAAGCCAGGTCCGTTTTAGACATTCTGACCCTAAACACGAACAGGAGAAGGGAAAACACACGGAGATTTTTTGGGGAAAAATTGTTTCTTTCAGACAGAATGTCACTATGTAGCCGAGGTTGGCCTCTAACTTGCAGAGATCCTCCCGCCTCAGCCTCCTCACTGCTGGGGTGACAGGTGCGCACCTGTCAGAGATGATATTTTTTAAGGAGAGAGAAAAACGAGCAATTTCATTGAAAAATATGGGGGAAAACTCCAAATGTCCCGCCCACAAATGAAATTCAGAATTATCATTTTTAAACATGATTTAAAAAAAAAAATCATCCTACTAATGCGGCCCAGAGTCTGTTTGAAGAAGCCAAGAATGAGAACGTATGTGCCTATAATAAGACATCTGCAAGGTCAACGGAAAGAAATCAGATCTGAAAAGGAAACACGCTTAGCGTCACTTCTGAGTTACACAACGGTGTGTGGAAAAACCAGAAATTTCCCCAAATCACATCAGATTGTGAAATGCACAGCGAAAAGCAAGGCTGTACATATAACAAGGTGCAAGACTTTGACAGTGAATAAATGTACACTAGGATTAGAAATTCAAAACTAAGCCCAAGTGAGGCGCCCGCCTGTCATCCCAACACTCTGAGAGGCTGAGGCGGGAGGAGCTCAACTTCGTACCCAGGCTGGGAGATTTAGCAAATAAACTTAGCCAATAAAAATACAAATAAGGGCTGAGGCTGTAGCTCTGTGCAAAGGCCTTGGAGTCAGTCATCAGCAGGTAAAAAATTAAAGCCCTGAAACAATACGAAGTTCTGCATATGCCTGGGAATTATCAGTACACACAGGAAGTGGTAAGACTTCCTGGTCTCTGGTGGAAAGTCCGGGCGGACCGTCGGAGCGTTCTGCGGGTGATTTGTGAGCTTAACAAGCTTCCCACGAGACGCCTCAAGCAAAATCGTGAAGAATAATTCGAGAAAAAGGATCCTGCAATGTGTCTGCGATATCAAAACAGTAAGAGAGCCAGGCGTGCTGGCGCTCGCCTGTCATCCCAGCACTCGGGAGGCTGAGGCAGGAGGATGGCTGCAAGGTGGAGACCAGCCTGGGCTACAAAGTGAGAGCAAGGCCAGCCTGAACTGCATAGCGAGACCCTGTCTCAAACACACACATACACACACACACACACACACACACACACACACACACACACACACAAAGTAAGAGTAGAAACAGGGAAAAGTCCACCCAGGCGGACACGTGTGCACGTCATCCCTGTTGCCACATTGGGTGTGGCTGTAATGCTGTATTGGACATAGCAGTGACGCCATATTGGGTGTGGCTGTGATTCCATATATGACAAGGCTGTGGCGCCATACTGGTTGTGGCGGGGGCGCCATATTGGATGTGGCGGAGTCCCTGGCTGGAGCAGGTGCGGAAGGTGCGTTTTATTTTGAATACAGATGCAGCTCGAGGGATTAATGGGAGGATGCAACGCCCTGAAAACCCGTCTCAGGATGCGGTTTGGGGAGTAGTTCTACGCCACAGTGCAGGCACGGGGTACAGGGGTGCAGACCTCCCATCAGGCACTGCAGCAGAGGGGGCCCTTGCTCTGCTCCTGGAATCTGCTGCTAAGCAGGCCGGCCACCCTAAGTTCCCGCCCCAAACCCCACCCTTTTCCTGTTTTTCTTGTTTTTGTCTTTTTTGAGACAGGGTCTCGCTATGCAGTTAAGGCTGGCCTCGAACTTGCAACGATCCTCCTGCCTCAGCCTCCCAAGTGCTGGGATTACAGGCGTGCATCACGCCCGACTTCCTTTTTCTTTTCTTTCTTTCTTTCTTTCTTTCTTTCTTTCTTTCTTTCTTTCTTTTTTCTTTCTTTCTTTCTTTTTTCTTTCTTTCTTTCTTTCTTTCTTTCTTTCTTTCTTTCTTTCTTTCTTTTTCTTTTCTTTTCTTTCCACCTCTCTCTCTCTCTCTCTCCCTCCCTCTCTCCCTCCCTCCCTCTCTTTTTCTTTCTTTCTTTCTTTTTGTTTTTTTGAGACAGGGTCTCCCTATGCAGTTCAGGCTGGCCCTGAGCTCACTTTGTAGCCCAGGCTGGTCTCGAACTCGCGTGAAGACTCGGAGGTGCACTGCGCCGTGGCCATGTCCCCGCTCTTTCCCCGCCTGTGCTCCCGTCCGCACCCGAAAGTGCAGAAGCTTCACTTTCCCCTCCGGGAGCGCCCAGGAACTACCAGAACCGGGGCGGCGACCCTGCGGGGTCACGGGGAGGCGGGTCCCGGCTGCGGGGCGCTCACCCTGGGCGTGGTGCTCACGGGCGCGCTCAGCGGGGCGTCCAGGCGGCAGGCGGCGCTGCCCACCGGGCTCGCGCACTCCCACGTCAGCGTCTTCTGCCGCGGGCGCAGCTGCAGCTTGGTGATGGGCGACCGTGCGTCCCGAGCTGGCCCTGGGGGACGGGACACGCAGCCGCGCCTTTCACACGCAGCACCCAGCTGGACCAAGCACCCAGCACCTAGCACTCAGTATGCAGCACCCAGCAACCAACACCTGGCACCCAGCACCCAGTACCTGGCACCCAGGATCCAGCACTCAGGACCCAGCACCCAGTACCCAGCACCTAGCACTCAGTATCCAGCACCCAGTATGCAGAACCCAGCACCCAACACCTGGCACCCAGCACCCAGGATGTAGCACTGAGCACCCAGGAGCACCCAGCACCTGGTACCTGGCACCCAGGACCCTGCACTCAGTACCCAGCACCTAGCACTCTGTACCAAGCACCTGGTACCTGATACCCAGTACCCAGCACCTAACACTTATTATCCAGTAGCCAGTATGCAGCACCCAGCAGCACCCAGGATCCAGCACCCAACACCCAGCAGCTAGCACTCAGTATCCAGCACCCAGTATGCAGCACCCAGCACCCAGTACCTGGCACCCAGGACCCTGCACTCAGTACCCAGCACCTACCACTCTGTACCAAGTGCCTGGTACCTGACACCAATACCCAGCACCTAACACTTATTATCCAGCACCCAGTACCCAGTACCCAGCACCCAACACCCAGCACCTAGCACACAGTATCTAGCACCCAGTACCCAGTATGCACCACCCAGCACCCAACACCTGGCACCCAACACTCAGGATGCAGCACCCCGTACCCAGGACACAGCACCCAGTATGCAGTATGCAGCACACAGCACCCAATACCTGTACCCAGCACCCCTTACCACCCACTACCCAGTATACAGCACCCAGTATGCAGCACATAGCACTCAGTACCCAGCACCAGGGTCCCAGTACCTAGTATGCAGTACCCAGCACCCAGTACTCAGCACCTGGCACTCAATACCCAGGCATTCAGTACTCAGCATCCAACACCCAGCACCGAGCACCTGGTGCCCAGCACCCAGCACCTACCGAGGGAGGACTGTCCTGAGCTTCTGGCCACGCTCAGAAGGATCCAGAGCCCCAGCAGCTGTGACACGGTGGCCACACGGGGTCCAGGAAGCTGGAGCTAAGATGGAAGAGGAGGCAGGGGTCAGGGGGCTGCAGCCCTGGCAGAGCTGTCCTGCCTCAGCCTGCTGCAGAAGACTACGCCTGTCCTCTGTTCGTCCCTCTTCCTTCCCTTTGGAGGTCCGGGGGACGGAGCCCAGTGACACCCACCCCTGAGCTGCAGCCCTTCTTCTTTCTGTCCTTTGACACAGGCCCTCACTAAGTTGCCAGAGTCCTACTCGAACTCGTGATCCTCCTGCCTCAGCCTCCTGAGCAGCTGGACTGAGCGTACACACTTCTGCCCCAGGCTACGACACGGTGTTGGTAAACCGATGGCCCTGTGTGGTGACGCCCCCGTTGGCATCTGAGACCCTGGTGTTGCGCCCCGGGCAGCCCTAGCGTGCTGAGCGCCCCACCCCCACCCCAGCTACACCCCGGCCTCTGCCGGGGTCTGCTGTCCTCGCCGCGGTGCTCAAAACCAAGCCCAGGGCGACCTCCTCAGCCCTTTTTCAGTTTTCATTTTTCTGAGAGAGAGTTTTGCTAAGTTGCTTCTAAATGGCTCAGGTTGAGCTCAAACTTGGGATCCTCCTGCCTCAGCCTTCTTAAAGTGCTGGGATGACAGGTGTGCGCCACCAGGCCTGCCGTCTGTAGATTGTAGAAGTATTTTCTTGAACCTTGATGGTACTGATAGGAGAGACAGAGGGAGAGAGGGTGAGGGTGACTGGTATGAACCTGTGGCCAGCACTCAGGAGGCTGAGGCAGGAGGTTCTCCCCAAGTTCAAGGCCAACCTGGGCTACCTATCGAGACCCCTGTCTCCAACACCAAATACGCAAACCAAGCCTCCCTCCTTCCCACTGTCACAGAAGCCCGAAGCCCTCCGCCCCCCAAACCCCCCGCGCCCGGGGCCGAGCGACCCCGCTTACCCGCCGGCCCATCCTGCGGGTGGGGAGTGTGCTCCGAGCAGGGCGCCGGGCCGGGCCGGGGAGTCCGCGCGGCTCCGTCATGGAAAGCGGGGAGATGCGGCGATAGCGCGCCCGGCCCCTTGCTCAGCCCTCCGCCCGCGCCTGCGTGGGAAGAGCCGGCTCGCACCGCGGCCCTTATCGCTCCGAGCCGCCGCCGCCCTCCCCCTGCGCCCCTCGGTCAGCAGCTGATCCCCTGACCCGCTCCTTCCTTCCTTCCTTCCTGCCGCCGTGGCAGCTTCGTGTCCCGCGTTCCTGTCCTGTCTTAGCATTTTAAACTTCGGGGCAGGGTCTCACTCCCTTGCTAAGTGTCCTTGGTTGGGCTGGAATGCGAGATCTTCCCGCCTCAGCCTCCAGAGAGACGAGGTGACAGGGCGCGCTCCGTTTCCGTCGTGATTTCCCGCGTCCAGGAGGAGCGATTTCCGCACAAAGCTTCCTCACTCCGAGGGCTGATGACTTTCCCTTCACAGACACCCCTGCCTCTCAGGGAGCGGACGTCCGGGTCCCCGGACAGCTGAGGGTCCCCTGGGACATCCAGGGGGTGTGGAATATCGGGGGTCCCCTGGGGCATGAGGGTCTCCCGGGATGTGTGGGGGAACCCCGGACCATGTGAGGGTCTTTCAGGATATGAACGTCCCTGGGACATCTGGGGGTCCCTCGGGACATCTAAGGGTCTCCCAGGACATCTGAGAATCCCCCAAGAAATCTGAGGGTCTGTGTCGGACAGCTGGGAGCCCCCTGGGACATCTGAGGGTCTTTCAGGACATGAGAGTCCCCGGGAAATCTGAGCATCTCATGGGACATCTGGGGGTCCCCAGGACATCTGAGGGTCTCTCTAGGACATCTGGGGTCCCCAGAGCTCTGAGCGTCGTGTGACACCCGGCCCTGGTATCAGTGAAGCTGGCCGTGACCTCAGCAGGGCGCGTGACTCAGTCCTGCATGGGACGAGGCGGGGCGGGGGGCTGGGCTCAGGACAGTGACTCAGCCTCCACCTCTGCCCTGGCTGCGTGCACCCCTACACCACAGGGGGACACAGGCTGCGGGCTGTGGGGAGACCCTGGGACAGAGAGGGACAGAGACAGACACAGGACGCTGGGGACGGGGCACCAGGTGCGTCGGGGTCACCAAACTGTACTTCCACAACCACAGGAGGCTGAGGCAGGACAATCTCAAGTTCAATCAAGTTTATTTTCACTGCACCACCTGGGGAAAAAAGAAATCAGACAGGATTTCCCACTCAAGATGCCTTCCACAGAGAAAGAACAGAAAGAAACAGGCCTGTCATCCCAGGCCTCCAGGGATGGAGGGTGGGAAAGATGTCCGGAGCTCCGGCTCCAGCCTCTGCCATGGGGCTGGCTGTACCTCCTCTCCCTCTGTCCAAGTGGGGGTCTGGCTCTGGGACAAGAGGACCCCAGTCACATTGGCCAGGGGCCACAGCCATGGCCTCAGCTACCACGGAGCCCTCTGCAGGACGCTGTTCCAAAATATGCTCTCGGTCTCAGGCACCCAGGGCATGGGGATAAAAATTAGGCAGGTTAAATCACAATAGACAGACAGACAGACAGACAGATGGGTAGACGGAGGTGGATGGATGCATAGATAGATAGATAGATAGATAGATAGATAGATAGATAGACAGATAGATAGATGGATAGATAGATAGATAAGATGGATGGGTGAGTGGATGACAGACAGATACATAGGTGATGGATAGGTCGATATTGTGAGTGGGTGGATATTGTGAGTGGTAGATATGAGAGACAGATAAATAGATGGTGGATAGACAATAGACGATACTCAATAGATGACAGATACTGGATAGA
>NW_004955499.1:979717-985142 GCF_000276665.1 Chinchilla lanigera | reverse complement strand
ATGCTGCACAAAGATGATAGGGTGCTGACAGATATTTGTCAATGACTGACACATGCACGGATGATGGATGACGGATGAATGGATGAGAGGGATAGACTGGATGGATGGACAGATATAGATGATTAGTACATGCACAGATGGTGGATGATTTGTACAGACAGAAGACAGATTGGTGACGGATGGACATAGATTAATGATTTATATCTACATAGAATACACATGCTACATGGATGACTGGATGGGTGGTGGGTATGTATTTGGTAGATACACGTTGGATTAGATGATTGATAAATGGATAGAGATGACAGATAGATAGATAGATAGATAGATAGACAGACAGACAGACAGAGAGCAGACAGACAGACCAGGTAGAGGATGGTCGGGTGTTTGCAAGGATGACTGGATGGGTGGACAGCTAGCTAGATGGATGGATGAGTAGAATGATTCCTAGGTGGACAGACGAGAGACAGGCAGACAGACAGACAGGTAGTGGGGGTGGCTGGGTGGTAGACATTGGACACAGAGGCTGTCGGCCCGGTTTGTTCCATGGTGGGGTTCCAAGTCCTCAGCCAGTGTTACGTGTTTGTCACCAAAAACCCAGCATCAGACTAACTCCGGAGGCCACAGCATGGGAACCATGCGGGGAAGGATGCAGGAGGCTCTGGCACATTTGCACACACACACACACACACACACATGCACGCACACATGCACGCACGCACACAAAGGGGACAGTCCCCACACATGCCACATCATTGGACTTTCCTCTTACCAAAAACTTAGGCACACGCAGACCCTAGGGGAGGACACCCCGGGGCTGGACCCCCCACCCAGGGCCCCGGGCACGGCCCCGACTTCCGTGCAGGGAGGTCAGGTCAGCACCGCGTGCTCCCGGTACCTCCCGGAGGTGAGTGTTTCCCGTTCAGCTGCACGTGGGCTCCACGCTCTGATTCTGTCTGCACAGCGGGCATCAGCCCGTGTGAACACAAAGCTGGCTTCCTGCGCAGTGGAGACGCAGCCACGCCAGGGACGGTGCACACTGCGGGTGCCAGGTCAGCTGCGCGTCTCGCCGCTGGACGCCAAGGGGCTGGGGAAACTCCCTGCATCGCGCTGGCACGGTGTTGATGAGTGGATTGCGCCGTCCGCGAGATCCAGCTGAACGTGCCGTTGGGAGGCATTTGGGGACGTGGTCTGCGGGCTGTGGTTGAGAGGGTGGACCCTGCGGCCCGCTTCCAGCACGGTGTGAGCATCTTTCCTCTCCCTGCCTGTGAGCCGCCATGTTTCTGTCTTTGACCAGCTGGCCATGGACTGAACCACCTACCGCCGTGAGCCTAACATACTCGTCCTTTCAACTGAGGGTGTTGGGTGTTTTGGGGACAGCAGCAGGGCGCGCTTGGTCTCTGCTCTGCTCAGCACGGGGCCCTCACCGGAGGGGGCTCTGCCTGGACGAGGGCGGCCCGTACCTGAGCTCCCTCCATCTGCAGCTCTGTCCCCCAAGATGCGTCTGCTCCTTTGACCCATTGCTGACCAGCAAACCTTTCCCCTCCTCCTCCTTCCCCTGCTCTTCCTGCCCAGCCCGAGGAGCTGTCACCCAGAGTCTCACATGGGTGCACATCTTCTCAAGGGCACTGAGGAAAGAGCACCCCACTTCCCCTGCCTCCACATCACCTGGTTGAACGGAGGCCAACATGGAAGCCAACGTGGAACCCAACATGGAAGCCTACATAAAGGCCAGCATGGAAGCCAGCATGGAAGGCAGTGTGGAAGCCAATGTGGAAGGCAACGTGGAAGCCTACATAAAAACCAGCATGGAAGCCAATATGAAGCCAATGTGGAAGCCAACATGGAAGCCAATGTGGAAGCCAATGTGGAAGCCAAGATGGAAGTCAACATGGAAGCCAATATGAAGCCAGTGTTGAAGTCAACATGGAAACCAACGTGGAAGTCACTGGCCCCTTGGCTCCCCAGGAAGGACCACCCTCAGGTGCCAGGGAGCACACGTGTTAGGCAGCTTGATGAGGCTGTGACAAAATACCCGAAAGCAACAACCAAGGAGAAGACGGGTTTGATTTGGACGCATGGTTTTGGAGGGTTCAGTCCAGGCTCAGTTGGGTCCCAGGCAGGAAGTACGAGAGAAAGCAACCACAGAGGAAGGGGCTGGGGCTGGACCGAGTCCCCGGGGTCACACCAGTTCTTCAGGGATGTCCCATCTACTAAATCTCTGCACCTTCCCTTTCTTTTTTTTGTCTTTTTGAGTCAGGGTCTTGTTGTGCAGTTCAGGCTGGCCTTGAGCTCACTTTGTAGCCCAGGCTGGTCTCAAACTCACCATGATCCTCCTGCCTCAGCCTCCCAAGTGCTGGGATGACAGGCGTGCACCACCACCCCTGTCTGCTGCACCTTCTAGCAAGGCCATCAAATTGTGACCCCAGAGACCCAGGACCCCCAGCCCCAGCCTGGGGTTCAGGACGGTGGGCACCGCCTAACACTCTGCACTCAATAGGGACGGGAGGATCCATGAGATCACACGCACGTTTACAAAAGAGCATTTTAAAAAGTAAAACAAAGCCACATAAGTGCTCCAGACACCAAGGCCCCAAGTGCCCGGGCAGTGCAGGCTCTGGGAAATCTCCCCGCCACCATCATGGTTGCCATCATCGCAGGCTCAGGACACCTCCTCCACCATCAGGACCTCCTCACACTCGGCTTTCCCCAGGCCGAGGGCGTCGTCCTCCCAGGGCACCTGCTCGGGGAGGGAGACACAGGCGTCGGGGCTTCCCCTACGGGACTCAGAGATGGAGGGAGGTATGGCCACACAGGGGGCCGCACGTGATTGGTGAGGGTGTGGCACGTGCAAAGGTCCTGGGGTCTGTGTCTCTGCGTGTGTCTGACATCTCTCTCCATGTGTCGGCATCCATGTCCCTGTCTCTGTCCCCTGCACCTGTGCATTTCTATCCACCTCCCCACTTCTCTCTCTCCTGCCCAGCCCCATGCGCGTTTGCCCAGCTACACTCACAGCTGAGACCCGACCGCAGGCATGGCAAGGATGGGGACGGCACCCTACGAGTGACGCTGTGGCCCCGGGCACGGGTGGCGGTGATTCCCTGTCCCCACCCTCGGCATCCACGCTGTGTCCACTCTTACCCGGGCAGCAGCTCCGTCCACGTCACTCACTTTGTCCTTGACCTGCGGGATACGGGGGAACAGACCGCGGACCCCAAGGAACCTGGAGACAACAGCGGAGCTGGAGCGTGGTGGGGAGCTGGGGCCGGGCCTCATCCGGGCCCCCAGACCCGCTGTACCCCGATCCTGCCCTGCGCCTCCTCGCCCGGCTCTGGTCTAGGAACAGCCTCCCAGCCACGCTCAGGGCGTGCCGCCCACTATCCACGCTTCACGGATGCTGTTTCACATGACAGTTTCACTTTCCATCTATTCCCCTGCACATGACATAGGACCATCCTTTACTGTGGCTGCATAGTATTCCAGGACACACATGTGTGCTGCCTTTTCTTAACTCGACAGGCATCTGTAGTAAATGGCATAACCCTGTGATTTTTCATGGCTGCATAGTATTCATATATTCATATATGCACTGCTTCTTCTTTACCCATTTTTCTGCTGCAAATGACATAGTTCCATCCTTTTTTGTAGCTTCATAGTACTCCATTGTATTTTATATATTATATATACGTAATATACAGTAAAACCTTGGATTATGCGAATAGTTGGTTGCAAAGCATTTGTATAACAAAGCAGAGAGAGAGGCAGGGAGAGAAAGACAGAGAGAGAGAGAGACAGAGACAGAGACAGAGAGAGACAGAGAGAGAGAGAGAGGGAGAGAGAGAGAGAGATCAGAACCAGCTGTGACCATGTTACAGTCAGTGTGACGTACTATTCATATTGTAAGATGTCACTCATTTATAGTTAAAAATCAGAAGCCGGGTGTGGTGGTGCATGCCTGTAGTCCCAGCACTCAGGAGGCTGAGGCAGGAGGATCACTGCGAGTTTGAGATCAGGCTGGGCTACACAATGAGCTCAAGGCCAGCCTGAACTGCACAGGGAGACCCTGTCTCAAAAAGACAAAGAAAAATCAGAAATGTTTGCTCATCTTGCGGAACACTCACAGACCAAGTCACTCTCAACGCAAGGCTTGACCGTGTAACTGTGTCACTTTTGCCTTATCGAGCCCACTGTTACAAATGGCATGAGCTCACCCTTTACATGCCCACATAATATTCCATTCTATACACACACAGCACCTTTTCTTTACCTATTTTCTGTGGCAAATGGCACGGTTTTATCCTTTTTGTGGCTTCATAGTCTTCCACTAAATAATATCCACCTATCTACCACATTTGCTTTATCCACTCACCTGTTCCAAATGACTCTATCCTTTTTCATTGCTGCATACTATTCAGAGTGGTGTAGACCACACTGTTTTTATCCATCCATTTGTTGATGGGAACCTGGGCTAAGTCAGACCCCTTAAACACGGGGTTGGGGTCCTCATCGTGGGCTATCTTTAGCTACCTGGGTCATGCCTTTGTGGCAGAGCTGGACCCTATGCTAGCCTATTCTTCATGTTCTAAGGACCCCACACTGATTTTGGGGTGTCACAGCAGCATAGGGGCTCACTTTGGGGGTTACCTTTTAAACAGGAAGCCGAGGACCAGGGCGCACACAAGGGTGCTCAGCACCACTGGGACGTAGAGGCGCAGGGCCTGAGGATCCCGGGCATCGGAGCCTGCAGAGGAGAAGTGCGTGGGGCCAGGGCTGAGCAGGTGGTGGATCAGAGGACAGTGCCAGCTAACGGCAGGCTCCTCGTCAGCCCAGGCCCCTAAGGTCCAGGGAGGATCGGGACCCAAACCAGGGGAGAACCCAGCAGCCCGACTTCAGAACCAATTTAAGTCCAAGCGTGGTGGTGCACGCCTGTCATCCCAGCACTCAGGAGGCTGAGGCAGGAGGATCGTAACTTCCGGCTCAGCCGGGGCTCCATAGTGACTTAGTAATGACACCCTTGCTCCAAAACTAAAAACTAAACAACGGCCTAGATGGAGCTCCATGCAAAGGCCCGCATTTAATGCTAAGTGCTGAAACAATTGTTTTTAAAATATGGGCAAAAAAAGCCTACACATTTGTGGGGATAGTGTTTCTCTATTTCTTTTTGAGACAGGATCTCACTGGGCACACCAGATTGACCTCAAACTGGCAGTGATTCTCCTGCCTCAGCCTCCTGCGTGCTGAGATGAAAGGTGTGCACCACCACCCCTGGCTCTATGATTTTTTTCAAGAGTCTGAAAATGTCTGAGCTGGAGGAATCAGATGTGTTCAGAGTTGGACTGGTTTTAGCGCTAAAATGTTAAACCCTTGCCTGCTGTAACAGTGACGGGCTGGAGCCAGGTGAGTGACCTGCTGATTGAGTTACCTG
>NW_004955499.1:961536-970743 GCF_000276665.1 Chinchilla lanigera | reverse complement strand
GGAGTGGACCACCACGCCGGGATGTTTTCCCCATTCGTCGCTGCAGACTCAAACATCTGACACTTCCCCATGACTTCCGTGCCACCGCGGTCCTCCTCACCTATCTGCTTTGTGTTCCAAATGGAATCAGAGAACTGGACGGCGTTCTCCGCGCTGGTTCCGTTCACCAGAACGTAGTTGTTGAAGCCCAGGAGCGAGAGGTCCCGCAGGTGGCAGCCGGTGTGGGTCTGCGCTTCCAGGGTGTAGAGGGGACACTCCTGCTGCGCGTGCGTCCTGCGAGGCCCCACCGTTTTCCCGTGAAAAAGAACCCGCGTTCGCTCGCCTTTCCCGCTGCGGCCCCCGTGGAGGCGGCCCGGCTCACCTGGTGTTTGCTATGAAGAGGAAGTACTGAGTGTCCTGGGGCGCGGCGGGGCCGCGGGCCCACGTGCAGTTCAGGTAGCTCGCGTCGTAGATGAAGCAGGACAGGTTGCGGGCGGCGCTGTCCTTGAGCCCTGGCGAGGGGAGCAGCCGGGTGCTTACCCAGCGCCTGAGGGCCAGGCGTGCGGGAGATCCCAGCACACGTGCCTACCTGGGTTGGGGTACCGCAGCTCCTCCCGGACGGACGCCCCCTGGACGGTGGCGTGCACCTCGAATCTCACCCCTGTGTGCAGCAGCATGTAGTTAAAGGTGCACCTGCAGCCTGTGGCCCTCATCTGGAACGTGGCAGTCACACAGCCGATCAACAACCTCCCTCTGCTCTGTCCCTGTCTGTGGTGTGTCCTCACCGGGACCCGTGACCCCCCCTGCCTCTATCTGTGAATTCCCCCTGTTTGCCTGCTCCACACACCCTGGAGGGATCCCCCTTGGCCCCACTTGCGGGGCAGACAAGCATGTGGATGATCCGGTGGGACCTGATTGGAATATCAGGGAAGCTGGACGTGGTGGTGGTGCACGCCTGTCATCCCAGCACTGTGGGAGGCTGAGGCAGGAGTACTGCAAGTACTATCCCACGGGAGGCAGCTGAGTGACTTAGAGAGACCCTCCCTCAAAGGGGAAAATGCGAAGTGGAGGGAGGGAGGTCTGTGGGAAGACGCTGCCTCAGCCTTGAGGGAAGGAGAGAAAGAATCACAGGGAGGGAGGGACGCAAGAGCTGGTACACTGATCCATGCACACTGGCTTCACACCTGCACAGCTCACATACCTACATCTTGGACGTGGCCCCTATGCGCATCCACACATGCATGGAGGAAGAAAATGTGTTCACACACGGTAGAATACTATGCAGCCATGAAAAAGGATGCATGCAAGTCAGTCCTAGGAAAACGGGTGCACACATGTGTCTTTAACGTGTTACCCTTGTCCTGGATGAGGTCCACGTGTGGGACCCTTACTGCGTGCAGGGACCGCACCTTACCATTACCTCGGTGGGCTCCATTTCATCAGAAATCATTTTACACCTGACGTCAGTGGCATTTTCCAGACAGCTCCAAGAGAGTGTCCTTGACGTGGGGTTGAACGTCATGTTGAGCCTGAGGGCCGGATCAGGATCTGCAAAGCACAGACACTGGCTTCAGAAGCAGAGCTGTCCCCATCTCCTGAGGGACACCAGGACAACCACCAGGGACCCCCTGGCGTCCCTAACCAGGTCTTGAAATCCAGGACCTATCCCGACATTGAGCACGGGGCGTCCTTAGGGGTCCATGCTCGGCCTCCCCAGAGCTCTGGCCCCGTCCCACGGAGCTTGGTCACACGGTGGATGGCGCGGCCCTGCTGCTCAGATGCACGCCTGGTGCACACCCACTCACAACCATGCCCAGCTACACACACTCAGAAGCCTCACAGCCCCATGACACACACATTGCCACGCTCACAGCACCACCCACGCACTGTGGCACACACGGGCTGACACGGATGTGCGCCGTCCCATGGCGAGGTACATGCACACGGTCAGAGCGGCTCACACCCCCCACACGCCCATGCAGACTGAGCCAGGGACCACTGTGGGCTCAGGATGCAGGGCCCCGGTCCTTGGAGATAAACCTCACCGCACCCCTCACGCCCAGCGAGAGCCCAGCGCTGGCAACGCCCCTGACCGTGAGGCCCCTCTGCAGCACTGCAAGGGGAAAAGCCCTAAATCAAGCCGGGCGTGGTGGCGCACGCCTGTCATCCCAGCACTCGGGAGGCTGAGGCAGGAGGACCATTTGGAATTTGAGACCTCCCTCGCCACTCTCCCCCAGGAGCCTAATGAGAACGCCGACACCCCACCCCGCCGGGCACCTACCCGTCGGCTCCTCGGTCAGAACGGCCGGGCCCAGGCAGAGGGCCAGCAGCAGCACGGCAGGGAGGACGCTCCGGGGGCTCCCCGCGCGCCGGGGTCCTGGGGACAGAGGCACAGGGTGAGAGGCCGCAGCACGGGGTCCCCGGACCCGACAGAGGCGCAGCGGGCTGCGGACAGCCAGGAGCTCAGCGCCGGTCAGCATGTCGGAGGGGTCCGCACCAGCGTCACCACGGCCACCACGCGGGGACGGGGCGGGGACGTCTTTGGGTCGGCTGCAGCCCCCACTGTGAGGCGTTCCGGGGTCGCCTTCCCCGGGTGCACGGGGCGCTCTGCGGCAGCACGCCGACCCCCATGTCCAGGCACCGCGGCACCCTGCCGCCCGAGTCCCAGCCTTTTCCTGGATGACCCCCGGCCCCAGCTTTTCCTTATGCTGGACTCCAGCTCTTTGACTTTTGTCTTTTTCAACAAGGAAAAGCAGAAGTCACAGCACAGGCTGAAACTGCAAAGAACCAGGCGTGGTGGCGCACGCCTGTCATCCCAGCACCCGGGGAGGCTGAGGCAGGAGGATCCCCAGTTGCAGCGCAGCCCAGGGAACTCAGGCAATCCGTGAGAGCTCACGGAGGCCGTGTGGATGGAGCAGGGGCGGTGGCAGGAAGGAGAGTCCGCGAACAGCAGCGGCACACCTGTGACAGTGCCCGTCCACCGGGCCACCCTGGTGCCCCCAGCATGGCAGGATCTTCTCCCGGCTTTGGCAGCGCCAGGAAGAGAAAGAGGAAGGTAAGGGCGGGCAGAAAGAGGCAGGAAGTGGTGGGTGCGTGGGCTCCCGAAGAGGCCGCTGCAGCCCAGGCCTGAGCCCTGCGCCAGGGACAATCGCGGGGCACAGGGGGCCGCGGGCCTGCCCCCGGGAGGGCTCAGCACCCCGGCCCTCCCGACCCCGCAGAGCAGAGCTGCGCGCTGCCTGAGAAGCCGGCGGCGGGGGCGAGCGACTGTCCGGAAATTGGTCCCCCGGGGGGCAGTTCCCCAAACCCGTTCCCCTTCGCGGAAGCCCTCGCGCCTTATTACTGTGCAGCGTGACACAGCGAAACCGCACACTTCTGTATTTTCCGGCACCCAGGCCTTCACGCTGAGCTGCACCCCCAGCCTTTTTCTTATTCTGAGACAGGGACTCCCTCCCCGGGTCACCAAGTCGCCCAGGCTGGGCTTCAGCTTGAGACCCTCCTGCCTCAGCCTCCCACAGTGCTGGGATCACAGGCGTGCGCCTCCGCGCCCGGCTTTGCACTTATTTAAACAGATTAAGAACCCTAACTTTCCTGAATGACCGCATGGGAACCACGGCAGCTACCGCCGCACTCCGGGAACTGATCACCACGCAAGTCTGGGTTGGGTTGGGGCTCCCAGACTGTATCAGTTATCACGAGAGTGGCTCAGTTATCGCGAGACTGGACCAGTTATGGCGAGGCTGGGACAGTAACAGGGAGATCCGCTTAATTATGGCGAGCGCAGAGCAGCCATTAGTTATCGCGAGACTGAATTTGTCATCGCCAGACTTGGATGGTTATCAAGCGGCCAGATTAGTTATCGCGAGATTAAATTGCTATAAAAGGAGACCACCACAAATTGTTCGTTCATTTCTGCGTGTGGTTTCTTGGTTCCACTGGCTGTGAGATCTGCGACCTGGAGCAAAAGCTTCACGTTTCTCGCGTCCCCAGTCTCCTTTTTTCGGAGGCTTTACACTCAACTACTGCACCCCAACCCTTTATTTTAATTTTCAATTTTCGCCGCTTTGATTTTGAGGCCGGGCGTTTCACTAAAGTCCCTGAGTTCATCAGGCCGTGATCCTCCTGCCTCAGCCTCCCAGAATGCTGAGCTCACAGGTGCACGCCCGCGCGACCCGCCGAGCCGCACCCATTTTAGGGCAGTGACAGAAAACCTGGGCGCCCAGCCGCCTGCGCAGCTCGGCCCCGCACCTCTCCCGGTTCTCCAGGGTCCTCCCGGCCCGGCGCACAGATGCTCACGGGGGGCCGGAGAGTTGAGCTCTAAGGCGACCCTGGGGGCCCCGGGGCTTAGGGCTCCTGCGGTGTCCAGGCTGCGCCCCTTGCTGCCCCCGGGAGTGGCGCTGAGCAGTCAGGACCCGCAGGAGCGTCTGCAGAGGCAGGCAGGTCTCCGTGTGCACAGACCTCAGAGCGCAGGGCCTCGGGGTGCCCTCGCCCCGCCGTTCCCGCTGCCCACCCTCAGGTCCGGCCTGCCCGGGGCTCCAGGGCGCAGCAGCCCCAGCAGCAGAAGCAACGAAGCCCACAGACCCGACTCACGGCTCCCACAGCCCGGTGGGACGCAGCTGCTCACCGCGCGGCATGGGGCTCCCCGCCTGGTCCCGGCATCGGGCGCCCGCTCTGCAGCGCTGAGAGCTCAGGACGTGCAGGTCCGAGGTCCCAGCCCGCCCCCGCCCGGCCTTCCCTTTTCTCCTGGGCCTCGGCCTGCAGCTTCCTCTTGGGAAATGCGTCCCCGGCAGTGTCATTGGCTGACACTCGCCCCAGCCCACAGAGCGGGGCTCCCTGTGTGAGTCACACCCTGCACCCCACGCCCACGGCTGGCCTGCACCCCTCGGGTGGCCGCGCCGAGCTGCGAGATGCTCTCAGCTGGATTGCTTCACGAGGACGAGGACGTGCGCCCGGCCTCGGAGATCTGGGGACAATGCACTAGCTCTCCGTGTGGCACGAGGCCTGGTCGCCTGTGTGGTGGCCCACACCCGCCATCCCAGGACTCAGGAGGCTGAGGCAGGAGCATCACTGCAAGATCAAGGCCAGCCGGGGCTACAGAGTGAGCTCAAGGCCAGCCTGAACTGCACAGTGAGACCCTGTCTCAAAAAGACAAGAAATAAATGATTAGGGCTGGGGGTCGCACGCAGCCGAGGGTCCCAGGGAGCTGTTGTCCACAGAGACCCACAGATGGGCCCCCACGCCGAGGACGGACAACGTGCTGCAGCCCTGGTCTGTGGCGTGATTCCTGGTAACAGCAACTGTCCTCAGCCCTCTGTGTGACATAGTGGCTGCTGGTGCACCAGCCCTCGCTGTAGTCTCTGGAAGCCACGGTCTGGCTGTATAGCCAGGGCTGGCCTTGAACTTGTGGAGATCCTCCCACCTCAGCATGCTGAGAGCTGGGACAACGGGTGTGCGCCACCACATCGGGCTGGCCCTGTGACTGTGACATCTCTCCTGAAAGTCTAGCATGCCCTGGCAAGAGTGATCAGGTGGGCCGGGGATTTAGCTCAGCGGCAAAGTGCCTGCCTGGCAAGCACAAGGTTGTGAGTTCGATCCCCGGTATGGAAAAAAAAAAAGAGTGATCAGGCCTCAGGCTACGCCAGGAAGATGCCAACTCCCGCCAAAAAGTAATGAGAGACGGCACGGTGGCCCACACCTGTAGTCCCAGCACTCTGAGAGGCTGAGGCAGGAGCGTCTCAAGTTCCAGCTGAGCCTGGGCAACTTAGCAGCACAGGAAGATCTGGTCTCATATGAAAAGCAAACTCCCAAGGAGGGCTGGAGGGCTGGGGAGTTAGCTCAGCGGCACAGCGCCTCCCTGGCAAGCCAGAGGTCGTGAGTTCGATTCCCGGTACCGGGGGAAAAAAAAAATCAAAGAGGGCTGCGGACGGGGCTCAGCCGGAAAGCCATGAGTTCAAGTCTGCTGCACATGGGTGATCTCTGGTGGGTGCCCTTTCCCTCCCCTCCCACCGGCCATCCCCCGCGCCTCTCCCGTCTGTGCAAACTCTTTCCCTAGTTCCTGTCCTCTGTCTTTTACTTTGTTCTTCACTTATACTCCAGCTCCTTCACAGAAGAGAAGCCGTGTGAGGCTGAAGCCCGGGTGTCTGATTTATTTCACTCAATATGGCGTCATGGCGCACCCGTTTTCCGATGCGTGACCCAAGTGTACCTTCTTCGTGGCTGCATAGTACTCCACGCAGTGTATGCACCATATTTTTTTAATCCATTCATTTACTAATGTGCATAGGGGCCGCCTCCAGCATGTGATCCTTGTGCTGCCCTCAACGTGAGTGTTTGGACACAGGGTCTCACCATGTAGGCCGGGCTGGCCGTGAACTTGTGCAGTCCTCCTGCCTCAGCCTCCCGAGTGCTGGTCTGACAGGCGGGCAGGGCCTCGTCCCCGTGCCTGTGTGCTGAGGGTGTGGTGCTGTGTGGTGTTGGCTCCCGGGACCCAACGTAGCTGGCACAGCTCAGTGGTGATGCGTGGGGCAGAGGCCAGGGACCGCAGGCGACCGAGCTGGTGCTGGATTCTAGGTGCGCAGTGGCCCAGGTTGGGTGTGTGGCTGTGTGCTGGGGACCCTGGTGGGTGGGGTGCCGGTCCCCACGGTGGGCGTGGCGCCCTCCCAGTGTCGCTCCCCCCTGGCCCGGTGCTGCCATCACTGTGACCGGGACTCCCCCAGCAGGAAGCAGAGGCAGGATGGTCTGCCCGGCAGCCCTGCAGGGAGCCCGGGACGGTGGCAGTGGACGCAGCGGTGTCCCTGAGCTGTGTCCTCGTCCTGACCCCAGGCCTGGGTCGGGGCTCGGCTGCACGTGGGGTCATCGTGCACCCGGGGTGGACACCGCGTCCCCCAGCTCCTGCTTCCTGGCGGCAGCCAAGGCCGGACCCTCGGTGTCCACGAGGCGCCTGGGTCCGCGTGGGCCTGGCGACCCCGTCCTGGGCCCGGCGTGCTCGCGTGCCGGAGCTGGGGACCCCCATGGGCTGCAAGTGTCCGCAGCTTCCTCTTCTCAGGCAGAAGTGGCCGCGGGGCCCGAGGTGCTTCCCGGCCTCGGTCGGCCTGGACCCCAAGTTCCCCCGAGGGCCCGCCCTGCGGCCGGGGGCAGGCGCGGCCTCACGCTGAGCTGGGGGACGGGGACAGAGGCAGACTCCAGCAGGGCAAAGTTTTCAAAGTGCGCGGAGCCGGGCACGCTGTCGCACGCCTGTCGTCCCAGCACTCGGGAGGCTGAGGCAGGAGGGTCTCAAGGAGGAGTCTAGTCTGGGCAACTTAGCGAGACCCCGTCTCGAAATAAATAAAAGCGCAAATAAGCAAATGCGCACACGGGGGAACTCACTTGTCAGGGCCTGGGGTGCCGCGGCCGCTCCCAGGACTCTCTGGGATGGCAGCGGCTGTCGTTAGCTTTGGGGTTCGCCTTCCCCCGCCCCCACCCCCACCCCAAGTGACGTCGCCACGCTCGGAGCGGGGACCCCGATGCCCGCACGGACCCCCCGCCGCCTCCTGCGCCCCAACTGCTCCGGCTGCACCCCGGAACCCGCACCCAGGACCCGCTCCAGGGCCAGCTCGGGCTCCGGGACCCGGACAGTGCTGGGGACACTGCGCGGTCAGCCTGGGCGGGGTGCTGGCCCCCGGAGGTGGTGTTTCATCCGTCTGTCTGTCCACCTATCTCGTCTGTCTGTCCATCCATCCATGCGTCCATCCATCCATCCATCTTCCACACGTCCATCTGTTCTTCTGTCTGTGCGTCCCTCCACCCATCCATCCGTCCGTCCGCCCATCTGTCCACTCTCCCCCCATCTGTCCATGTACCTATCCCCCCATCCGTCCACCTACCTGTCTGTCTACCTATCCATATGTCCATCCCTCCGCCTGTCTCAGAACCAGGCGGGGCTGGCGTCCTCCCCCGAGGCATGTGACCTTCGGTGACCCCTGGGGCGCCCCGGCTGTTCCCCAGCCTCACCCCACAGTGCCCGCACCGGACCCCGTCTCCCGGGTCCCTGTGGGACAGACAGACAGACAGGCAGCCAGACCGGTCTCACGCGGCTCCTCCCCGCTGCCGAGTCCGCGGCAGGCGAACACTCTCCAGGCGCTGCTGCTTCTGCCTCATTTATACTCCGGGTTTGTCACGGAAGAGAAACATCCATACGGGAGCTCCTTGTGCGTCTGATTTATTTCCCGCAACACCCTGGTCTCAACGTGCATCCATTTTCCTATCCGGGACCCCGGTGTGCCCTTTTTCATGGCTGCATAGTACTCCACATCGTGCAACCATTTTCTTCATCCATGCCTCTGTCGCGGGACACAGGGGCCTCCTCTAAGATTTGCCCGGCGTGAGCAGTGCTGCTGTGAAAGCTCTGCGTGACCGATGGGCCCTCTCTTTCTTTTTCCCTTCCCCCCTTTTATTTCTAACAGGATGCTGTAGCTTAGACTGACCTCAAACTCGAGATCCTCCTGCCTCAGCCTCCCAACCGCAGGGATTACAAATTTCCCGTTTCCCTGCAGCACTGTCCTCTTAAGAATTTCAAAAACATGAGCTATGGCGTGCGTTGGTCCCGTGAAAGGTGGGGAAGATTTGCTCTGCAGAGGCTTCGCTCGATGCTGTCAGAATGGAGCCGGGGGAAGCGACCAGACTCCACAGGGAAAGACCTTGGTTTGCAAACTGCACGGAGGGCCCGGGTGCTGCGTCGCGTATCTGAACCCCACACCCTGGGAGGCCGAGGCAGGAGGATCGCAGCTTTCAGCCCAGCCTGGGCAACCTGCTGACTGGGCCGGACGCCTGGTCTCCAAAGAAAACAGGCCGCGCCCCGGCGCCTCGGGGTCACCACCCCGCTCCCCCAGCCCGCCCGGCCGGAAGTCGAGTCCGGAAGCCGCGGCCCGAGGCCCTTTGACCCCGGAGGCCCCGGGGGCTGCAGGGAACCCGGCTGTGCACCGCGGAGCTGCGGAGGGACCCGGGGCAGCCGGGCTCCCCGCACCCCGCACCCCGCACCCCGTTCCGGACCAGCTGCACTTTACGCTGCCTCTGAACCCGGAAGTCCGCGCGGAAAGAGCTTCGCGCGCTGCACACCTAAATGACAGCGCCGGGGCCAGCGCTCTGGGAGGCTGAGGCAGGAGGGTGCCACGCTGGACCCCAGGCCGGGCTGGAAATGAAGATAAAAAGGGGCCGGGCTGCGCACGCTGTGAGCGGCGCTGGGCGGCCCGACCT
>NW_004955499.1:952541-961080 GCF_000276665.1 Chinchilla lanigera | reverse complement strand
GCACCTGCACCCTTCCCGCCTCCCGGGGAGTCTGTCCCCGCGGACGGCGAGCGAAGCCCGGCCCCGGCCCGGCCGCCATCCGGAAACGCTGGACGCTCGGGCTCAGCAGCTCACTCTGCAAACGCCGCATCGGGTTTCTGCGGCCGGAATCCCAGGAATCCCAGGAACGCGCCCGGCGCCTCCCGCCTGCCGCACCTCCTCCTCCCGGGAGCCGGCTTGGAATTCGGTCCGGCCGGGCGGGGCGGGGCGGGGGACCCCAGCCGGCCACCCTCGGACCCCGCCGGCCTCGGACGGAACACAGCCAGGACCGCAGTGCGCAGCCTGGGCCTCCGTCCGGGGCTGCACCGCACGCTGCCTTTGGCGTCCCGCAGGGCTCTCTCCAGCCCTTTCCCGTTTTCCGGGCGGCCAGGCCGGGAAAAACCAGAACCGGAATCGCAGGGAGGCGCGGGCAGCGCGGAGCGGCACCGGCAGCCCCGCGTGTTTGTTGGAGGTTGAGCTGGGGCCGCTCCCCGAAGCCCAGGTTGGCCTCCAACGCGGGGATCCTCCTGCCTCAGCCTCCTGAGTGCTGGGATGACAGGCGCGCGCGCCACTCCCACGTGCTCATTGAAGGACGGTTCAGCGCAAATATGTTCACCCCGGCCTCCCTGCGGTCGCCCCAAATTATTACATTCACCCCGGCCTCCCTGCGGTCGCCCCAATTTCCCAGCATGCTGCAGAGACCTGACTTACCCCGCAGTATATTCACAGTGTGTCCGGGTTACCCCCGATTTCATCATTCACCCGGGATTCACCCCTCACCCCGATTCCTGCCGCTGTCCCAAGCCCTGAGGCACCCCAAGTTGTAAATATTCACCCCAACATCCGGGTTCACCCCAAATCAATGCCAATCACAAGCTAAACTAATAAGGCAGGGGTGGCGGCGCCCCGCGGTGATCCTACCTCGCTGGATAAATGGATTAAGAACATGTGGCCTACACACGAAGTGGAATGTTACACAGCCATGAAGAAGAACAAAATCCTGCCACAGGCAATAGAAGGGGTGGTGCCGCGTGGAACAAGCCAGGCCGGGAAGCCAACACTGCCTCAGCCTCCCAAGTGCGGGGATGGTGGCCGTGTGCCTCTGTGCCTAGCCAGGAAAGGCGCTCTGGAGCCCAAGCCTGGCCCGGAGAAAGTGGGATCCCCATCTCTGTGAGGCAAGGGGGACCCTGAGGCAGAGCCGGACTTGGGCTCCGGGCCGCCTCCAGCATCCTTTTTTATTTATTTATTATTTACTTATTTACTTTCCCAGCATCCTCGCCTGAGCAGCACCCCCGCCTCTGCTCCCAGACTGTTGCACTGGACGCAAACCTCTCCCATCCCACCCATGCCGCTGCCATGGTAGAAGCCTGGTCTTTTCATGGCTGCGTAGTATTCCGCCCCGTGTATTTTCTCCCCCCTCCACCTGCCATGTGTGCTGAACCTGTTTCCGTCTCTCGGTTGCCACAAACGGTGCTGCCATAAACACAGGAAAACTCGGGCGTCTCTTCTACGCACTTCCCCACTGCGGTGGTCTCCGCCCACCCCCCAGCCGCCTTCCCAAGGGGAACTGAAACGCCGGTGGCAGGCATGACATCTGTGACATTTTTGTCCCCCAAAATGTCACAGCGCGCGTGGCTGTGGGAAGGCACCGCCGTGGGCTCCTGTGTCATGCCCGGCAGTTTTTGTTCTCCGCCCCTCGGAGAATAACTTTTCCCTGTACCAGGGGAAGGAAGTCTGCTTTGGTGGTGGGGTGGGGGTGGAAATCAGTTTTTACTGTGGTCCTGTGCCTGTCACACAACCTTGACCAGAAAACTGACCATTTGGGGTGGGGGCGTACCTTCAAGGTCCACCTCAGGTTCTGCCAGGTGTCAGACCCCGTTCCTTTTCACAGCTGCATAATATTCCTTTCTGAGGCTGGGCCGTAGTTTCTGTATCTAAACTCCCACCCGCGGGTATTTGGGTATTTCCACGTCAGGCAGTTGTGAAGGATGCCACTACCCTGGGCTCAGATGTGCAGGTATTTGGGTCCTTTCTTCAGTTCTTTGGGGGTGATTGCTAGAAGCACAATCGCTAGCTTCTACAATAATTTGATCTTTACTTTGGGGAGCCACCGTGCCTTCGGCAAGGGCCTGGAGACCCAGGACGTGGCAGAGGCAGGAGGGTCCTTTTTATATGACTGAGCTCAGGCCACCCTGGTCAAGTCTCCCTGCCCGGTCCCTCCCAGCGTGGACGCTTCCTGTCCTGTCCTGGAGCCGAGCCTGAGGTCCAGGCGTGGGCCGCGCCGGCTCCTCCCCGTGTCCCACACGCGTGTCCTCCGTGTGCGTCTGCGTCCTCCTGTCTCTTCTCAGCAGGACCCGGTCCTGTGGGTCAGGGCCACCCTGGGATTCACTTGAGCTAATTGTATTTTTGCAGAACTGGGCTGCAACTTGGGACCCCCCTGCCTCAGCCTCCTGAGCTCTGGGATGACAGGCGGCGCCTCCACGCCAGGCCTCTGTCCAGGGCGCTGCTGTTGTGCAAAAATAACCCTGGCGGGCCGGGCGTGGTGGCACACATCTGTGGTCGCAGCTCTCAAGAGGCTGAGGCAGGATGACCACTGCGAGTTCGAGACCAGCCTGGGCTTCAAAGTGAGGTCAAGGCCAGCCTGGACTGCATAGTGAGATCCTGTCTGAAAAAGACAAAAATCAATCAATCGGCTAATCAATCAATCAATCAAATAACCCTGGTTGGCTTTCTTCATGGAAACTATGCTGGGTGTGGGCACTCCAGGAGGCTGAGGCAGGAGGATTGCAATCCTGAGCTGAGCCCAGCCTGCTCAAGGAGACCTTGTTTGGAGATAAGACATGAACTGGGTTTGATTCTCGGGGCTGGAAGGAAGAAAAGGAGGGAAGGAAGGAGGGAGGGAGGGAGGGAGGCTGTGTCCATCCATCCATTCGTACGCCTGCTGTCCTATCTATCTATCATCTACCTATCTATCATCGATCTATCTATCATCTATCTGTCTATCTATCTATCTATCTATCATCTATCTATCTGTCTCATTTATCTCTGGATCTAGCATGTGTGTATCATTTATCACAGATCTCTCTATTATTTTTCTTACCTACCTACCTATCAGCTTACCATCAATCTGTTGATCTCTCCATCCATCATCTATGTGTGCACATATGCCTGTATGTATCAGTAACCTGTTAATCATTCTATTGTTGCTCTATCCACCCATCCACTCATCTGTGCTTTTGTCTGTCTGTCCATCTATCCATCTACTTATCTGTCCATCCACCCATCCATCCATGCATCTATCCACTTATCCATCCGCGCAATCACGTACCTCTTCTGTAGGTGTCTCTCTCTCTGTAATCTATGCATCAGTTCATCTGCCCATTGTCTCTGTATATACATATGTCTGTGTGTTTATCAGTAATCTATTAGTCAGTCACCTATCATTTATCTATCTACCCATCATTTGTCTGTTGTCTGTCTGTCTTCCCCTGGTGGTGGCCCCCAGTCGGTCACCGCTCCTGTCCCCTTGGGGCTGAGCATCGGGGGTGCCTCTGTGTGTCCTCAGGGACACCAGTTTCCCTGGGCTGGGATCCAATTGGAGATCCTCCTGCCTCAGTTTCCCAAAGAGACAGGCATGCACCCGGCCAGTACTGATTTTTTTTTCCTTTTTCGTTCTGCAGTTCAGGCTGACGTTGAACTCACTTTGTAGCCCAGGTTGGCAGGAACTCACGGGACCCTCCTGCCTCAGCCTCCCGTTGGGGACATCTGGTGGACGGAGCGAGCGGTGACTCTGACAGTGCTGCATGTGTCACACACACCATGTGGTGTCCCGGGCCGCACGCAGGATCCCAGGCAGGCAGGGACCGGGCCGAGCGGGGTGATTCCTCCTCCAGCCGTGGGGTCTCCTGCGCCCCCTGCCCCAGCCCCTGTGTCCCCAGGTCCCTGTCCCAGTGCCCTTCCGGGGTCACTCAACAAAACCACTCCTGGAGGGCTGGCACTGTTGTGCATTTGTTGACTGACTTCCTGACCAGTGTCCCCTAAGACACCCGCATCATCCTCGGCCACCTCCCCGTGTCCCTGTGAGGCCCTGGAGTGTCCCGAGTGTCCCCAGGCAGGGCTCTGGGCATCCCCGGGCTTCAGCTCTTCATTTGGAGGGAGGGGCTCGCTAGCAGCCCCGAGATCCTCCTGCCTCGGCCTCCTCCAGGGGCACGGACAGCAGCCGCCGCGCGCCCCGCCCCCTCTCCTCCTTGGTGAATATCATGGTGTACAATCAAGCGTGACGGCTTCCTGCCCCGTATCACTTCCCCAGTTCCTTTCTGCGTTTATCAAGCGGGCTGACCTCGGTCTGTTAGTCACGAACGCGGCTCGGGGCCGGCCAGGGCTGCGGATCTCTCGGGGGCCCGGTTTTCGGCAGGGACATGGGCACACGTGTCCAGCCCTGGGCGGCCGCCGCCGTCCTGCTGCTACTGGGGGACCCGGTGGCTGCGGGGGACCTGGAAGCCGGTAAGAGAACCCTCGGGGCGGGGGGTCGATGCGGCCACTCGCAGGCCCACACCCTGTCCCCGTTCTGTTCCTCGGGAGACCCTCCCGCCTCAGCCTCCCGAGTGCCAGGGCTCCGGGCGCGCGTCACCACGCGGGGCTTTGAAGGCGTGTGGTTTTCGCTGTGAAGGTCACGCAGGGAGCAGGCAGGCTTCGGAGTCCCTGGGAAAGCGCGTCGCACCCGAGGCCCGTCCTGCCCCGCGTGCGGGTCCCCGCGCTGCGTCCTGGCTGTGGTTTCAGAATGACACGGAGCGGGCGGGCGCGGGACGGCGTGGCGGTGGCGCTCGTGGACAAACCATGGTTCTGTTCAAATGGATTAAATCAAACTGACCTTGCCTCGAACTCTCAGAGATCCTCCCGCCTCAGCCGCTTATTTATTTAAGGCACTGGGGATAGAGCTCAGGACCTCACCAAGCTGCCGCCCCGCTGGCTTTATTTTTCATCTGGACCCAGGGTTTCGTCAGCTCCCCCGGGCTGGGCTCCAACTTGAGGTCCTCCTGCCTCAGCCTCCTGGGAGCTGGGATGACAGGTGTGCGCCTGACCCCTAATGATTTCTTTCTTTTCTTTTCTTTTCTATTCTTTTTTCTTTTGTCCTTTTGAGACAGGGTCTCCCTATGCGGTTCAGGCTGGCCTTGAGCCCACTTTGTAGCCCAGGCTGGCCTGGAACTCATGGGGATCCTCCTGCCTCAGCCTCCTGGGTGTTGGGATGACAGACGTGCATGACCACGCCCGGCATCCAGGAGCAGTTTTTAACAAGAGAGATAATGACTCTGGTTGGTGCCGCTGGGCAGCAGGGTTTGCGTGGCCCTGGTCGGCCCCGCACAGCTCTGCCACGGATGCCGATCTCCTGTGGCAACGGTGGTGTGGACATAGGGTCCACGGTGTGCGCCTGTCGTCCCCCAAGTCAGGAGGCTGAGGCAGGAGGGTCCCGAGTTGCAGAGGAGACAGACTTGTCCTGCTTCCCCTGGTGGGTGCTTTTGAGACAGGGTCTCCCTGTGCAGTCCAGGCTGGCCTTGAACTCTCGGAGATCCTCCTGCCTCAGCCTCCCAGGATGACAGGCCGCGCTGCCACGGCTGGGTAAATACAGCTTTACAAAGCTTCTTCTTTTCAAGGAGGACAGGCCCGGGGCGCCCGCCGGTCCGTGCACAGCCCAAGCCCCAGCTCCCTTGTGAAGTGCGAGACAGCAGCACCCCCACCCCCGGCGGAGCGCCGCCTTTCACCCCGGCAAACGGAAGCCCTGCAGCCATTAGGCAAACAAGCGGGTTCCTGTCGCAGCCCCACTTTCTGTTTCTGTGAGTTGGAACCTCAGGGGCCCCAGCCGCAGGCCGGCCTGACCCTGCCCTGCTCCTCCCGGGGACCAAACCTGCAGCCGCCGCCCGGAGCGCCACACAGACCTTTGCAGTCTGCACCTTGAGACCGGGCCTCGCTGCTGAGTTGCTAGGGATCCTCCCGCCTCAGCCTCCCACGCGCTGGGATGACCGTCCTGAACCCCTGGCCCCGCGTGGGTGGCGATGTCCTCAAAGGCGTCAGGGTCTCTGAGGTGAGGGGCGCCGCGTGGGGCAGCTGCAACCTGGGTCCACACTCTCTCCCAGGCCCGGTCGTCACTGTGTCCGCCCGGCTCTGTCCCTGTCCCTGTCTCCACCCTCTGTCTCTCTGTCTGTCTCTCTATCTCTATCTGTCTCTGTCTCTCACTTTTGTGGTCTTTTCAAAATTCATTTTTGTTTCACTTTCTGAGACACGGTCTCACTATGTAGTTCAGGCTGGCCTTGAATTCTCGGAGACCCTCCTGCCTCTGCCTCCGGAGTGCTGGGATGACAGTCGTGCAGCGCCACGTTCAGTGACTTTAACCCTGAGCCACCCGTGCAGTAGAAATCGTTCTCAGACTTTGCGGTCTGGGAAGAAATAAACATGAGCTCGTCTGCACATTCTCAGGACAGATTTGGTGCTTTTGAAAAATATCTTCCGGTTGAGTTTGGGTGAATTTGCGGGTTCAGGATTCTCAGAGGAGGTGCAGAGGTACAGAACGGGGCGCACGCCTGTCATCCCAGCACGTGGGAGGCTGAGGCAGGAGGACAGCAACCTCAAGCCCGCCCTGGGCAGCTTAGCAACCTAGCCAGACCCTGCCTGAAACTTAAAAGCAGCCGTGGACTCAATTCCCAGTACTGAAAAAGAAAAAGGAAAAAAACAGAAAGGAGGGAGCCCAGGAATGCGAGCCCCAGCCCCTTTGAATTTTATTTTTATTCTGATCCACGTCTTCCCAGGCTGGGCTGGAACTTCAGGTCGTCCTGTCTCAGCCTCCCAGGATCCTGGGTGACAGACAGGCACCGCCACACCAGGCCCCTTCCCTTATTCCCCACGAGAAGCTCGGAGCCTGTGATTTGTACCCCTCGGCGGCCCTGTCGGGGAGCCCGGGACAGGAATGGGACAGAACTGGGCAACTTGCTAACTGCTAGGCTCCTAGCCAGCTACAAAACCCTTGGGAATGCTCTCAGAGCAGGGTGTACTCCCTCCTGTGCCATCCCGCGAGCAGCCCCGAGACTGGAAACAAACATTTCTGTTTCCAAGGCGTTGCAGCCTCTGCTTCTGCCGCCCCCGCCAGGGCCTGAGGCCACACTTCCGCTTTCGGGGGGGAGGGGGACACGGGGCGTCACGTCCCCGCCTGGGCGGGGGAAGCCCATTGAGGGCGCGGGGTCCCCTGTGGACTTTCCAGGGCCTGCTTGGAGGTTGCCCCAGCGGCAGCTGGCGGGGGCAGGCAGGCCCGGTGCTCAGGACCGTGGCAGTGTCGGGGCTGCGTCCCCAGGTGGGCTCCCAGGGAGGTAAGGGCATCACGGGCACTCGACAGCCAGGCGGGTGAAGCCACGGGTCTGCGGGGCTCCCAGGAGGCGGTGGAGACGCAGGAGGACAGACCCCCTGGGTCCCTCCCGGGTAGGGACGGGGCGCAGGCTCACCGTGTACCTCACTGCCAGCCTTGGGCCAGCTACACAGCACAGCAAGCGGCCCAGGGCCTTTCAACAGAGCGCATTTAGAAATAAATATCTGAGCTGGACATGGTGGTGCACGCCTGTCATCCCAGCACTCGGGAGGCTGAGGCAGGAGGATACTGTGAGTTTTCAGGCCAGCCTTCGCTACAAAGTAAGCTGAAGGCCAGCCTGAACTACACAGTCACACCCTGTCTTAAACAAAAAAATCTCAAAAAATACAAAAGAAGGAAGGAAGGAAGGAAAGAAGAAAGAAAGAAAAGTTTGAGCAAAAGATGGGCTTTTTACTCCTGGGGCATGGTTGCTCATAAATCTTTCTGAGAGCCCGGCGTGGTGGCACACGCCTGTAATCCCAGCACTCGGGAGGCTGAGGCAGGAGGATTGTTGTGAGTTCGAGACCAGCCTGGGCTACAAAGTGAGTTCAAGGCCAGCCTGAACTGCACAGGGAGATCCTGTCTGAAAAAGACCAATAAATAAATAAATAAATAAATAAATCCTTCCAAGACCAGAACTAGGAATAGTATTAAGGTGTGTGTGACTCCATTTAAAAATCTACCTATACAGCCATGTACTCATCGATCACTCCTGTCTATCCATGTATCTATCCAAGTGCCCATCCACGCGCTCACCCATCTACCCGTGTACCCATGTACCCATCCACCCATCCCTCTGGCTGGGCGCTGGGAAATGAACCAAGGACCTCACATGTGCTTGGTCCTTACTTCTCTCTCGTGTCAGAACAGGAAACTAATTTAGTGGAAGCAGTTTAAACCTCACGAATTACATCTTTCCAGGATTTTCCACACAATGGTCTCAGATCACAAATGACCGAGGCACATGCGTGTAATCCTAGTGCTCTGGAGGCTGAGGCAGGATGATCACTGTGAGTCTGAGGCCAGCCTGAGCTACACAGTGAGTTCAAGGACAGCCTGAACTACATAGTGAGTTCAAGGACAGCCTGAGCTACACAGTGAGTTCAAGGACAGCCTGAACTACATAGTGAG
>NW_004955499.1:948873-950506 GCF_000276665.1 Chinchilla lanigera | reverse complement strand
TCCGTCTATCGGGGCCTGTGATGGAGTTAGTCTGTGTCTGAGGCAGCCCCGGGGAGAGCGTGACGGTGCGTGTGTGGCACCGCGTGTGCCCGTGTGAGCGCGTGTGGCCGTCAGCATTCTATCTGGGGAGAACTGTGTCACAGGCGAAGCCACAGCGCTGCTGTCCTGGGCGGTCCCCGCGGTGCTGTCCCGGGCCGTGGGAGGCAGCGTGTGCCGTTCTTGCGGTGACGCACCCGCTTGTGGTAGAAGCGCGTGGCCGTCTGCAGCCGGGTCTCGTGTTCCCCCCGGGTCCCGGCCCTACCCGCGTGTGTGGGCGGCAGGGCTCCCGCAGTGTCCCCCACCCGGGCTGCAGCGGTGACTCAGGGGCTGGTTTGTCCTCGAGGACCGAGGTGAGCAGGACAGGCGCCTTTCAGAGGACTTTGCGTGGCAGATGCGGGAACGCAGACTCGGTTCCCGGGGTCTCAGCTGCCCCACCGTTTCTGCCCTGGCCAGAGGGTACCGGGAAGTCGCCCCCACCCGTCGCTGGGTGGGGCGGCCGCTTCCTGAGAGCACAGGAAGGCAGGGAGGGGCTTGGTCCTGGGGCACCCAGGGACACACCCAGAAATCACCCCTTACTCTCCCAGCCCCTCGCACTGCCGCTGTGGGGCTGTCCCCTGCCCTGTGCTGCGGGCCAAATGCGTGAAGTGCAGGCTTGCTTGGAGTGCCTCCCTGCGCAGGCTTCCGGGTAGACCCTCCTGCCTCTGCCTCCTCCTGGGCTCCGGGTGGCCCCTTACTCCAGACTTGGCCTCCGTGTTGGCCCCCCCAGGCCGTGCGGGGGTGTGGAGCACAGGTGGCCGCGGCCGCCTGCTCACGACGCCCCCTGCCTCCTCCCACAGGTTCGGGGAGGACCAGGCCCTCGTGCCCTGCACCAACTACATCGTCCAGCACGGCCGCACGGCAGGGTGCCTCCTGCAGGGCCGGGACGACGTCCTGAACCTCACCATCCGCGACGGGCCCCGCCCCGTGCTCTCCATGCGGCGCTGGGTGGCTGAATACCGTGAGTGCCCAAGGCTGGCTGCCGCCCTGACCCTGGGCCCCCAGGACCCGGCCCCACCCTAGCGCAGGAGCACTCGCTTTTCGTAATTCCCACCAGGCCTAGGCTAGGACAACCACACAAAGTCCTCCTGCCTCAGCCTCCCAAGTAGCTGGGATCCCAGGCATGCACCGCCACAGCAGCCCTTCTGGGCAACTTCACAAGGATTGAGGGCAGGTCGGAGGGGACAGGAGGCAGAGGCAGCGTGCTTTCCTGTGGTCTCTCCTTCCCAGTGAAGCCCAGCTCCCCGAGAGACCTGCAGTTCCTGTGGGGACAGGAGGCCGTGACCGTGCTGTGCTCCCCGCTGCCCCACCCGGGGCTGCTCTACGAGGTGCAGCACACGACCCCCCACGACACCCAGTGGCAGGTGAGACCCCTGTGCGCCTGGGCCACGGGGACAGTGGGGGGAGACTGGTCCTCAGAATGCCCAACCCCATGCTCACCAGCCCTGCGCTGCACATCCCCTGCCAAGGAATATGGGTCTGGGGGACAGGAAATCCCCTCCACAATCACGGCTCTGCAGAAATAGCCTCGTGTCCCTGTCATCCATCCACCCATCCA
>NW_004955499.1:944384-945591 GCF_000276665.1 Chinchilla lanigera | reverse complement strand
CCATCCATCCACCCATTCACCCACCCATCCATCCACCCATCCATCCATCCACGCACCCATATACCTTATCTGTCTCTCTCTGTATCTGTCATGTATCCCTCTGTCTGTGTGTACATACATAGACATAGGTGGCACATGTTTGCACAGACGCCCCTGTGTCTGCGAAGTACAGGCAGAGATCAGTGGACTTGCCCTCTGATTATATTATATAACACCCGTATTATATAAAATGCGACGTAACCAGGAAGGTTTGACACTTTAAGAGTTTACAGAGTCCTGGCTGTGACCTTGTCATTCCCTTTTTAGGAGTCTGTCTTTTAATTTGTTTTATTTTTTGAGGCAGGGTCTCACTATGCAGTTCAAGCTGGCCTCAGACTTATAGCAATCCTCCTTCCTCAGCCTCCTGAGTGATGGGATTACAGGCGTGCACCACCACACCTGGATTAACAATCTATTCTAAGCACCGAATTCAAAATCTGGTTAGCATTTAACAAACACAGCTACTGAAGAATTAACTAAAACAAATCCACCACACGAAGGTCCCTCCTGGGTCCTGTAATAGAACAGTCAAATCAGTCAGCAGCATTCGTTTACCAATGTGTTCAGGACGCGGAAAGTTCTACAGAATATTCATAGTGCGCGCAGCGGCCCAGTCCTGAGTGCCTTCCCCGATTCCCTGCCCAGCCCTGCCATCCACCAGCCGATCAATCAGTCAGTCATTCAACCAAGCAAATGAATTAAACAATCTTTAGCGACAGGAAACGTGCAAATACAGTGTCCTTCACTGTGAGGGCCCCGAGTTCAGTCCCTGGCAGGAAGGGGAGGGACATCCGGGGGGGCTGTGGGACCCCCAAGGTCCGGCTCATGTCCCCGACCACCATGTCTGATCTGTCCACAGTCCCAGGTGTCAGAGGTGTGCAACATAACCATCAGGGGCGTGGACGTAGAGCAGTGCCACCTCTTCCGGGCCAGGGTGAAGACCAAGGATTCCTACTACGGCCCCAAAGCCTCCCCGAGCGACTGGTCTCAGGTCACGCACTGGCGGGGAGCCACAACTGAAGGTGACCAGAGCTACACGGATGGATGGGTGGATGGGTGGGTGGATGGGTGGGTGGGTGGATGGATGGGTGGATGGGTGGATGAGTGAGTAGATAGATGTATGGATGGGTGGATGGATGGGTGGGTGGATGGATGGATGGATGGATGG
>NW_004955499.1:933104-943539 GCF_000276665.1 Chinchilla lanigera | reverse complement strand
GTGGATGGGTGGATGGATGGGTGATTGGGAGGGTGGATGGATGGATGCATTGGTGCATGCTGGATGGACAGATGCATAATATCAAGCCCTGGCAGGAGGAGGCTGCGGCACGGGAGCCCACAGCACCCCTTCTCTGGCCCAGATTCCTGTGTGCAGCCGCTTGTGGGCCTCTGGCCCAGGTGGACGCGGTTCTTCCTGGTCTGCAGCCTGGTGTCGCTGCTGACGGTGGCCCTGCTGCTGGTCGCCCTGTGGAAAGCACAGAGGTGAGAACCCTGCAGGCGGGCGGCCTTGAAACTCCCCCATGCCAGGTTGGCAACAAGAGTGCGGACAACAGTCACCGTCCCGCTGTCATTTCCCCGCCTGGCACAGAGTCACGGCGAACCCCGGTTTGCTGAGGGCTCAGGCCAGGAATTTGGGCACAGGGCGGAACAAGCGTGGTTTTCTTTAGGTGTCACTGTTATGAGTTCATACTTGCGGGATCTGATGACCCATTCCTCCTGGGGGGTCGGGGCTCACACAGAACACAGCCTCGTTCCGTGTCCACCCCTCCCCTCGCCCTCATATCTGGTCACCCTACTTCCTGTCCTGTATCTTTTGTCTTGTGCTGTATTTATTTGGGCTTGTCATAGAACAGAAACCACCCAATACTGGAGCTCGTGGGTCTGATTTATTGCACACAACAGCACGATCTCCAGGTGCACCCATTTTCCTACCTGTGACTAAAGCCTATCCTTCTTCCTGGCTGCATAATAGTCCACTGTGTATAAACACCACGTTTATTTTACCATTCCTCTCCTGATGAACATACAGTCTGATTCCCAGATTCAGTTGCTTTCTCAATAGATGGAGACAAAACCTTTGAGGAAGCCCACAGTCCCCTCGGGACACAAAGCCCAAAGACTTAGGGTGATCCGTGTGTCACCTTCTGTCCACAGCTTTGAATATAGTTGTGTGTCGTACCACAAAGTGTCGCTCAAGAACCATCCCCATACACAACCTGATGGGGTTATACTGCAGCTGGGCAACTCTAGCTGCCCCTTGAGTCTGTAGGGTTCCTAATTCCACACGGACTCCACACGCGTGTGCGGAACCCCGCGGTAAGTGACCGCAGCTATGTGAAAGCACACAGACAAGTGTACGGCGTGCTCCGCGCTAATCCTTGGTGGTGCTGCGGTTGGTGTATGTTGCTGCACTATGCACTTCGTGTTTCTCTGTTTCATTTGCGTGCGGGCAGCGGAAGCAGAGCCTCGCCTGCTAGGCCTCCCTGTGCCAGACCCCTGCATTCCTTGTGTGAAAATTACATCTCACTGATCCTCCATCCTCCTGCCTCAGCCTCCAAGTAGCTGGGACTACAGAGCGCAGCTCAGGGCATAGGCCCTTGACGGTGTCTGTAGAGATAGAGAATGAACTCGTACAAGGTCTCAGAGTGCGGCCCTGCAGTAAGAGACTGGTATGCCGGGTGTGGTGGTGCATGCCTGTCATGCCAGCAGCTCAGGAGGCTGAGGCAGGAAGATTGCTTCAGGCTCAAGGCCAGTGTGGGCCACATAGCAAGACCCTGTCTGGAAATACAAATAACAAATAAAAGGTATCTAACTCTATACCCTTGACGGAAATAAAGTAGCAGAATAAAATACATCTAAGCTTATGCATTTCATTACAAATTAAAGGTTACAATGTACCCAAGCCCATGTGATACAATGTATCCAGGCCTGCGGATTAGGGTGGAAGCAAATGCAGAATAAATCAGGTTTACCCGCTCCCCCCTCCCGGAATGAAACTGCCCTCCCCCCTTGGGTGGAGAGCATAGGAATGGATAATCCACCATGTTCCTTAGCTGGGGCCGCCGTAAGCATTTTGCGGCCCTGGGGGTCAAAGCCAGGGCCTTGGCATGGACCCACCACCCTGGCCCTTTTTCATTTATACTTGAGCCAGGGTTCCGCTAAGTCTCTACATAGCCCAGGCGGGAGTTACGCTGGAGATCCTCCTGCCTCAGCCTCCCGAGTGTGGGGATGACAGGCGTGGGCCCGGCGTGCGTGGCTCTCTCACTGTGTTCATTTCAGGGTGAAGAGGCTGCTGATGCCCAGCGTGCCGGACCCCAGGGGCAGCTTCTCCGGGCTCTTCGAGCACCACCAGGGCAACCTCCAGGTGCCCACCTCGCCATGCCCCTCTCCTCTGAGCCCCGCGCCCCCCGCCCCGCATCCTCCACCCACTTCCTCTCCACAGACCTGTGCACAAATCGGTCCCATCCATGGGCTCTGGGCTTTTGGACACAGTTTCGTTTTTATTGGGGGGGGAGGGGACAGCGGGGGGAGGGGAGAGGCCGGGGTGAGCTCAGCGGGTGCCGGGTTTGCAAAGAGAAATACTGGCCCGAGTTCATCCGGGAGGGACGGAGGCTTCCCGCTCTTTGGATTCTTAGCTTCATCCCAAGAGTAGGCTGGCCAGCGGGTGTGGTTGTGCACACCTGTCATCCCAGCACTTGGGAGGCTGAGGCAGGAGGATCGCTGTGAGTTTGAGACCAGCCTGGGCTACAAAGTGAGCTCAAGGCCAGCCTGAACTGCATAGCGAGACCCTGTCTCAAAAAGCCAAAAGAAAACCCAAACAGGTGGGTGAGTCAAAGTGGTGGTGTGGAGGAGCTGGCTTCCTGTCCTCCCTAGGCTCCCATAAGGGACGGTCACCACGCAGACCCTGCGCACCCCAGCCGGGGGCGCTGACCCGGGTGTCCCCGCAGGAGTGGATCGCCGACACCCAGGACGTGGCCCCGTGGAGGAAGCCGCCCGGCGGGGAGCAGGAGCAGCCGTCTGAGCAGACCCTGGAGGTCCAGCTGTCCAGGGTAGACACAGAGCTGCCGGCCGCCCCACCCACGCGGGAGGAAGAGGCCCCCGCGGGGTCCCCGAGGCTCCCTCCCCGGGACCCCCAGGCCGGCAACCTGGTGTCCCTCGGCGGCTTCACCTTTGTCATGACTGACAGCGCCTACATGAAGTTGTGAGCCGGCCCCGCGGCCAGCACGGGACGCCTCACCGGCAGCCAGGAACGGCGGGAATATTGCCACGCTCCCGGGACACGACCCTTCTCGGTCTTCATTTCAAAACGGGATGTGACTACTTCTCCCCCGGCCTTGGACTTGCGATCCTCCTGCCTCAGCCTCCCGAGTGGCTGGGGCTACAGATGTGCGTCACATCTGTTTTGAACTTTGTCCCCACCTCTACCTGTGGTTGCACAGGGTGTGACCTGGGCAGAATTCTAAAGGGATGTGTCCGTCCTGAATTATTTTACTTTATGTTTTTTTGAGACAAGGTCTCACTCTGTAGCCCAGGCTGGCCTTGAACTCACGGCGATCCTCCTGCCTCAGCCTCCCGAGTGCTGTGATGACAGGCGTGTCCACTGCAGCCGTCCCATCCCGACTTCTGAACCGTGCAGCACGACCTTGCTGACCCGAGGGGGTTGCTGCCGGGAGTCTGGGGAGGGGAGGAGGGGGCAGCCTGGTCTGCAGATTCGTACAAAGCGGTGGCCGGGGCTGGGGCCGCTTCTGGGAACGGGAGGGGATGGTGCAGACGGCACAGGCGGAGCCGGGGCTGGTGGAGGGGATTCGATTTGCACGCGGGTGTGGGCGGCCGTGTCGGGAGCTCCCTGCCCCCCCCCCAGGGTTCACAGCACACACCGGGTGCAAGGAGAACGTTGGACCGCACACCGGAGCAGAGTCAGAACGCGAATCCACTGTGTCCCGGGCAAAGCGGGGGACTCACGACTCTGACCCCAAACTCACTGGGCCCGGATCCTTCCCTAGCTCTTTTGTATTTTGTATTTTGTATTTTTTTAAATTTAATTTTTTCTTTTTTTGAGACAGGGTCTCCCTATGCGGTTCAGGCTGGCCTTGAGCTCACTTTGTAGCCCAGGCTGGTTTCGAACTTGCAACGATCCTCCTGCCTCAGCCTCCTGAGTGCTGGTATTACAGGCTTGCACCACCATGCCCGGCT
This sequence comes from Chinchilla lanigera, assembly GCF_000276665.1. Lineage (NCBI taxonomy): Eukaryota > Metazoa > Chordata > Mammalia > Rodentia > Chinchillidae > Chinchilla > Chinchilla lanigera. Next base: position 939,565 of record NW_004955499.1, on the reverse strand, counting down.
TGTTCATATTAATTCTGGGTTTTGAGACAGGGTCTTGCTATGTCCATCAACTTCCCAGGCTGAGCTCCAACTTGGGACCCTCCTGCCTCAGCCTCCCGAGGAGCTGGGTGGCCAGCGCACGCCCCCACACACAGCCTCCACACTCCGCAGAAGGCAAAGGCGGGTTTCTCCCCGGGACGGAAACCACGGCTCAAACTCTGCCCTCGAGCGCCCCTGCCTTCTCACTAACCAACCGGGGCACTGGGGCTTGAACCTGGGGTGTCAGCACCAAGCGCCGTCCCCGACCCTTTTTTATGTTTAATTTTGAGGCAGGGTCTCGCTAAGTCACGCAGGTGCCCAGGCTGGGCTGGACCTGGGGATCCCCCTGCCTCAGCCTCCCGGGGTGGTGAGATTATAGGTCTGCACCAACCGTATCTTGGGGTCTGAAGGCTGGAACTGGGGATCCCTCTGTGCAGACCCCGGGGGGCTTGCTGAGCGGCACACAGGGGCCCCGAGCCAGACACACATCTGGTTGTGCAACACCAACGGCCTCCCGGGTCTGACGTCCTGCGGTTTCCTGTCTGCCTCCGCCGAGCGCCCGGCAACAAAGCCCCATTGTGCGCTCGGCACCACCGCCCCGGGCATGTGCGGAGAGGAACTGAGAGCCTCCTCGGCCTTCTGCGCTGCTCTGGGACTCCAGGCGGCCTGAGTGTGAGGCCCCACCCCTCGGGAGGCTGAGGCGGGGGCATCTCTGAGAGTTGGAGTTGCCCTGGACAGCTGGCCCACCTAGCGAGACCTTGTCTCAAAATAAAACACGAAAAACGCTTCTCTGAACGGGAAAGACTCACGGCTTGGGGCCAAATCCGGGCATCGCACCCCAAAATTGTCTTTGCATGACCTGTGGAGATCAGGCATTTTAGGAAAACTGAGGCAAGGAAGAAATCCACCGCTGGGATTTCTGTGCCGGCTCCTCCCTGGCATCCCCACACCCCCACTCTTACCCCAAAACCTTTCTTTCTTTGCTGGGATGGGAACAGCCTGCTGTCTGCGGCTGGTGCCTGGAATCCGGGTACTTGGGCTAGGTGCTCCTGGCTGCTAGCTTCCTTCCTCCTGGAGTCTCAGCCTGAGTTTGAGCCGTGGTTCCCATCCCGGGGAGAAGCCCGCCTTTGCCTTCTGCTGGAGTGTGGAGGCTGGGTGTGGGGGCGTGCGCTGGCCACCCAGCTCCTCCCGAGGCTGAGGCAGGAGGGTCCCAAGTTGGAGCTCAGCCTGGGAAGTTGATGGCTGTAGCAAGACCCTGTCTCAAAACCCAGAATTAAGAGAGGAAGGAAGGGAGGTGAGGGGAACGGAGGAGAGGAACCCCGCCCCTCTTGTCTGGTATCCCGAAGGGGGCAAGACTAGCCAGGTCACTGAGGGTAATTAACTGACTTCCAGACTCCAGGAAGGGGTCAGGTTGCTTCGCTGGGATCGGATCGACCCCGAGCTTTAAGGTCCAAACAGAGACAAAATAACAAGGCAGCGCTGCCTGGGGGCTCTAGGTCCCTCCTACAGGTCCTACTTTCATGTTTTACATGGCACTGCGATCCTCCTGCCTCAGCCTCCTGCCTCTGCCTCCTCCGGGGGCTCCACGCGGGCCAGGGCCGGGGCCCATCGCTCCAGAACCGGACCTCAGCCCTGACCCGAAGGCTCCTTGCGCTGCGTTGCGGCCGTCAGCTGCGGGTGCTCGGTCAGCACCGGGCTGAGATCAGCGCGGCTCCGCGGGCTCAGGGAGGGCGGGTGCCCTGCTGGGCTCTGCGCGGCGTGGGCTGCAGTTCCCGGCCGGTCCCGCAGGTGGCGGCCGTGCTCCACGCCCGCGGGGTCTGTCGCTCGGAGCGGCCGCCGGCTCCGGGTGCCCCGGCTTGGCGGGTTCAGAGCCGGCAGGGCTGCCACTTGCTTCCGGGCCGTCCCAGCAGGGCGGACACGGGGTCGCGCTCTGGAGCCCAGGTGCCCTTGGACTTGCAGGGATCCTCCTGCCTCAGCCTCCCAGCGTGCTGAGATTCCACACGTGCAGGCATCGGCGTCCAGATGCTGCACGGATTCTGCCTGGGCGCTGCACACGAGGAGTTCTGCGCTGCCTGGACGCCACCCTGCCATAAATTCTCCCTGTGAGGACGGAAAGGTTTGCAAACCGACTCTGCAACATCGAATTCCAGTTCCTTTACTAACCCGACCGTCTGAGCTGTACAGACCCACAAGGCCTGTTTCCTGCGCTTGCTTGTGTCCATTGTCCATTGTGCTAAAAATCTGCAGAGGCTGCCGTGCGCTTTGTGAAACATTCCCTCCCGCTGCCCGAGGCTGCGGCTTGTGTCTCTGCTGTGCCCCGGGTTGCTGGACGAACTATCCTTGCTCCTGGGTCCCCTGTGGACGCCGCCTGGAGCCCCTGGAGGAGGCAGAGGCAGGAAGGTCTCCTGGGGAGCTAGGGACAGAGGCAGTGGTCTGGATGGTGACTTCAGAGTTGTGTGCACACCTGAGCCCAGACCTGGGCCAGGACAGGGCTGGAAAAGGGTCCCAGCGCAGGCGCAGAGAGTGGACAAACAGAGGATCACCGCGGGGTTCAGCAGCTCCAAGCTTAGGTCCACACACAGCAGAGTTGCTAAGTCACCAGGGCGGGGCTTGAACTTGGGAACCTCCTGCCTCAGCCTCTGACTGCTAGGGTGACAGGCGTGTGCTCCTCATGGAGCTCCATCCCCAGCTCTTTTATTTGTGACGGGTTCTCACTGAGTTGCTAAGCAGCCGGGGCTGGGCTCCAACTTGGGATCCTCCTGCCTCAGCTTTCTTAATTCAGGAGCGGGTGAGCAGAAGGGAGGGAAGGAGCAGAGTGCTGACCTCTTCCAAGCGGGAGGTGAGACCCCGGCTGCTGCACACCAAGCGCTTGACCTCCACCCTGCCGGTGGGGTGGCACAGTGGGACGACGCCCGTGGACAGACCACCATCCCCTGGGCGGGGCGATTCAGGGCACTCGGCCGACAGCGGGCCCTCCGGGGCTCACGGCCGCGCACCAGGCGCCGTCCTCCTGGGGTCACCCTCCCAAGGAACTGGGATGCCGGGAGCCTGCGAGCACGTTCACTGCCTCTTGGTAAAACATTCTTTTTCTGGAAAACACTGTTGATTTTCACGGCCCCGATGGGGTGACGGGGCTCCGGGCTGCGGGCACCGGGATGGGAACGGCGGCCGTGGGGTCTCGGGACGGGGAGGGCTGGCGAGGTGGGCGGCGGGCGCCACGCAGAGATGCGCGGCTGGGAGGAGGCGGGGGCGCCTGGCATTCACGCTCTCCTGATCGCCCCGGAGGAGAAGGTGCAAGGAAGAGACACCCTGGGGAAGCCGGGGCCCGGGGCAGAGCCCAGGGCGCCAGCCATGAGCTCGGGGACCTGAACCACGTGGACGCACGGTGCCCGAGCTCCCAGGGCATGGGGTGGGGACGTCTGTCCGGTGAGCATCTGTCCATCCTCTCTCCCGACTGTAAGCGCAAGGGGCCGCTCTGTGCAGGTTTCCCGACCCCGAGGACGTCCACGCCAGGCCCCCACTCGAGGCCTGGAGGGTGATTTTCTCAGGAGGGTTCACTGTGGTTGGCCTCAAACTCCCAATGATCCTCCTGCCTCAGCCTCCTGAGTTGCTGACATTACAGGCGTGTTTGTCTATACTTTGTGTTTCTCTTTCAAGGAGAGCCATGCTATATTTAAGCTTGTGGGTCTGATTTATTTCACAGAATATATTGGTGTCCAGGTGCAGCCGTTTTCCTACACATGACTCAAGCCTACCCCTCTTCATGGCTGCATAGTACTCCCCCGAGTGTAAAAACTTATTTTAGTCCTTTACACATTGAACTTCAGGGATAGAAAGGAGGTTCAAAGCTGGGCAGAACTGAGTCCGTGGACTGGTGTAGCCAGAGAGCCAGCTTGAGAGGTGAGCAGGAGGCTGGCGGTGGGTGTAGGCAAGGGTCTCTGCACCATTAGAGGGAGGAGGGTGGATCTCCAGCACTCTCAGTCCTAGAAGTCACAGTTTTCCTGTGAGGTCTGAACCCCTGTGTACCATCCAGCCGTCCACCCCCATGAAGCCTGAGTCACCCCAACCGGATTCCCCGCCTGAATCTCGGGTCCCCAACACCCCATCCCCTCTGCATGTGGAGCCTTGCAGATTTCAGAGAGGACAGGAAATGCTCTGAGCACCCGGCCTGCTCGGCATCCCTGATCATTTCATGGTAACGCACAACCGGGTGCAGTGGTGCATACCTGCAATCCCAGCACTCGGGAGGCTGAGGCAGGAGGATCGTTGAGAGTTTGAGGCCAGCCTGGGCTACAAAGTGAACTCAAGGCCAGCCTGGACTGCGCAGAGAGACCCTGTCTCAAAAAGACAAAAAAAAAGAAAGAAAGAAAAAAACCAAAAACTGTAATGCGTGGCACATGAGATGCAAGAGTGGAAGCGTGTGTGCATGCGTGTGTGTCTTTACATTTCAGGGCCACATGCCCTAAACCGACGACGTCACATGCAGAGGGACAGAGCTCCGGGCCCCCGGCCCCGCCCCTGCACCCCATATGTGCCGGGTCCCCGGATCTCCCGCATTTCCAGCCTGGAGCAGGGCTCATTGCCGCGTCCCCTGAGGTCACCTCCGGAAACGGGGTCCGTGTCCCCACGGTCTCTTTCCTTCACCCCCCGCTGACTGCGTCGCTTTCATCACAGACCCGCGGCACAAAGGAGACTGAACCCCAGGAGCAGCCGCACCTCGTAAATGGCGCAGATCACAACCAGCAGATGCTGTGCCCGTCCCGCGGAGCACAGCCCTCCTGCCCCGCCCCGGAGGGCCCCGAGGGGGGTTGGGGGCATTTCGGGGCCATTTCCTGCAATTTCACTGGTCCCTTGTGTTTCCAGAGGCTTCGGCGGCGGTGCACCCTCAGGGAATAATACCACAACCTCTAGTACTTCGGTGTTCGATGGTCGTGAAATCACTTTGTAAATAAAACGGTGTTTGGGAGCCCAAGCAGGCAGCGTGGGTGATCACATTCGCGGAAGGGATCGTGAGTGCGAGCACAGAACACATCCCCGTCCCTCCCGCGCCCCTCCCCTCCCCTCCCCCCTTCGCTTGGCCCCTTCCTGTCTGAGATGGGTCCCCCTGCTTCCTGTCTCCCACCTTTGATTTTGCCCTTTATTTACACTCTGGGTGTGTCCTAGAAGAGAAACCAGGTGACACTGAAGCTCGTGGGTCTGATTCATCTCACCAGCATCGTGGTCTCAAGGTGCCTCCGCTTTCCTGCACAGCACTCAGGGCTGTCCTTCTTCATGGCTGTGTAGTATTCCACGGTGTGTACAACCAGGTTTTCTTTACCCGTTGACCTGTAGGTGGACAGAGAAGCCACTTCCAGGGTTCGGCTGGGATGAGCTGCGCTGCTATAAACGTGGGTGTGCGGGGCTGTCTTCTGCCTCATATTTGGTACCCTTTGAACGGCTGGTGTTTTGTGGGTGTTGCTTTGTCCCCTAGAAGAGTCTGCTGCGTTCCAGAGGGGACCGGGGTGCCCGGGGGTTGTCTGGGCCGCCCTTCCCAGGCCTGCCGACTTCCACGGGGCCGTGAGCACCTGTGTGCTCAAGGGGCAACTGTGACCGCCCTGGGAGGCCCGGGGAGGGCGCGGCACCCAGGAGCGATTTCGGGTCAGGAAGGAAACGTTGGAACCAGCCGGGGCATCCCTGACGTGCGGCTCTCGCTCACGGCCCCGGGCATCACCACGGCCACGTTTCCCTGGTCTGCAAACACGACTCAGAGTCCACATTTGATGTCCGTGCGGGGACATGAAGGTCGCTTGGCCGCGACTGGGGGCCGGGTCTCCGAACGGAGGTGTGTGGAGCACAGGATCCCGCAAACACGACCCGTGCCGGCTGGTGCCTGGGGTGGGGGGCTGTCCCCGAGACGTCCCCGTCCCGTCCCCGCGTGCAGACAGCGTCCCACCCCCCGGCATGTCCCGGTGACCCGTGTGGGGTGCGGAGCCCGGGCCGCATGTCCGTGTCCGGCTCCTGCATGCCAAGCTGGTGCAGGCCCTGTGCTGGGCGCGTCTGGCTCTGAGAGACAATGTCCGCCGTGCGTGGCGTAGCTCAGCTCTGGGTGCTGTGACCCGGCTCTGCGCGCAGTGGGACGGCGGGATGCGTGTGCTGTGTGCGGGGAGCCGGGCTGCGGGAGTGGAGCAGAGCGGATGCCTTGCGTGCCCAGCAGAGGGCGTGCCGGGAGCACGGATGGCTCTCGAGTGCCGGGCGGGGAGGGGACGCAGGCACCTGTGCGGGCAGAGCTGGCTCCCTGCAAGGCCGCCACCTCTGCCCCGTCCCCAGGCACGGCCGCCTCCTTCCTGGGTGAGCCCAGCAGGGCCACTCGGAAAAGCTTCGTCCTGAGCTTGGCAAGGGTCAGTGAGCCGGGCGTGGAGAAGAAGAGACAGACACAGAGACATAGAGAGACAGAGACAGAGAGA
>NW_004955499.1:927562-932554 GCF_000276665.1 Chinchilla lanigera | reverse complement strand
AGAGAGAGACAGAGAGAGACAGAGACAGAGAGACATAGAGAGACAGAGACAGAGAGACAGAGAGAGACAGACAGAGAGAGACAGAGAGAGACAGAGAGAGACAGAGACAGAGACAGAGAGAGACAGAGAGAGACAGAGACAGAGATACAGAGATAGACAGAGAGACAGAGAGAGGAGCGAGCCCTCGTCATCCATCTGGCAGCCTAGAAAGCCCCCTTCCCACACTGGAAATGAGGAGGAAAAACCACAGCTTAGAGTAAAAGGTTAAGAGCGAAAGCGTGGAGGAAGGAAGCATCCACGAAGCCCCGCCGGGTGGACGTGGGACCCTCTCGTGCTCAGTCAGGGAAATAATAAAACCGAAGTCATGAATCGGGGCCTTTTATCGAGCATGTGGTGAAACCCGAGAGGAAAACGTTATTAACGGAAAGCGAACGCGGAGCTTCGCGCCAGGTGCACTCGGACTCCCGGCTGCGGGACGCTGGGCAGGCCGGCCCCGGGAAGAGCCGACAGGCCGGGGTAGAGATTTAAACATTTATCTGTGTACACCGAGCCGCAGAGCTCCCGGAACAGGCGTTGGCAGAGGGCAAACTTGGATTTTTATTGCCTAATACTCAAGAAAGTCTGACAGCTGTAGCCGGCCCGGGACACGGCGGCTGGAAACTCTTAGGAGACGAGAGCAGCTTTGGATGAAGGAAAGAACCAAAACAGCCACGCTGGCCTCGTTTCTGCCCCTGGCCACGAAGTGCCCACCTCCAGCCGTGGCCCGGGTGAGGGAATAGTGTCACCACTGAAGTCTCCCATGCATGAACTCCTATTCCTCCACTACGACCCCAGAGCTCCTGGCCCGTTTTTTGTGAGGAGGAGGCAGGACAACGTGTCAGTGCCGCCAGTGGGGCCCTGGTCTCCCCATGCTTTGTAGGTCACCCCGCGTCCCCCCTGCGTCGGTGACAGAGGCCGACCTCCTCTCCCCTCCTCGGGGACGGCGCAGTCAGCAGTGTTGCCGGCAAAGACCTATTTTTAGGGCCTCAGAGCTCAGCTGTTCAGTGTCGCTGCAGGCGGAATCCAGGCATTAAAATCTCAGCCTGGAAGCAAGAGACAAAATTTAAGACACAAAAAAATAATCACGCATATCAAGGTAAGAGAGGGAGACAAATGCAGCCGGTGGCCTCATCAGAGTGAACTTGGACGGGCGCCCAGAGGCGGAGCCGGTTCCCGGCCACGGGGCGCCATCTTGCCAGCCCTGGATTCCCACGAGTCTGAGTCCCCGGCCCGTGCTGCTGCGTCTCCACCAGCAAGCCTAGCCCCCCACCCACGGGAGCACCGTGGGCGTGGGGACCCCAGAGGAGACCGAGGCACCCCGTCCACCCGCGTCTCCTCGCTGAATTCTGGGCCTGGGCCCGAGTCCTCGAGGAAATCCACACGTGGCCCCCGCTCTGGCGAAGTCTGTACCCCACGACGTCATGATAAATAATCACAAGCTTATGACACAAACAGGAAACGGCTTAGGAAATGCGTGTCTTCTCAGGAGCCGGTCTAGACAGCTGCACTGGGCGGGGGGACCCCAGGTTGAACCAAAGACAGCTTTAATCGTGGGACAGACAGAGCCACGCACGTGGGCAAGAGCAAGCGGGCAGAGAGCCACGTCCGGCTCGGGAGTGCGTCCGAGCAGACGCACACGTGCGTGGTTCAGAGAGGCATTTCACACCGCTCCGTGAGTTTCCCACTCCCCTCTGCCGTGTGCTTGGAGCACAGACTACAGTAACGTGGCCCAGACGCCCTGCACCGCCGGCGTCCTTCAGACCTGTAGGCTGTTTACACTCCATGACTTTCTTCTTCTTACTGAAACCCCCTGTCCTCTCTTCCTTCTCTCCTCCGAGGAGAGATGCCTCAGATTCCCTCGGCTTCTCAGCATAGCAAACGTTGTCCCAGGTCCTGAGGCACAAAGCACCGCGACCCGTGAGCCCCCGCCCGCTCCCAACTGCGGGTTCAGAGAACAGGTCTCCGCACTGCCAGGTCCCTCTGGGTCTTCACGGGGCTGGTGGCGGCTGGGCACTCGCTGGTCTAGCGAGACGGCGGACGGTCAGGGCGGCTCCGCAGTGCACCACGCTCCTGGCCGCTCCGGTGGCCCTGGTGGACGCTGGTAGCAAAGGAATCTCAACTCCAGGAGGACGGCCGGGCAGACGGGGCGCTCAGGACCTCTCAGCCATCAAATCGTCTAGAGCTGCTGACGCTGTCCCGCTCCTGAGTCAGTTTGGGGCCGTGTCTGTTCTGGGGCTTCTGTAGTAGCTCCTGAGTGCACACCAGGAATTCATCCTGTTTGCGTACTGGACACCGGAAGTCTAATATCAAGGCCACACTCCCCGCACAGGCCCCCGGGGAGACCCTCCCGCCTCTGCCTCCTCCTGGGGCTCCAGGAGGCCCTGAGCTGCAGCGCAGCACTCCCATCTCTACCTCTGTCTCTGCACGGCTTCTCCTCTGTGTCTGTGTCCCCTCTTCTGTCTCTCATGAGGTCGCAGCTGCTGGGGTCGGAGGCAGAGGCAGGAGGGTCTCCTCTCCAGATCCTCCATGAATTCCCTCTGCAGGGAGCCCGTGTCAAATCAGGCCCCACTGCGTCAACATATTTTGGGAAGGCGGCGTCACTCCAGCCCGTGCCAGGGCCACAGTGTGGGCGTGCTCGGCTTGGCTTATGGTACATCTCCCCCTGGCCAGCCGGGACCCCCTGGGACACCAGGCGGGCAGCGCCATGAGGGCCAGCCCGGCGCCTCCTCCCCTGGAGGAAGCACGAAAGCCCAGCTGCGGGAAGGGACACGGGTCCCCAACTGACACGGCGCCTGGCGGTGAGCACGCAGCGTGTGTCCTGTGCAGACAGGGGAGGAGCCCTGCCTGCCCCTGCCCGGCCCCCGCACCGCGGCTCTGAGTCGGCTCTGAGGCTTCCGGGCACCTGCCGGATCGTCCCGGAGCTCAGGTCACGCGGGTCCTGCGGGGCCAGTGACATTCACGACGTCCTTCAGGCCTTGGCCCTGTGCTTCCACCCTGAAAGATCACAGCGACGGGCCGCAGTGGCCTCCGTGCGGCTTCAAGCGGAGAACCGAAGGCCAATTGGCATTGCGGAGCTAGGCCACGCCACCCGCAGACGGGACCTTGTCAGCTTCCAGCTCTGAGTTGTGTCTCCCGGGCACGGATGCCCACGCAAAGCTCCAGAGCGGTCCAGAGACACGGGGCCGCTGCAGCCGATGAGGAGTTCGGGAGAGGCTTGAATGCTCCCGACTGGAGCTGGGGTCTTTTCAGGTAGCAGGTGGGCGTCAGCACCCCGACTCCCGGCGCACGGCGCTGGCAATCTGTGCTCAAACCACCCGGCCCCCCGCCACGGAGCAGCGGCCAACGTGCCTTATCGAAGACTGAAATTTAATTCTCCTCTGCGCTGGCCGATTCAAGTGCTTGGGGATGGCGAGGGTGGGCCTCTGTGTGCTCATCGCAGGGCTGGCTTTTAAAAATATTTTCCCCTCTCCCTCTCTCTCTCTCTCTCTCTGTGTCTCTCTGTCCTCATCCTTGTCTTTAATCCCGGCCTCGGCCTGTGGAGGCTCAAATTGAAATATCCCAAACAGATGTGGGAACACATGTGCGCTCCGCCGCGCAGCTGAAGCCGCCTTTGTTTCATCTGCTGATGATGGGGACCTAAAGGAGCTCTTTTTAAAATTTCATCACTATTCAAAAGGATAATTAATACGTACCCGCAGGCTTTGATTATGCCGGGCATGGTGTACACGGCACGCGGCGGATAATGAGGCCTCGTCAGGCCGGATTGAATCGCGCTGCCCGCCGCCCGCCGCCCGCCGCCAGCCCGTGCCCGGCCGGGAGGGAGCGGGGGAGGAGGGCCGCGGCTCATTTTAATTTGTGACACAGAACAATAGATCAGATCGCGTGTTTGCAACCAGCGCGCCGTTTTGTTTACATGAAGCGCCAGTTGCCGACCAGCAGATGCTCCTGCTAAAGGCTTAATTGGAGTTTTCTTTTTCTTTTTTTTTTTTTTTTGACACAGGGTCTCGCTATGCAGCTCAGGCTGGCCTTGGGCTCCCTTTGTAGCCCAGGCTGGTCTCGACCTTGCAGCGATCCTCCTGCCTCAGCCTCCCGAGTGCTGGGATGACAGGCGTGCGCCATCATGCTGGGCTTGGAATTCTCTAATCTAACCTCTGCGTGCTGCTCCTTGCTTTGGGGGCAAATAAGGTACACACACACACAGGCAGACACACTACTGTGTGCACATATCAGCACGGGCACACCAGCATCCACACATGCACACAAATGGCTGTTACACTGGGCCAGGAGAAGTCTCTCGAGGGCCCCATGCTCCCCCACATCTCTGGCCTCCCCTCTGTCCCTGCCCAAGCCAGCCCCTGTCCCCGCACGCCCCGAAGGCCCCACCGGGAGCTGAGACATCAGCTTGGCCCCCGTACAGCTGTGCGTATTCGCTCCAGGGACACCGTGCCGGGCTTGGTCCTCACAGAGGATGGACAGATTCAGAATTTCCCAGTGACCAGGTCCACGGAACAAAGCACATCCTGCTCAGGGTCCCGAACCAGGCACTGGCAAGTTTGGGCGCCTCTGTTTGCAAAAGGAAAGTTTGTGTCCAAAGGCCAGGATTCCAGCGGGACATGGCGGTGTCCCGGGATGGCAGCGTGATGGACACAAACCCCGGACTCCTAACACCTCCCGAGCTCACTCCCCCAGCCGGACCTTGCCAGTCGCAACCTCACATGGCACAGGTTGTGTTCTTGCAGAGGATGAAACACACATCAAAGTGGGACACGCTCTGGGCCTGGGGATGCGGGAGGCTTCAAACCACACCTTCCGCTACTGCAAAGTGGCTGGGGTCCACCAGCGTCCCCAAGAGGATGACGAGACAACAAGGAGGAGATGGAGGAGGAGGAGATGGAGGAGGAGGACATGGAGGAGGAGAAGATGGAAGAGGAGATGGAGGAGGAGATGGAGGAG
>NW_004955499.1:918185-925265 GCF_000276665.1 Chinchilla lanigera | reverse complement strand
GGAGGAGGAGATGGAGGAGCAGGAGATGCAGGAGGAGATGGAGGAGGAGATGGAGGAGATGGAGGAGGAGGAGATGGAGGAGGAGATGGAGGAGGAGGAGAAGGAGGAGATGGAGGAGGAGATGGAGGAGGAGGAGATGGAGGAGGAGATGGAGGAAGAGATGGAGGATCAGATCCAGTGGCTGGTTCCTCTCTGTCACCTTCAGCGGCCACTGGGGAAGTGCTCAGTGCAGCCTCAAAAGGGTCTTTCACTAAAATCGCTGCTCTCAGAAGATGTCGCTCCTTCCCGGACCCCAAACACACAAGCAGCCATTCTGCCCAAATTCCTTTTACAGGAAACACGCAGGAAGTGAAAGCCAACAGCAAACAGCGGCTTCAAGACCGCTCATCTTTTTCTGCTCTTTTAGTCTTTCAGGCCGAGCACCATGTGTTTGTAATCCCAGCACTCTAGGAGGCTGAGGCAGGAAGATCTCAAGTTCAAGCTCGCCTGGATGACTTATGAGAGACTGTGTTTCAAAATAAAAAAATAGAGAAAGGGCTGGGATTTAGTTCAGTGCCCAGCCTCGGGCCGGATCCTTACCACCACTCAGACATGTGCACACACACAAATCATTTTTCTCCTAGAATCAAAGCACTAGAGATCCTGTGAGATCCCAGGGAGGGGGAAGTCAGAACAGCTGGGGTCTCCAAGCCCCTTCTGCAGAGACTCCCGGGCATGGCAGGGTGGTGGTGGACTCCCATAGTCCCCTGTTGTGACCCCCTGCCTTGAAAGGTCTGTTTATTTTCTTCGAGGGTTTATATTGGGACTGCACGTAGAGTCTGAGTCCTGGTTTCTCAGAAAAAAGACCTTATGTGGACACAGGGTGTGTTACAGTTTGCACCTGAAATGTCCCATGTGTTGAAATCTTGGTCTCCCTCTCTTGGTGATATTAGGAGGTGGTGTACCTTTAAAAGGCGGGGCCTAGAGGGAGGAAGTGAGGTCATGGGGGTGTGGCCTGGAAGGGTATATTAGGACTCCTGGTTCTTCTCTCTCTCTGCTTCCTAATTGCCATCACGGGAGACATGATGCTCCACACCACGCTTTTTTTTTTTTTTTTTTGGTTTTTAGTTTTTTTCTGGTACCGGGAATCGAACTCAGGCCCTTGCGCTTGCCAGGCAGGCGCTGTGCCACTGAGCTAAATCCCCAGCCCCTCACCCCTCGCCTTTTGCTACGATGTTTGTGCTTCACCAGAGCCCAGGGCGGTGGAACCCCGTGATCGTGGCTTGGCGTCCTTGGAACCATGAGGCAGAACCAACCCTTCTTCTTTCTGGGTTCAGGGCCTCGGGTCTTTTGCCCCAGGCGTGGGAAGCTGAGCCTCACGGGTGCCACTGGCTGGGCTCCTGCTCCCACACATTGGAGGTCGCCCACTGGAACACGGCGAGCTGCTTTTCCTCCGAGGGATCTGAACTCACAGGCACAGCACCGCACCACGTGCATGGATGGATCAGACACCAAGAGCTGCAGGAGCCGCGAGAAGCGCAGGACCAGCCCCTGGGGACCCCCACTGGGGCAGCGCACGCCCCGCCACCGTGACCCCAGCGTCCAACCCTTAGAGTCGAGAGACAACACATTCCCGTGACGTTGGCCGCCGGGAGTGTCGGAAGGACCAAAAACCCAGTCCCCATCCCAAGACCAACAAGGGCAGAAGCCTGGGGATGTGTGGTCAGCCGGCACTTTGCCCCAGCCTCCTGCTGTGGCTCCCGGGGGCCAGAGCACCCACCCAGCAGGCCCCCTTGGTGAACACAGGTGGCGGGCAGACTAAGCTTGGTATATAAAGGGGGCCCAGGAAGTATCTGCCATCCCCGAGTCAGAATGAAGCAGTGATCATGACCTTCCTCTGCAATGAAAGTTGCCATTCACTCAGGCTGGACTCCAGCTTGGGGCCCTCCTGCCTCAGCCTCTGCAGTGCTGGGGTGCTGGGTGCGACAACTGGTGTGTTGCTTTTTTTGTTTGTTTGTTTGTTTTGAGACAGAGTCTCACTATGCAGTTCAGGCTGGCCTTGAGCTCACTTTGTAGACCAGGCTGGTCTCAAACTCACAACGATCCTCCTGCCTCAGCCTCCTGAACACTGGGATGACAGGCATGAGCCACCACGCCCGGCTCCGTGTCCCAGTTCTTCTCGCAGTGCTGTGGGAAGGCGAGATGAACACACAGGCTGCTATGTAAGCAATCACTGAGCACAAACACTGTGGCACTAGAACTAGTCGATCTGTTAGTCAGTCTGTTAACATGGGCTTGGTCTTTGTCACTGCTGAATTACTTCCTCTCTATCACAGGTGCCTGAGCTTATTGGGGCCGCGGTTGTGCAGCTCACACCCCTACTGTGCGCAGCCAGCTCCGTGAGCACCCGAGGGCCAGGCTGGTGGGCAGACGGCCGGCAGCTGTGGCCGGGCCCATCCGGGTGCACACTGGAGTTCTCAGGAGGAAACCTGGGTGCCCTGTACATGGGTGGGAACCACACGAGCCAGGCTGCCTCCCAACGCCCGGCGGGGAACCGGGACAGCGTGGCCGGGCCCTGCGGCTGCAGACAGAGCCGGCTCGCTCTCTGAGTCATGGTGGGTGGGTCCGTCCACACGCTCTGTCTCCCCCAGGGACCTCACCCACCATGACCCAGTCTGTCTGCACCACGTGATCCCAGCCGTCACCCTCCGATCCGTCCACACGTGGGGACCCCACCCAGCATGGATCCACTGCAAATGAGGAATCCAGGCCAGCACTCAAAGTGGTCGGTGCCTGGCTGGCCTTTGTGAGGTGCTTCCGTGTTTTGGTTTGTGGCTTATTTTGCAAGGGGAACAATATAATAGAGGACATATGTTTTATAAGATTATTTATAACAGTCACCCAAAGAATCATATACAAGAGAGTGCAGGAAATCTGTCCACACACTAAGACCAAGGAATCTAGCTGAGGGCCTGGATCCCATGGCAATGTCCTGCATGAGTCCAGCTTATGGCCTAGAGCCGATAACAATGCCTCTCAAGAGTCCAACTGCAGGCCTACAGCCCACGACAATGTCTCATGCGGGCATGTCTCACGGATCTGTCTTGGGAAGGCCCAAAGGTCAGTGGTGGAATCTAGAAAGTCTGTGCCAGTGAGATGAAGGATCTGTGCTAGCAGGCTGAGGGATCTGCACTGGAGCCGGGAAGTGATGCTCAGAAGAACCAGAGCTCCCTTAAAAAGTACGCAGCCATCCTCAGCAACAGTGAGGTCCTGAGCTCCTCCGATGATCAAGATGGCTGAGTTCCCATCAGGGAAGCCAACGTAGCAAGCTTCTCCAGGAGACCAGCAGGGCACCATCTTCCCCTCCAGAGCCAGGAAGCGATGCTCAGAGTGAGGACCAGAGCTCCCCCAAAGTGAACCAAAGCCATTCTCAGGACAACAAGGTCCTGAGTTCCTCAGAGGATGAAAACAGCCAAGTTCATCAGGAAAGCCAGCATGACGAGCTCCTCCAAGAGAACCAACAGCTCCTTCCAGCTTCCACCAGCTCCAACAGCCTTTCTCTGCTCCCAGCAGCCTCCTTCTCCTTCTCCAGTTCTGCCTCTTATGCTGCTGGCAACCGTCCCCAGGTGGGCCTCCCACACCCAGCACCGCGCTGACTGTGTTCAGCTGGGGTTCTAAATTGATCACCAGTTGTCAATCCACTACATTTGGAAACTTCCCACCCCGTCTCTGTCGCTTCTGAGAGCCCCTCTGAGCCCCGTCCCAAACCGCCTGGTCCAGGGGTGCCCCAGAGAGGGCAGGCCTGGTCCAGCGGGTACCTGTGTGTAGGTCCTGGTCCCGGACGACCATATCTGGGGCACCCTCCCCGCACCGTTATGGATATGCCCGGGACAACAACAAGAAAACTCAGCTGGGATCAAAGTCAGGAAAGGAAGCCCAGAACAGCTGTGGAGCCGGGGACGGAGGATCTCAGACCAGCGGGGCGGCGAGCGCAGCTCTCGAACCCAGGGCCGGCCGTGTTTTCCAGCCTGACCCGCACACCAGCAGGCACCTTGGGGCTGCTTGCTATTTATTGTGGGAGTCGCTTCTTTGATGGGAAGACGCGTGTGTATTTCCAGACCAGGGCACTAAATCCTCAAGCCCTTCAGGGGTCTCAGGCACAAATCTGGCCCACCCTTTGTGTCTGTCAATAAAGTTTTATTGGGACACGACTTGATTTATGATTTATGCATCGTGGGTGGCTGCTGCTTCCTACAATGGAGGGTTTCGTGTTACTACGAGATCAGGGGCCCCGGAGAGGCCAGATTGTGTGCCCTTTCCCTTTCCAAAAGGCTGGGCCGTTCCCACGCCGAGTGGGGTCTGACCCTGGTGCTGGTGTGTGTGTGAAGGTGTTTTATCATAGACCCCGACCATTTTTGCGATTTTTCACAGCTACGCACAGTGCCCTGGTTTTACTTTTCTTCGTTTGTTTTTTTTTGTGTGTGTGTCTTTTTGAGACAGGGTCTCGCTACGCAGTTCAGGCTGGCCTTAGCTCACTTTGTAGCCCAGGCTGGTCTCGAACTCGCAGAGATCCTCCTGCCTCAGCCTCCCGAGTGCTGGGATTGAAGGCGTGTGCCACCACGCCCGGCCAAGCCCTTGTTTTAAAATCATTACAAACCAGAGAAGCAGAAAGGGGAAAAAAAGCTACTTTGAAACCGGATGACTTCAAAGGAACTGCAATGGCTGTAACAAGGCAGAAACTTGAGCCCCGGGGAAGAAATCAGATTTCAACGCACTCCTTCTCCCTCCACGTCTCCATCCCCTGCGCTTTGGCAAAAGATCTGTCTCCATGTCTCCCGTGGCCCAGCTTTTATTTTGCTCGTTTTTTATGCTTTCTGCTTCCCATAGAAGGGAAACTGTGCGGTGCGTGAGCTTGTGCGTCTGATTTGTTTCCCCTGCCATCCTGACCCAGGTTTACGGCAGCACAACTTGGACGCGGCCTCTCTGCCCCTCAGCGGATGAATGGATAAGGAAAAGTCGTTCACACACCGTGGAGTACTACTCTGCCAAGAAGAAGGATAGACTTGATCATGTTAAGTGAAATCAGTGAGACCCATGTGCTTCAGAATCGCTGGGTTTCTCTTCTGTGAGAAGCACAAAGCGTAAATGAAGAGCAAAATAGCAGAGAGATGATCGGGAGAAGGAGACAGACCCTTGTCAGAGGGGAAGCGCACGTCAGCAGGGTCGTGACCACGGCCTCTCCCGGCAACTGGCGTGTGACCCGGCCGCACGGCCGGCTGACAGGCGAGGCACTCGCTGCGGGACCCGCAGTCCTGTGTTCTGCTGACATCCGAGCCCTGGCCGCGTCGCTCCCTGATTAAGCGCTGTTACTTGTGCGCTGTCCAGCCGTCCCCGTCATGAGGCCATTAAAATGGAAGAGCGGCCGCTCCCGGCGGGGACCTCGGACGCTCGCTGAGCTGACAGAGCCGGGACGGGGGGCGCAGCAGGGCGTGCGGCTAGGCAGACAGTCATTATCTGCACACGCCGCCGCCTGGGCCGGAGCCCCGCACCCCGGCCGCCGTCCGCCAGTCAGTCAGCAAACGCGCAGAGCCGGCCCGGCATCTGCCTCCCGCAGCACTCAGCCCGGCCTGTCTTGATGAATGGCGCCGATGCGCCTAATTTATTACTGTAATTATTGTGATAATTTAGAGGAGATAAATTGAAATCTATTAGAATTTAATGTAAAAAGCTGTAATTAGTTTGCTCGGGAGAAGGGAGAGAGAGAGAGGGCTCGCGCAGAATCCATTACACCAATTACCGCGCGCGTGCGGGGCGGCTGCAGGCGCCCGTGGGTGTGCGGGGCCCGCGTGCATCTGTCTCCTGCTTCGTTAATTTAATCAGCACATCAAGGCCCGGCCGGGAGAAGCCCTTCATCACGGCAGGCGCGCCGGCTGCGCTGGGCTGCGGCTTTGCGGGACGGGCCGGGGGACACGTGCAGCACACACGGCGTTAGCATGTGCGCCCAGCCCTGTCCATGCGTGTGCACGTGTGCAAAAGTGCACACAAAGTGTGCAAACACAGGAAAGCCAGGTGCACGCTGGGAAGCCTGCGGAGAGCCTCCCGGTGCTTCATCCCACGTGTGCCAAAAAAAAAGAAGAAACCTCCAAAAAACACACAACCCAGCACCTTGTCCGTGTCCCACTGCAATTAAAAAATATATTTAAAGAAGCAGGTAAGCACCACGACCTATTTACTGTCACATTAATTCAGTCACCGCGGAGATACCATCTGTATCACGCGCCAGGCATGTCACCGGCCCGGGAGCCGTCAGCAGCCGCCAGCCGCGCCCGCGTTTGAAGGCCGCGACAGCCACGGCAGCAACAGATATATCATAGATTTCCTCATAATTACCTGGCCTGTTAGAGCGTGTCATTCTGCCGCCAAACACGCTGTTTTCATGTCAGAAGTTGTATGGGCATTTTGAGCTTTGATCATTGTGTATTCTGCGGATGTCAGGCTGACTGTATTTTAATTGACTCCACGGTAGCGTTTAAACACACACGCGCGCGGGCCCGAGCACACGCAGACACACACGCACACACGCACCAGCACACACGCGGGCGCTAGGATGTCCTCCGGCCGGCGGGCAACGGGGCGGCCCTGCAGCACCGAGGGGATGCCGCTCTCAGAAGGACACAAAAGCGTGTCAGGAAAGCTGGGCGCCCTTGGCCCCCACCCCGCTCCCCTGGACGCCGGATCGCAGCTGGGCCGGTGCAGGGACACGAGCCCTGGGGCACGCAGTACCTCCCAGGCGTGTGGGCTCGGGGGCCGGCCCTGGTCCTGCACTGCTGTGCAAACCGTCCCTTTTTTAAACGACCCCCCATTAGCACAGCGGGCTGAGCACGGCCGGGAGCACTCACCCGCACACAGGTCAATTTATTTACTCTGCGGTCTGCACGCGGAAGAGCTGTCCCCCCTCCGCCAGCTGGGAACGCGGCAGGGTCAGGCCGTCACTGCTGGTCCCCGGCCTCGTTAACCCGGCCTGGCAGGAGAGGAGCTGTCTCTATCACTCAGCCGCTGATAGACGGGCCGCGGGCCGCCCCCGCTCCCGCCCGCCCGCCC
>NW_004955499.1:915183-917221 GCF_000276665.1 Chinchilla lanigera | reverse complement strand
GCAGATCGCACCCTTATGAGGTCCTAGCCACAAGAATCCAACACAGGCACGTAGATCCGAAACCCTCAGTCCAAGCCCCCCGGATCCAGCCCTGTGCGTCTGAGCTGACCCCTGCGCCCCAGCCCTGTGGAGCCCAGCGTAGCGGGTCTGACCCTCTATCTCCCACCCGCGTGGTGTGCCGTCGAGTGGCTCTGAGCTTGCACGACCAGCCGTCTGGGAACCAGTCTCACATCCTGCGGACCCGGTCCTCGGAGACGCAGCCTGGCAGACCCGACCCTACGGCTCTCCGCCTGGCGGGACCCAGCACATGGGTCGGCATCTGCTGATCCCAGCCTTGTGTGTTTCCGGCACAAGAGCCCGGCCTCAGGAACCAGGGTTAGGAGCCTCTGCCTCCAGGTGACTCCCTTTGTCTCTCCTGCGCCCATCGACCAGCGGGCGCTGGGTCACAGTCCCCAAAACCCTCACCCCGTTGCGGGCGGGCAGGCGGGCTGCGTGCAGGAGGGGCTTGCAGAGCCTCCGTCTCTCAGGGACGCGGCTGCTCCCCAAGCCCTGCCACCCCCTTCCCGGGAGACTCGCACACACCCCGAGGCTTTGGCAGACGTGGTCCCCGTTCCCCCGGCCCTTCCCCACACGGCGGCACGCTCTGCATGCATTCACCCAGGAGCAGCCCCGGCCGCCCCTTCATACCTGCAGGCGAAATTCAAATTAAACTGGAAACAACCTTGCGTGTGAGCTTACTTTTGAATATCAAGTAAATTAACCTTAGAGAGAGACAGAGAGAGAGAGAGAGAGGGACTGATTGGAGCCTATGATTTCTCAGGCAGAAACCCATGCTCTGAGAGGTGAGATATGGGGGGTCCTCGTAAAACCCCAACACCACTCGTAAAAACACCGGGTATAAAGTTCTCAAATGTTTTATTGCACTTTGGAAAAAGTACTACAGAGAGAGAGAGAGAAGAGAGAGAAAGAGAGAAGGACAGAGAGACAGAGACACAGAGACAGACAGACAGAGACAGACGGACAGACAGAGAGACAGGTGGAGAGCGTGGTGATGCCAGGGCTCAGGGGGGGCACCCACTGCCCAGAGGATGGTGGCAGCACAGTGGGGACACGAGCCTGGTGCCCGCTGGGCCCCGCCGTACCAGGCGGGATCTTGTTCCCACAACCTTTCCAATTTCACTGGGCGCTGATTTCTTTGAAAAGAGAAAAAATGTCAAAGCACGATTTAAATGCACCCACTTTACCACCTTGAGCCCGCTCAGATGGACAGCTCAGCAGCGTGGAGTGTGCCAGCTTTTGTGTCTCTGACCAAATACCCCGGAACACAGACGAGGAGGGGTTGTTAGGCTCTCGGTTGCAGAGGGCGCGGGCCATGGTCGGCTGCTCCAAAGCAGAAGCGTCATGGCGGACGGGTGTCGGGAGGGAAGACGCCCATGTCATGGTGGCCGGGAAGCAGAGCGAGAGACAGAGACAGAGAGAGAGAACGGGAGGAAGGGGTCGCGGGCCAGATAGGACCCCAAGGTCACACCTCCGGACCTGCCTCTCCAACCCCCGCCCAAGGCGCATTGAGCTGTGGACGTAGCGGTGGGTGACCCGTTCTGCCCTCACCCCAGGCAGCTCTCCGGGAAGCCGAACCCAGGCCAGGGGACGGCCACCGTTAATGGGCACGGATCGCAAAGCACCCACCTCACCACGGGACAACGTTCTCTTCTTCCCAGACGGAATCCGGGGGACGAGAACACGGGAGCCACCTCCAGACGGGTGAGGGACACCAGGGGGTCACGTCTCTGGGGACCCTGGAGGGCAAAGAGCAACAGGGTGTGGGGTGCTGCCCAGCGAGGGTCCTTCCACCCGGGGTGAGCTCGGACCAAACAAGGAGGGCACACCAGGGACCCGGGAGGGCTGCGCGGGGGGTGACACACCAACCTGCCCCCCTGCTCCGCCTGCCCCTCCTCCTCCCACTTCCCCTTCTTCTCCTCCTCCTCCATCTCCTCCTCCCACTTCCCCTTCTTCTCCTCCTCCTCCATCTCCTCCTCCC
>NW_004955499.1:910725-914292 GCF_000276665.1 Chinchilla lanigera | reverse complement strand
GTTGCTGTAACACTGAGCTGCACCCTGGCCTTTTCATTTTCAAACATGCTCTCAGTAATTTGTTCAGGCAGGAATGGAACTCTGGACTGTCCTGCCTCAGCCTCCCAAGTAGCTGGGACGGCAGGTGTGCACTGCCTCGCCAGGCCATTCCCATCTGTAGGGAAAGAAGTGCATGCCTCCCCTATGAACTCGGCCTTAGCTTGCGGAGCCGCACATGTGTGTGACAGGATGAGGCTTTGCTGAGTATCGGGGTGCAGGAACCTCAACCCCCGGGAGAGAAAGGAAGAGCCATGCTGTTTGGGGGTGCAGAGCCACTGGGGCGCCCTAGGAGGTGGTTGGGGTGAGAAGGGGCAATGCCGTCCTAGGAGGAAACTTCTGCTCGCAGTGGGGAATGTGGCTGGGTGCACACAGCAGCGGCCAGAGGGGGCAGTAGAACATGCTGGAGGTTTCTGAAAGTCAAGCAACGTGACTTCCTAAAAATACCCTTAGCTAGGCGTGCTGGCGCGTGCCTGTAATCCCACTACTTGGGAGGCTGAGGCAGGAGGATCACTGTGAGTTCGAGACCAGTCCGGGCTACAAAGAGCTCAAGACCAGCCTGAACTGCATAGTGAGACCCTCTCTCAAAAAGACAAAAAAAGAAATACACATCTACCCAGGGCCATCTTGTATGTGTTTGAAACCACTCCCCTTCCTGGTGCTATTCACTTAACTCAACCCAGAAGAGCCGTGCATTTCTTATAAGTGAACCAGGACCCACGTCCTAAACAGCTTCCCCACCTCAGCTCCGTCTGTGTGTCTGAAAGCAATTTGTTTCTTTCTTTTTTTTTTTTTTTTTTTTTTTCTTTTTTAGCCAGGGTCTCACTATGCAGTTCAGGCTGGCCTTGAGCTCACTTTGTAGCCCAGGCTGGTCTCGAACTCGCAACGATCCTCCTGCCTCAGCCTCCTGAGTGCTGGGATTACAGGTGTGCGCCACCACGCCAGGGACATCTTGTTTGTTAATTCTCAAATATCCTTCTGCTTTTTGATTTGTTTTTTTTTTTCTTGTTTTTGAGACAGGGTCTCACTGTGCAATCCAGGCTGGCCTCAAACTCACTCTGTAGCCCAGGCTGGCCTCAAATTCACGGCAATCCTCCTGCCTCAGCCTCCTGAGCAGTGCTGGGATGACAGCCTTGTGCCTCCACGCCCGGCTAAGTAGTGTCCATTTAAATCGAAAGGAATAAGGCCAACAAAAAGACTGTGACATTTTAAAAAGCTAAACACTGGATCTCCTGCAAGCGCACCTCTGTGCCCGGCCTGGTGCTGGGGACCCAGGTGAGTCCCCCTCTGCCCGCCCGCCCGCCCCAGCCCTGTCCCCAGCGCTGCGGATCGTTTCATATTCAGCAGCGCGGGAGCTGTCGCCTGCAAACTCCTGCTCTAATGAAAAAGGCGACCACGGGCGCGCCCGTAAATATAATAGGTGTCAGGGTGAATGTTTGTCAGGGCCCATCTGCATACCCCGCCAGCGCTCCGCGGGGCCTTCACGCCTGCCCAGCTCGGCGGCGGGTGACACCGCCGGTCAGCAGCCGCCACGGCGAGCCCACTTAGCGGCTCTGAGGCGTCCGCGGGGACAGCGCCCACGGCAAGCACTGCCAGCCCCGCATTTAAATTCCCCGCACGCCCCGGCTGCTGTCGGCTCCGCCGCGGCGTGTGACGAGCACAGGCCGCGTTGCCAGGCACTGAGCTCCGGCCGGAGCGCGCGGGCAGGAGCGGCTGCAGGATAATTGCCCACGTGCGCCCAGCTGTCGTGGGCGCTGGGGACGGAGATCGCGTCCGTGCAAACGCGGGACCGGGGACCCGTCACTCAGAGATGACAGTGGCCCCGCACTGCCCGTCACCGCTGCCCGCTGCCCGCGGCCGGGAGCCTCCCTCAGCACCAGCACCCGTGCCCACCCCTCCCGGGCTCCGCAGCGCCCAGGGCTGCAGGGAGCAGAGAGAAGCACCCGGGTCCCCAGGTCCCAAGTGCGCCGTGCACCCGACGCTGTGACGGGCTTTTGGGGGACCCCCAGGCCTACACCACAAGACCTCCTCAAATGCAACCCTGGTCCGCCCGCGTCCGAGCGTCCTGCAGAAGTCACCCAGGCGCCCGCCCAGCCCCTGTGACCTGGCGGGGGACAGAAAGTTCCGCCTGTTATTTCTCCTCAGGGTCAGAGGCACAAGGACCCCGCAAACGTCAGTCCTAACACAGGGTGCAACGTCCCGACCCGAGTGTCCTAGGAAACCCACACTACGCACATAGCGGACGGAGGGACGGATGGACACACACGAGGGAGGGACAGACGGACGCAGGGATGACTGTAGGGAAGTCGGCCACCCCGCCCCTGTCCCAGTCTCAGAGGCAGCTGCCTCCGTGCCCGCCTCTTCCTCCACCCCACTGACGCTAATTCCAGAAATATTTAACAATTCAATTCAAATTACCGGAGTCACTTGATTAAAGGGCTCGCCCGTTTAAAAAAGGCATTGGACGGCAGCCACCAGGCAATTGCAAAACTTCAAAGCACTTCAACTTGGCAAAGTTTAAAGTAGAACCCACCCCCCGCCCCTGTCCTCGTCCTGATGGGGGACCCCGTGGACGGGCGCCATGGCGGGGTGGCCTAGGGGCCCAGGGTCCTTCCTGAGGGGGACATAGCTTCCCTGGAGCACGGTCGGCCACCATGATGTGAGCATCTTTTCTCCCCCACGCCCGTCCGCCATGATGCTCCTGCCTTGGAGCAGCCGGCCATGGACTGCACCCTCTGCAGCTGTGAGCCCAGGAAACCTCTCCGGCTGTCAGCTGCTTTCCTCAGGTATTTGACACAAGGATGGAAAGTTGATTAACATACCTGGTTAGAAGGTTGACCTCATCCTAATAACTCAGAGCACGAGGCAGTTCCGGGTTGCACGGTTGGGTCTGCATTTGGGCGGGGAAAAGATCTGTTCATGAGACGCTCCCTGCAGACTCACACCAGCGGCTCTCCGGGGAGCCTCCTGGCCTGTTGGCACGGTGGTGAAGCTTTCGTTCCTGCTGTTCAGCAGTTTCCACCTGCTTGGACCAGTCAGCTACTGGGTCTCCAGAATGCAGACATACAGTGTGGACACTGCCACCCTGATCCTGAACCCCTACTGCATAAATCCCCTCAAGTAAATAAATAACAAATAAATAAAATATATATTAAGTATTACATTATAATGATATAAGTGTTATAATTATATATAAACAAATATATCTATATATTATTTTTTTCTATTGATTCTACTCTTACAGAGAATCAAGCCTAACCCATGCAATACTAAACATGGTGCACTATGCAAAATTATGCAAAACAGATTTCTCTGCACCTTACCCCATTTGCACGGACAGATTTATTTGATGCATTTTTCCCACCATGCATTGCTTGGTTCTATACTGTGAGCAGATGAGAAATGCCGGTGCTTAGCCTCATTGCAGTCTTGTTTTTCAATCTCTTCTCCTGCTCCTCCTCCTGCTCCTCCTCCTCCATGTCCTGCTCCTCCTCCATCTCCTCCTCCATCTCCGCCTCCATCTCCTCCTCC
>NW_004955499.1:899534-910153 GCF_000276665.1 Chinchilla lanigera | reverse complement strand
TCCTCCTCCTCCATCTCCTCCTCCTCCTCCATCTCCTCGTCCATCTCCTCCTCCTCCTCTATCTCCTCCTCCTCCATCTCCTCCTGCATCTCCTCCTCCTCCATCTCCTCCTCCATCTCCTCCCCCATCTCCTCCTCCATCTCCTCCTCCTCCATCTCCTCCTCCATCTCGTCCTCCTCCTCTCCACCTCCTCCTCCTCCTCCATCTCCTCCTCCATCTCCTCCTCCATCTCCTCCTCCATCGCCTCCTCCTCCTCCATCTCCTCCTCCTCCTCTATCTCCTCTTCCTCCATCTCCTCCTGCATCTCCTCCTCCTCCATCTCCCCCTCCATCTCGTCCTCCATCTCCTCCTCCATATCCTCCTCCTCCATCTCCTCCTCCATATCCTCCTCCTCCATCTCCTCCTCCATATCCTCCTCCTCCATCTCCTCCTCCACCTCCTCCTCCTCCACCTCCTCCTACTCCTCGTCCATCTCCTCCTCATCCTGCTCCTCCTCCTCCTCCTCTTTCCCCTCCTCCTGTGCTCACTGTTGGAAAAAGAACCACTGACAGCTGAGCTAAGCAGGGTGAAGGGACCCTGGAACATTCTAGAAAACTTCCTTTTGCAGCTGCCGCCTCAGGGACCTTGGGGAGGGCTGGCTTTGGTCGCCGTGCTGCCTGGAAGGCACAGACTCAAAGCCTGCGCCCCATGCTGGTGTGGGACTCAGACATCCATTGGTAAAAGTCCGCCAACTTATAAGAAGAAAAGTTGGCTTCGGGTCACAGTTTTGGAGGGTGCAGTCCATGGGTGGCATCATTGTTTCTGAGCCTGTGAGGAGGCGGAGACAGCGTGGCGGGAAAGCATGGGGGAGCAAAGCTGCTGTCATCATGGCGGCCAGGACGTAAGGACGGGGACAGGAAGAGCCTGGGCTCCTGAATCCCCTTCCAGGTCACGACCCTGATGACCTCACTTCCTCCCTTGGAAGCCATCAGCCATCCTCGCCAAGTACGCGGCCAGCGGCCTCTCTGAGCTTGAGCTTCTCAGCTTCTGAACTGCGACAGGGGCAAGAAAGGACTCGAATCTTGGCCACGGCTCTGTCCCCAGCATCAAAATTCTGCTCATCATTTTTTTTTTTCCCCCCTCTGGCACCGGGAACCGAACTCACGACCTTGGGCTTGCCAGGCAGGTGCTTTGCCGCTGAGCTAAATCCCCAGCCCCTTCTGCTCATCATTAATAACCCAGCTATGGCGGAATACAGTGCTCAGGGGTCCAGGTCAGGCTCTGCTAGATTTTCTGTGCATTTTCAGCCAGGTGTGCATGCACTGGACATGGGACCCAGTTGTCCACGGGCACCTGTTCTTCCATCCCTGTCTGGCCGCCCTTCTGTCTTTCCCTCCACTCGCTAGCTTTGATCTCCAATGTCCCCCAAGGCCCGGTCCCAACACGGAGCTCTCGGGACTCGTAGGTGGGACTTTCAGGTGTGAGGACTTGTGGGCCAAGGTGAGGTCACCGGCTGTGTCCTGGAGGGGACCCTGCGAGCCCGGGCTTCTCCCCTTTTTCTTTCCTTCTTGGCCACCGTGACGTGACCAGCTTTGACCCATCAAATCTGACATGACGGTTCTGGATCCGTGCAGCCCTTCCCCATGGTGTCCTGGACTCCATCCCCTTCCGCCATGACGGTTCTGGATCCACGCAGCCCGTCCGCCATGCTGGTTTGGAAGGCATCAGACCATTCCGACGTGCTTCTGAGGCCCACGGCCCCTCCACTGTGACACTTCTGGGCTCGGTCAGGCCCTTCTGCTACGATGTCCTCGACTTCATCAGCCCCTTCTGCCTCGTGTCTGCGCCTCCCCAGAATGCAAAGCAGCGGAGGAGCCAAGCAGCCCGGGCTGAGGCCTCCAACGCGGGGACCCACACGAACCCTTCCGTCTTCCTGCGTTGATTAATCCCCTCCGGAGCCTGGGATGGGGATGGAAACCCGGCTCATGCCCCGGCTCCTTTACTAAATTCACAAAGCCCCAGCTCTGCGCCCCATGGGACTGCGGGAGTCACAGCCCGACCGCGACACCCGGCCCACCCCGCTCCCCACGCCACCCCCCGGCGGGGTGCACGCGCGAGCCCACCGGATGCGGCCCTGGGAGTTTTCCTGTCTCCTCTTGAATTGATTTTTTTTTTTTGCCATTCAAGTTATAGATTTTGGCTTGAATATAAAAACGGCCCCACCGGCCTAGGCGTTTAATGAAAGCAGAGCCCGTGCCCCGACAGCCAGCCCCACTCTGGCAAAGTGCTAATAAGGAACAGATGGTCCGACACGACCCGGACCCTTTTTCTGATTATTGGAAAACGCCACGTACAAAGGCACTTTGTAACTCGTTTCATAAGGATGTAATTTCACTCGGCAATAACAGGGCCATTAAATTTGCTTAGAGCCAGGATTACAAGAAAACAGGAATTGCTTTTTGTTGGGTTTTCTTTTCCCCCCCTTATGCCCCTGGACGGAATGATTATGGAAAACAGCCGAACGGGAAGCCTGGGACATCTCACCCCTCCGCGTGCCGCTCCACGGCGCCCAAGGCTTGTCCTCAGAGCAGGGGACAATCGCCCGCCCGATCCCGGTCTCAGCCCCACGGTGCGCATGGCGTGGTCTCCATCGTCATGCCCGTCCGAACCGCCGCCCGGGGACCCTGGAGAACGCACAGCCCCGGCCGCCGTCCCCAGCCCAGCTCCAACGCGAGGTCAGGGTCCCGACTTCCCACCGTCTCCCTGCGTCTGCCGCAGCCCCTGTTTTCGCTTGTTTGATTGTTTCCCAGACGACGTCTTTGGTCTCCCTAATTTGGAGGGGTGGGAAGTCCTCAAGGGGAGTTTGCAGAGGAAAGAGCCGGTGTGCAGACGCAGGGAGGAGGCGGGGGGTCTGGGAGACGCACAGTGCCTGTGTCTGACTCCCGCCTTCTGAGACCAGAAAGGATCCCGAATCAAAGGTCAGACCACAGGTCCACGCGGAGGGCCTGGGGCCACCACCCTCTGGACGGAGAAAGGGCAGGTGGGCGCGATGGTGCCGCCAGGGACTCAGCCTCCTGAGCTCTGAGACATCGAGCTCTCGGGGGACCCCAAAAGGTCTCAGCCCAGCAATGCCACTGACCGCTGACCCAGCAGCCGGGACGCAAAATTCACTCGAGGCCAGGTTGGCTTTTTTGACTCCGACAGTCCAGGGGCCTCCTGCAGACTCAGCATGCTGTGTGGCCAGCACTTCCAAGGACTCCAGAACATGCTCTGAGCACCATGTTCCCCAAGGTCCATCCAAGCTGTAGCCACTATTGGAGTCTGTTTCCTTTTCATGACTGCATAACACTCCCCCACATGGATGAACCACACTGCATCCCCTCAGCCCCTGACGCACATTTTGTGGTGTTTCTACCACTTGCCTGTAGTGAATGACACTGCTGTGAACATCTGTCTAGGGTTTTCTTTGATAATGGTGAGCAGGGCCCATGGTGATGGGTCGCAGGCACATAAAGAGCTTCTCAGAAGATGGAGACAAAGTTCACCTGTGGCTGCACTGAGTGAGCACCACGTCCTCAGGCTCCGTCCACATTGTACCGGGTGTCCGGGCTTTGGTCATTTTTCTTGACTGTGTAATATTCCACCAAGTGGCCAAAGTACCTCTTCTCCACCCATCCACCCATCCCAGAACACTTGGGCTGTTTCTGCCTTGCACCCATTCTGGATAGGGTTGCTGCTGACACACAAGGTTTGAGAATAGTGACCATCTCACACAAGCTGGTCGATGGCGGACATACCATATAATCTGCTTTTTCAAAAAAAGGAGACAAAAGCACGTTGCCTAGAACTCTCCATTTTGAAATGAGTGATGCAGGGGCACTGGGCACAGCCGCTGTGTCGCGGGACGCAGCCTGGGAGGGCTGCGCTTTGCCAGTGCCGGAGCGCTTTGTGTTTATTTGTTCCCATCCGCCCAGCGTAAAAAGAGCGTCTCATGAGGCTTTGCTTTATCTTTCATAAGACGTGTATAAGAGGACCCCGCCGTCCTGCCTGAGAGCTCGGGCCGCGCAGGGCCCCAGGGAGGAGCGTGTCTCCATAGGTGGCGGTGACACCCTAACCCCCGGGACGTCTGTCCCGCTCCAGGGGGAAGAGCGGCAGCCCAGGGCCATGCACCACACACGCAGTGAATCTCCCCGGTGACGTTTGCAAACTCAGCTGCAAGCAGTTGCTCAGCTCGTGATATACACTTTTCATAAAGCAAGAGGCGATTACGAGCCGGGGAAGCCGTAAAGCCAGGGAACGAGACTCGGGGAGGGCCGGCGCCGGGGTCCTCCGGGGGTCACCTTGGTTGTGGCGGGCTGCCCAGAGGACGACGCCGGGGACACACGAGGCCTCCTCCGAGCTTCCCCTCCGTGTGCTCCGAGCTGGTTGCTGACAGCTGCGAGCACTGACGGAAACTCGAAACATCCGGCTGCCAAGTTGGGTTGGAGAATTCAGAATAAGAAGCTACAGTTGCACGGTATAAACTGGTGGATTCCGGCATCATAAACTCCACCCGCTTTGGGGAGCCCCCTCCGTCTCCCCGTGTCCCGAGCACCCACGTGCAGCCTCCATTCTGTCCCCAAGAGGGGGCCCCAGACACCCGAGCCTCCTGCGCTGCGGCCCCGTCACTCCAGCCTCCGCCTCTGCTTCCACGCGGCTTCTCCTCTGTCCACGTCTCCCCTCTGGCCCTTACGAGGATGCTGCCGTTGGGCTCAAGAGGCTGAGGCAGGAGGGTCTCCGCACCAGCTCCTCAATGAATTCGCTCTGCAGAGACCACAGTGGGTCCTGGTTCCCGAGCACTCTGGGGACGTCTCTGCCCTCGACACCAGCTCTGCCTCCTCCCGCCGTCTCTGAAGCCCCCGCCTGATTTCTCCACCGGAACCTGCGATCCTTGCTGCCTCAGTAATCCCATTTCTCCTGGAAGATACATTTTCTCATGTTTCAGAAAAAAACAGACTTTGAGCCAGGCATGGTGGTGCACGCCTGTGATCTCAGCACTTGGGAGGCTGAGGCAGGAGGATCGTTGTGAGTTTGAGACCAGCCTGGGCTACAAAGCGAGCTCAAGGCCAGCCTGAACTGCAGAGTGAGACCCAGTCTCAAGAAAAACAAAAAGCCGGGCTTTGCGTATGTGCAGCGTGCAGCCCCGGGCTGGGTCCTGTGTGTGCACTGTGTGTACCTGGGGCCACGAAAGCATTGGTGAGACTCAGTTTCCCTTAAAAAAAAAACCCACAGACAGGGCTGACACGAAAGACTGTAAGAGACGAATTATTCCAACTCAGACTTTCTTTGTTTCTGAGACAGGGTCTCGCTACGAAGCCCAGGCTGGCGTCCAACTCACAGAGATCCTCATGCCTCAGCCTCCCGAGTGCTAGGATGACAGGTGCACACCAGCACGCCCGGCTCCAGCCCAGACTTTGAGGACAGGCTTTTTTCTTTTAGTTTGAAGAGGACACAGGAGGGGAAATTCCCCAGCAAAACAGTTGTGCACCATGGAGCTGTAAGCATTGTGGAGAGATGGGCCGATGGATATCTGATGACTGATCTGACTGATCACAGATTCATTGATGACAGGGTCAGCATCAGAGGTCTGTGAAGTAATTACCCAGAAAAATAATGTGTGTGTATATATATTGAATAATGTGAACAGCAGTAGCATGTGAAAGATTCAAAGTATACATTTATTGCATATTTAAATGGACTTGCAAGAAGATCAGAGTTTTTAAAAAACAAACAAATAAATAATGCACGCACCAGTCACCCCAGCACTGGGGAGGCTGAGGCAGGAGGATCTCCATAGTTTCTGCAGTTTGAATCCCCTTAAGTTCTTTCAGAATTGTTTTGGGGCTCAGATTATGCATCTGTCTTGACAAATATTCTAGCCAGGTGTGGTGGCGCACGCCTGTCATCCCAGTGCTCAGGAGGCTGAGGCAGGAGGATACTGCGAGTTCCAGGCCAACCTGGGCTACAGAGTGAGCTGAAGGCCAGTGCGGGTTACACAGTGAGATCCTGTCTCAAAATGACACACACACAAAAACACCCAAACTATACAGGAGTGTGAGTAGACAGCTTGAAAGATCCAAAGTGTAATTTTCCTTCATTTTTCATGTGTGTACCGCAGACTCCTGCGTGTCTGGCGTCTTTCCCGCCCTGCCCTGCGTGTCTTTTCCTCTCCTCCCCAGGAGGGACCAGCGGCACCAAAAGCCTGCACTGTTTGCACAGGGCGGGAGGGTGCGGAGGCCCCCGGCGGGGGAAGGAAAGCTCGGCGGGCGCAGCTTTGCAGGGGACAGGGAGCAGAGTGCAGAGCACCTGTGATTTACGGCCGCATGATAAAACCTAAGTGCTGCAGCTCCTCCGGGCGGCGGAAGAGAAGCCAGGGGCTCCCGGCCGCTCTCGGGCTGCTGCCGTGAGGATGGGGGCTGCAGCTCTCGGGGCCGGAGCCGTCAAAGGGCGAGGGCAGAATTCAACGAGGGATCGTCCTGCAGCTGTGCACGGGTCAGACTCTGCACAGGGCGTCTGCCTCACGTCAGGAGGACAGGGCAAAGGCTTCTCATGGTGCACACGCACACCGGGACACAGCTGCAAATCCGTCCCCTCCTGTCTGAGCTCCACAGAGCGAGGCCGTGGGTGTGCAGGCAGGGAATGCACACAACGCACCCAAAGCACGGGGGAGGCGGCCCTGTCATTCACAGTAAGGCCTCCTAGATACCCAGTGTGCCTCACAGTCACAAAGTAGCTGCAACTGCTCCAGCCATGGAAGAACTGCTTCACCCTACACCAGCAGGACAGAATCCAGAGAAGCAACTGATGGCAGCCTCCCTGAGGATGGAAACCCACAGGCTCTGTTTTCTTTGAGACAGGGTCTCACTATGCAGCCCAGGCAGGCCTCGAACTCGCAGCGGTCCTCCTGCCTCAGCCTCCTGAGCTCTGGGGTGGCAGGTGTGTGCCCCCGGCGCCCGGCTGAAAAGTCACAATTTAATCAAAGTGAAATCCCCGCTGCAAGGAGATCGTGACGGAGCTGTGGGACTCACTGAGAAAGTCAGAAGGTGCCATGGAAATCCGAGGTTCTCCAAGGAAACACGTTTAAAAAATTCACGGGATGCCAGGGGAAATCGTGAGCACCCATTTGCCTGGACTGGAAATATCAGGACAGCACCGGGTGCAGACCCGGCAGGGAAGATGGTAACCGGTTTTAGCAAAAACCTAAAGAATAGAAAGGTCCAGAGAATGCCGGGAGTAGTGGCACACACGTCATCCCAGCACTCAGGAGACTGAGGCAGGGGGATCTTTGTGACCAGCCTGGGCTACAAAGTGAGCTCAAGTTCAGCCTGAATTGCATAGCGAGACCCTGTCTCAAAAAGGCAAAAAAAAAGAGAAAGGTCCAGGGAGCAGAGGGGCGATTATTTAAGATGGCTGGGGTTATAGGCGTGTGCCACCAGGCCGGGCCATGACGATCATCATTTAGTAAGTTAAAGACCTGGCTGGACCTTGTGCTGCCAACATCTTGCTCAACCTGGGGTTGGCGGGGTCTCTGAGCACCGTGCCACGTACCACGCTCTCTGCTCCCCTTGCTCTACACAAAGCCCCCCACGCTGGATTGTGTCTTTCTTTACCATCGTGGAGTCGATCAATCACCACCCCGGCCCGGCCGTCCCGCTCGCAGGCGTCTAAAGGACGTGCGAGGGGTTAAGGAGGCCGCACTCAAGGGCACCCGGGGGGCATCGCGTCCGTGACACTCGGGACTTTAAATAGACCCGCTTTTATCCACTGTGAACTGTTTACTTTCCAGCGAGATTGATGCCATTAATATTAAACCTTTCGAAATGACGGATTAACATCGCCAGTTAATCAGGGCTATTAGCAGATAAATATCTGTAATTCGATCACCAGAGTAATTTCTTTTCCAATAATGCGATTTGCAGATGCGGGTGATTAAGTAATTAGCCTACATCTCCATAGATTTCCAAGTCCCCGGAGCGTCCTCTTACACGGACCCCAGGTAATCACGGGCACCGGGAGGGGTGATCCCCAGAAGCCATCAGAGAAACCGGGGTGTGACTCCACCCTCCCGCCTGACAGGCCCCGAGAGGGTTTTGGGGACAAGGTCCTAGAGGTGGAAACGTCCCCAGAAGTTACACACCCCACGCCTGTCATCGCCCCACTCTGGGAAGCTGAGGCAGGAGGATCCCACATTCACTTTCAGCTGGGGCAGTGCACCAAGCTGCTATCCCAAAACTAGAACATGAACTTCATAATGAAGATCTCCCTCTCTCACACGGTGCGTGGTACATTCCTCTGGCAGCTAAGGATGGACGTTGTATGGGCACCCACGGGCACCGCGTGAACTAAAAGATAATAAATCACGGGACCACCGTGGTGAGTCCACAAGATGTGCGCTCCCCCAACCCCGGGCTGTGGGATTGCATATGGCGGCCCCCATGGACTAAGATAGGGAGAGACTAGTGCAGTGGACCTCAGCCTCCAGGACTGGGCCACCGAGCTCGGCTGTGTGTCAGCGCCCGGGCTGTGGGATTGCATATGGCGGCCCCATGGACTAAGATAGGGAGAGACCAGCGCAGTGGACCTCAGCCTCCAGGACTGGGCCACCGAGCTCTGCTGTGTGTCAGCGCCCGGGCTGTGGGATTGCATATGGCGGCCCCCATGGACTAAGATAGGGAGAGACCAGCGCAGTGGACCTCAGCCTCCAGGACTGGGCCACCGAGCTCTGCTGTGTGTCAGCGCCCGGGCTGTGGGATTGCATATGGCGGCCAAACTGGACAATATCAGAAATCCATAGAAAAGATAATTCAGAGAAAATGAGTCCTGTCGGGGGAAAACAACTGGAATCTCGAAAGAAGACGAATCTGAGCTGATCTCCCTGTGTGGCCCGCGCCTGCTGGGAGGTTCTTTAACTTCACCCACACTTGCTGGGCCCACAAGGAGCCTCCTGTCTCGTTTTGGTTAATTATATCTGCGATCAGGAGAAGAAAACCAATACCAAACTGAGGCAAGATTAAGGGAGCTCCGATGCGCCCTGGGCAGTGCCGTCCGCCCTGGAAGAGACCTGGAATTGGTGCGGCGCTCCGATCCGGCCCCGCAGCGCCCGCTCCTGGTGCCCGCGTCTGCACGTCCGCGTCTCTGAGCAACCAGTATGTCCTACACGAAATCAGTCCCCAGATGCCTGCGTCTTCCTCTGTCCCTCGCTCTGCTTCCCGGCAGCCATGGTGTGCGGGTCTTTCTTCCCCCACGCCCACCCGCCCGCCATGATGCTCCTGCCTTGGAGCAGTCAACCATGGACTGACCCTCTGCAACCGTGAGCCCAGTTCAACCTCTTTTGTTCAAAGTTGACGTCCACGGGTGTTCCGGGACAGTGACACGCAGCCGGTGACACACGCGTGATGCCCCAGAAAACCCTCCGACCCTCGGCCCCTTCCTGGATTTTTTTTTTTTTTGCTACCGGGACTCGAGCTCAGGATGTTGCACTTGCCGGGCAGGCGCTTGTGCCGCTGAGCTACCTCCCCGGCCCTCAGCTCCTCCCTGATCACACGCAAAGCCACGGAGCCTCACGGAGTCTCCGCCACACCACCCTCGAGGAGCTGAGCCGGTCTGTCTAAGGTAACCCAGGGCATCCAGGCGGTGCGTGTTTGGACGGCGGCAGATGCGGCTGCTCGGGAGACACGGGGCGGGGGATCTGGAGTCCCCCGAGGGACGCTGGCGACACCCCGGTCCGGGCGATGCCCTCGGCAAGATCAGAGCAGCTCGGATGCAGGAGCCCGTCCGAGCCCAGCCAGGGCTTCTCTGTCCGGTGCTTCCTGGGGCGCTGATGCCCCAGCCCCAAGGGGACCCGAGGTGCACGTCGGTGTCCGGAGCCGTCTCCGGGAGGCTCCCGTGGCCCGGGCCAGCGTTCCCCGCGCCCCCGGGCTGCGGATCGGCGCGGACATCCACCTGCTGCGTCCCTGGGCGGCCGGGCTGGCAGCATCCCTCCATTGCCATGGAAACCGCCCCAGGAAGCTCCAGCGAGCGGGCGCTGCTCCTCCCCTCCTGCTGCTGAGGACACCGGCTGTCACCGAAGCCCCTTTGATCTCCCGGCCGGCCGCTCGCCGCCGCCCCGTGCCCGTGATCAAGGGCCCCGTAATCGACGCCGACAGCCCCGGTGGGTCCGCAGGGATCCCAGGGCACCCCGCTCTGCCAGCTTCCACCGGGTCCACAGCCCGGAGCAGAAGGCGGCGGCACCGGAGGACGGGGAGGGAGGACCCGAGCGTCCCAGCCGGTGGGAACTGGGCTCCGGGGCCGAGGCAGCTCGGTACCGGGGACGACCCAGGGCCGGGACAGACGGCCGAATCTCAGCTGCCGGCACCCTGCATTTGGTAGGAAACGCAGGACGTCAGAAGTGTTTGTTGATTGCCTCTCTGACCCCCAGGACCTCAGCCTGTGGCTGTGTGTGGACACGGGGTCTGAGAGAGCTGGAGGAGGTAACTGAGTCCCAGGATGGCCCGACCCCACAGGTCCAGGCGCACGTGTGCATTTGCTGGGTGAGCACCGGAGACCGCACACCCTCTCCGCCTCCGCCAATCTCGGCTGTCCGGTGAACAGAAAATATTCCC
>NW_004955499.1:888340-897585 GCF_000276665.1 Chinchilla lanigera | reverse complement strand
CCGCCCTTTTTATTTGGACACCGGATCCTGCTGAGTCACTCAGGTGCCCAGGCTGGGCTCCAACTTGAGGTCCTCCTGCCTCAGCCTCCCCGAGTGCTGGCATCACAGGCGGGCACCCCCGTGCCGGGTGTCTGGTGCCCCTTGCTTAATGCTGGGGTCACACCACACCGCCCAGGGTAAATTCAACCAGTGGACATGGAATCCTGGGGTCCCCACGCTCCCCTTTCTGCCTCGTTTTCGGCTCAGCCACCCCGCCGGGGAAGTCAGGGACGGGCAGAGGCGCAGGGCTTCTGAGTGACGGCTGGGAGCGCGGCCCCTCCCCCGGCGAGGACGCCTTGTACAAATATAGACAAAACGCATCCCTGCTTCCCGGAGACTCCGGATGAATTTTTCATGGCGCTGTGGCTTTGAGCTCGGGCTCCGCCTGGGACGCGACTTCCGCGCTCCCCTTTGAAGGCGGCGTCGCTGACAGCCGCGGCGCGCGGCTCCGGCTCTGTTTGTTTTCCCGGCCGCCCGGGGCCTGCGTCTCCCGGCGCCTCCTGCCCTGCGCGGGGGAGGCGCTCCCGGCCCTGTGCACTCCGGGCCGGTCCGCAGGCTCAAGCTGGGCGTCACACAGTCAATCAACAGCATCCAGGCTCCTGCAGAAAGTGAGGCTCGTGTCTGTGACACTCAGGGTCTCTGGGCGTACCGTGCTGGGGACGGAATCCA
Organism: Chinchilla lanigera; assembly: GCF_000276665.1. Taxonomy (NCBI): domain Eukaryota; kingdom Metazoa; phylum Chordata; class Mammalia; order Rodentia; family Chinchillidae; genus Chinchilla; species Chinchilla lanigera. The sequence continues at coordinate 896,877 of NW_004955499.1, read as the reverse complement.
AGTGCTTCATGCTGAGCTCCAGCCCCGGCCTTTTTCACACAGGGTCTCGTGAAGCTACTACATTGCCCAGGCGGGCCTCAAACTGACTGAGCTCCTCCTGCCTCAGCCTCCTGGGGTGCTGGGATCACAGGCATGCGCCACCACGCCCAACTTCCATTCCTTTGAACAAAAAAGAAGACAGCAAAGACCAGGCAGCTGTCTTTAAAATGCTGCCCCGTAACTACCAATCTATTGCCTGACACGCCACTGTGTGCCTCTTTTGTAAAATAGTCACAAATAACCAAAATGGGCGCTTTTACGCTGGGCATGGTGGTGCACAGCTGTCATCCCAGCACTGGGGAGGCTGAGGCAGGAGGGTCACTGCGAACGCAAGGCCAGCCTGGGCTTCATACCGAGACTGTATCTTAAAAAACAAAAAGTTTCTGACGCTATTTATTCACTTTTCAGACAGAGTGTCGCTATATACTGCAGGCTGGACTTGAACTCAGGGCGATCCTCCTGCCTCAGCCTCCCAAATGCTGGGAATAGGCATGCACCACCACACCCAGCTAATTTCCACTTTTAAGTATACGGCTGTGGTCTCCATATGCAATCCCACAGCCCGGGCGCTGACACACAGCAGAGCTCAGTGGCCCTGTCCTGGAGGCTGAGGTCCACTGCACTGGTCTCTCCCTATCTTAGTCCATGGGGGCCGCCATATGCAATCCCACAGCCCGGGCGCTGACACACAGCAGAGCTCGGTGGCCCTGTCCTGGAGGCTGAGGTCCACTGCACTGGTCTCTCCCTATCTTAGTCCATGGGGGCCGCCATATGCAATCCCACAGCCCGGGCGCTGACACACAGCAGAGCTCGGTGGCCCAGTCCTGGAGGCTGAAGCCCGAGGTCCAGGCGAGGCAGAGCCGGTGTCTGCTGAGGCTGCTTCCTGGGTCACAGACAGCGCCTTCTCACTGCATCCTCACATGGTGGAGGGGGCGGGAGCTCTCTGGGGTCTCTGTGATGAGCACACAGATCCCATCCGTAAGGCTCCACCCTCGGGACCTGAATGCTTCCCAGACCCAGTGCTGGCACCAGCACCTCCGGGTGAGGCCTCAGCAGAGGGACTCGGGGCGCTGTGAGCTTTCAGACGTAGCCCTGTTGGGGTAACGGACGCGGTCCATTGGTGCCATTCTGCCATCGCGTGTTTCCGAGGAGACGTGTGTCGGTCACACGCGTGAGGGCTTCCCCTCAGGAAGTTCTCCTCTCCAGGATCTTGGTGACTTCCCTCTGCACACGCTGCCTCCCAGTCATTCCCTTCCCGGGCTCTGGGATCAGGACGTGGACACGTTTGTCAGCCACCCTTGAATACACTGCTTCCACCACAAGCTCCAGGGAGACCCTCCTGCCTCTGCGTCCTTCTGGGTTCCGGGAGGTCCTGGGCTTTGGCCCCTTTAGATCCAAAGCATCAGCAAGGTGCAGGAGGTGACTCCAGAGCAGCTCATGACCTGCTGTGCCCGGCCTGTCCCGGGTCTGGCTTCTGCGGCTGGACAGCTCTAGGTGTGATGACCTGGAGCACACATGCACTCACGCACACACATGTGCAAATTCCCCGGAGTTGTGTGGATTCTAGGAAGCTCACATTGCTTCTGCATCATTGTAAAGTCAAAAAACAAATATAAACCTGCAGCCACATCGCTCGGGTGCCCTGTGTCCGAGCCACGCGGGTTCCCGGGCAGGGAGAGGGCACGGGATTGGCTGCCACTCTGCCCCTCAGCTGTGCCTCCAGTGACCGCGACTTCCTCCGTTTCTTTATGGTGAGGCGTGCCCACATTTTGGGCGGTTTCTGTCCAATGCAAACGCACACACGGGGCTGCGTCCTTGCCCACCTCAGTCACCGGGTCTGGCGCCGTGTGACTTCCGGCTGCCCCCAAGGTCAAAGCGACCAGGAAAGGTCAAGGTGTTGAGTCCCTTCAGGACATGGAGGCGGCCGGGACCGCGCAGCTAAAGACCCTCAGCAAGGAGGACTCCAGAGCTGGTGTGGAAAGCGGCCAGGACGGTGGGATGAGCGTGTGCAGAGCCGGGACGATTTCGAGGGGATTCGTGGCTTTGCGTCTTCAGCTGCAACGCTGCCTTTGCGGGTAAAGGTGATGTTTCTCTTCCCACTGTGTAATTTTTAAAAATCCAACGTTCAAAAATGCACAGACCGCTGTATTTTGTGACCACACTTGTCTGCAAAGCACGCCCACGGGAGCACGTGGGATTCTGCGGTCACCCCCTCTATTTCGGGGTTGGAGGTTCCCAAACACCAGCAGAGACCTTTGCAGGACACAAGCATTTTGCAAAATGGGGTCCAGGCATCCGGCAGCGGGGGAGCCGTCCCCGGTCACCAGGCTGATGGGGTCACGGGGCAGACGGGGCTGGCGGGGGCCTCGGCGCCCCAGGCTGCCCGGACCACAAGGTGGACGCCAGCTCGTGCCAGACACATCCAGGGGACCCGGCGCTGCCGAATTGAGGCTGCGGGTGCTCGGGTCCCTGAGAGGGGCCGGGGGTCCTCAGGGCCGCGCACGGCTGCCTGCAGAGATCCTAGTTTCCCAAGGCCGGCCGGCAGGGAGATTTGAATGCCAAAGGGCCCGGGACAAAGGCCCAGCTGGGCTCCGCGGGCCCCGGCCTCCCTTTGTTTGGGTCACAAATCCCTGAGCGCCTGCAGCAGCCCCGGCTCCTCAGGCCCGGGGAGGCTGCTCAGTCCAGCCTGGCCGTCCCGGCCCCACCCAGCCCAGCCAGGGACCCACAGCAGCTGACATGCAGCAGGCTTTCTATTCTGTTGCCTTGAAGTTAGACAAAAGCCGTCAACATACCCAGAAGCCTGTCCGGGCATCCGTCCACCCGCCGGTCCCTCTGTCTCTGTCTCTCTGTCTGTCTGTCAGCTGATCCCGATTTTCAGAATGCCAGCCTCAACCCGCTCTCTGGGAAACTCTTCCATCTCAAAAGCATTTTCTTCCCTCAGCCATTCAAAGAACTAACAGAACTGGATCCAGCTGCACTGTGGAGTATTACACAGCCACAAACAAGGAACAGACATCTGTTGCCTGCCATGGGGCCAGGGACGGGACCTTGGCACGTGGCGTTCAGTGAGAGATGCCAGATGCAGAAGGACCCAGCCCAGTGTGGGACCTCCACCTCCATGAAAGGCACACAGTGAGCAAATATGCAGACGTGGGGAGTGGATTACGGGTTCTCAGGGCCGGGAAGGGAAACAGGGCTTGAGTGAGGGCACGGTGCTGGGGGTAAGGATCAGACGCTTCGCACTGAGCTGGAACCCTGGGCTCTTCCATTTTTATTTGGACACAGGGTCTCGTTGAGTGGCCGAAGTTGCCCAGGCTGGATTGGAACTTGAGATCCTCCTGCCTCAGCCTCCCAAGTGCTGGGATCACAGGCGTGCTAGCTTGAAGATGACTGTCTGGCAAACTTCAGACAGAGAGAGACAGAGACGGGGCCTCAGGGATGAGGGCAGGAAGGGGCAGTTGTCACTCAAGCCAGCTCCGTGCCCACGGCGTGCACCCCGGCAGCCGGGGAGAAACGGACCTGGCCGCTAGGATATGCTAATGACCTGTCTCCAGCAATATATGCAAAATATATGCAAATGGAGCCAGGCAAGATCCACCATCTCTCTGGGGCTGAAAACGCTTATGCAGTTGAGGAGCTGGGCCCGTCTTCAATATCTGAGCACCATGTCCTCAAAGCCCAGCCCTGCTGCAGTCGACATCAGGGCTGGTTCCTTTTTCATGATCATGTAATATTCCACCATGTGGATGGCCATTTCATGCATCCACTCTGTCAGGGGGCGCTGGCATGTCTCTCAACCCCTTGGCTCTGGGAAAACGTTGCCATGAGATGGAGCGGACAGACGTGTCTCGGAGGTCACCCGATTTGATTGCTGGGTTCTGTGATACTCAGGAGAGTACCCACGTCCCGGTGACCTCAGCCTTTATCGGGTGCAGGTGTCTGCTCCTCCCACGAGCTCGGGCAGGAGGGAGGTGCTCTGCGCCCACCGCCTGATCCTCAGTCCCACCTCGCAGGGTCCGAATGCAAACGGGCGCTTTTCCACTCTGCAATTTCCACTTGGTTCTTCCATTATTTATGGGCATTTCTCAGGGTATGAGCGCAGAGGGGATTTCATTATTTACACGCAGTAAATGCATTCATTAATAATGGACTGAATTACACAAACAAACAAGCGCAGTGAATTATTAATTTATAACACATTGGGGCGATTTCCCACATTCCTGTAAATACCGTTTTCAAGAACTACACGTCTCTTTTTAGCAAAGCTCTTTCTGTAACGATTCGAGTCCTGTTTATTTTTATTCCTTAATTGAATATTTGTGTGTTTGCACATAAATGTGTACATGTTCGCAAGCTACTTTAAAATATATTTTTATAAGATCTTACTTTACAAATGATATAATATAACCTATAGGAAAAGGTGAATCAACTTTCATGAAAATTGTATCATCAAAATGCAATATCAAAACCATGTCTAATAATTATTGCTGTTCTCTTGTTATGTGACTATGAAATTTTGAGTTATTTTTTTCAGGAGATAAAATAATAAATTCTAGTCAAGTGATTAAAAAAAAAAAAAAGAAACCACATGGATTCATCACAGAATGAGTGAGATTGCTGCGGAAAAACTGCTAATTAAGATTCAACTTCTGTCCCAGCACTTGGGAGGCTGAGGCAGGAGGATCACTGTGAGTTTCAGACCAGCCTGGGCAAGAAAGTGAGCTCCAGGCCAGCCTGAACTGCATAGAGGGACCCTGTCTCAAAAACACACACACGAAAAGATTCAATTTCTGCCTGCAATGATCAGTAATTATTGGATTGATCTGAAATGCCTGGTTTCTTGATAGCCCCTCTGTAGATGCTCACTTAAAGAGAATGTAAATAATAAACGCCACATTTATTTCACATGAAGGGCCCAGGCTTGGTCTATTTTCTTGTTTGTATGATGAGAGTCAAAATCCAGGTACTGGTGGACCCACGCTAGAAATAACACATTGATGTAACTGTCAGTATTTGCTGTGTAACAAATAGCCCTGGAAGTTGGCAGTTTCAGACAAGGAACCTTTACTGCCTATGTCAGTGAGTTATCTGGGTGGAGGCGGAGAAAGAACCCCTGGGAGCCATCTTGGAAAGAGCTGGCTACCGCTCATGCTCAGAAGATGGAGTGGACTCCTGGCTGGAAGGGACTGAGCCCTCCTCCTTGAGTTACACGTGACTGAGCGACGTCATGAAGACTTCGGGGGTGGATTTGGTGACTCACCTGAAGAAAGTGCAAACAACACAGCATTTAAGGGCTGCATCAATCCCAGTAATCACCAGCTTTGTTTTTTTTGTTTTTTGGGTTTTTTTGGTGCCAGGAATCAAACTCATGACCTCATGCTTGCCAGGCGGGCGCTTGTGCCTCTGAGCGCCGTCCCCGGCCCGGCACCAGCTTCTGAGGCGGGTCTCCACGTCCTCCGACAGGAGGTGGCTGCCTGCAGGGAATCACAAGCGCAGCTTGCAGGTGGGATTTATCGTTTCCGCAGATCAATCGCAGTCCTGGTCGGGAGAGAGCAGGAAGTGGTGGAGAAGTAGGAACCGCAGCCCTGGAGGTCACACAAGCAAAGGCCCGGCCCGGGCAGGGTCACAGAGACGACAAACAAGAAGCGCAGCGTGATCCGGACGCTCTGCTGCCCACAGTGGACTTGGACCATAGCAGACTCCAGCCGGGCAGCTTGGTGCCCCCAAACCAGGAGCAGAGGGCTGGCTCTGTGATGGTTTCAGGGGTGATGTCGCAGCTGAGTGACCCAGGGGTCTGAGAGAGGCGTGGGGTGGCTGTGTCCTGGGATCAGAAGCCCCCAGGGGAGGCAGAGGCAGGAGGGTCTCCCCTGGAGTCGAAGCGTCCGTGGGATCTCCCCTAGCACAGAGCTACATGCCGTGGGAATGGGGTCTGCCCGCTCTCATCCTGGGTAGAGACGGCACCTTGTCCCCGTGCAGGGTGCAGACTGCAGGTTCTCGTGGACACAGACCTGGGGCCCCCGAATCTGCCTCTGCATGGCTCCTTCTGGAAGGGGTCAAAGCTCAGAGCCAAACCGAGTCAGGCAAGACCTGAGTGAGTCCCAGGAAGCACCTGGCCCATCGGCCAGAGCAGAAACTGGCAGCTTTCATGAAATGGCATTTGCGTCTATGCCAGTCTTGGAAGCTGGAGCGCTGAGACCAAGGTGTCCCCAGCTCCCTCCACCGACTCTGGGGGAGACCTTCCTGCCTCTGCCTCCCTGTGGCTCAGTCTCCGTCCTACACGGCTTCTCCTCTGGGTCCGCGTCTCCCCTCCTGTCTCTCACAAGGGCACTGCCGTTGGACTCAGGGCCACCCTCACCCCGGGTGGCTTTGCCTCCAGAATTTTAACATAATTGATTCCTAAAGACCATTTCCCACACCAGCCGCCCGTGCGCTCTTGGCTGGAGCGGATCCTTTTCAGGGGGCCGGGAGTCAACCCGCAGCCCCAACTTAGCCTTTTGCTCCTGGGGCCTTAATAACCCGGTTCTGAGAAGCCGGCGTCTGCCGGGAGGAGAGAGCGGCGCTGCCGTGGACACCAGCCAGGGCCCTGAGACTTTTATTAGCAGAGACACTCGCCTGACACAGCTGCCCCGGTTCACAGCTCTCCCTTTTATCTTTAACCTCTGTCTTGTCACAGACGCCTCCCTGCTCGCAGATGGGGCTCCAGGCACCCCTCGCCGCAAGGCCCCGAGCTATGTGAGCTCTGCTGACTGACCGGCCGCTTCTCGGCAATGTCTATCGAACGGTCTGCTTGCCACGCCGTCCCCCGTGACCCCAGGAATCGTGAGTGGAGGAGGAAAGGTCGCTGTTGTTCCTCGGGGCCCTGCGGTGAGCTCGGCCTGCTCAGATGTGTGGTGTGAGCTGCTAACAGAACGCTCCCCTTGGATGGTCCTACACTTCTGCCCCCGGCCCACCTGCATCACACACACTCCCACAGCGCAGCCCCGAAGAAGTCTGAAATCCAGGTGTGCATCTTGCACAATTCCAAGATGGTGTCCCTTTGGTTTTGGTTATTTCCAGGTTGGTGTCCTTTTGTGTGTGTATTTTTCCGATCTTGTTTCCTTTTGTGTGTGGATTTTTCCGATCTTGTCCCCTTTGGTTTTGGTTATTTGCAGGTTGGGCCCCTTTGGTTTTGGTTATTTCCAGGTTGTTGCCCTTTGGTTTTGGTTACTTCCAGGTTTTTTTCCCTTTGGTTTTGGTTATTTCCAGGTTGGTGCCCTTTGGTTTTGGTTATTTCCAAGTTGGCGCCCTTTGGTTTTGATTATTTCCAGGTTGTTTTCCTTTTGTTTGTGTATTTTTGCGATGTCGTGTCTTGTTTGTTGTTGATTCTTCGATGGTGGTCCCCTTTGGGTTTGGATAATTGCAAGATGGCGCCCCTTGGGTGTGGATAATTCCAAGATGGTGCTCCCCCTTGGGTTTAGATAACTCCAAGATGGCGCCCCCCTAGCAATTGCATAATTCCAAGCCTAGGAAAGCTCTGGGTGTGTCCGTGGATAACTGACATGCAAGTTGCCCACTGAGGGGGTCGACCTGTCCCGGATATGGTGGCACCAGCCAATAGGCCTGCAGTGTGAAGGGAGTGAACAGGGAAAGGACAGGGCAGTGTCCCCTCCTCCGACAAAGGGGTGCGGCGCTGGCCTTTGCCTCGCGACGCTGGTCCCCGGCTGCTTCTGGCTTCCAGCCCACAGGCTGCAGCTGCAACTGCACGCTCGGCCCCCAACACAGCGCACAGCAGGGCCCGCGGCAGGGCCAGGCCCGTGCACTCCCGCGGCCCCTGCGTGCTGCCGTTCTGTACCCTCCTTGTGGACTCAGCAGGTGCCCTTGGGCCTCTGCCACCCCGACCCGGGGAGAAAGGTGTCTCTTGTTTAATTAGGCCCACATTCCACGCTGACTCTGTCCCTCTGGGGAACCCCAAGGAACCCGTGCTCCAAGTCTCCTGCACAGACACCATGCTTGCGGCATCAAAGATTCAACATGGGATGCGGTGGGAGAGACCCCTCAGGAAAGCACGTGGGATTTGGTGACCCAGGAGGCTCATGCAGTGTGTCATGCAGGCCACAGACTTCGCTGGGTAAGCCACTCCCGTGGTGCTATGCCCACGTGATGCTCTGGGCCACAGCTTGGGACGGGAGCCCCGAGCTCCTTCTTCCCACTCAGCCGCGGGCAGGGGTCATCGAAACGCGGTCAAGGGAAGGGTACTGACCTGTGGCATCACACGTGTTCTGTCTCTCACATGAACGGCTGCCTGCCATGCCATGGTGTGTTCACATGACTGGGGTTTAGAGCTGTGGGGGGCTGCTGGGAATATTATTATATTCGTAAGTAGATGAGAGATGGACAGGTGGACACATACAGAGACACAGTTGAGATAAACAAGTGACATAAGAGAAATGGACACGTGGATGCATGGGTGGGTGGATGCATGGGTGGATGGGTGGATGGGTGGGTGGATGGGTGGATGG